>NC_056602.1:24794183-25104183 GCF_018340385.1 Cyprinus carpio | reverse complement strand
TCTGAAAGAGAAACATGTGACAATAAGTTTCAAAAGTAAAATGTGCCTGTGATCACATTCATATTATTATTTTTTCACACATGCATCATGCATTTAAAGGCGATTTTGTTCAAACAAGCAGAATTATGTCTCTGATGATCACCGTTTCACTCTGAGTTTGTTGAGGATTTCTGAAGCGAGCTTCCTCTTCGGGGTCAGGACAGGTTTGGGGGAAGAGGATGCTGGGACAGATTCTGCGGCCGATGTGCTGGTGTTCTGCTGTGCGAAGGACTTCCATTGATCACAGTAGTACACACGCACCTGTCAGAGGAGGGGAATGATGAAATGAAAATATGCAATATGAGTTTCTTGACAAATGGACTTGAAGGCACAATATATGTTATATGATTTCACCTTTGGTTTCCCATGAAATATAACTTTTCCACGCCTTATACTGGCTTTATTAAAAAATGTTAAGGCACTGATCACTTTGGAAAATGTGGGTTCTTTGCTTCCATCCCTGAAACCAAAAACAAAAAAAGAAAAAAAAGGGAAAAATCACATGCAACTGAGTTAAGCTTTTGCATCAACGCAGATCCTGGGTATACACTTGTATACATATGGCACACTGTTTTATTTCAAACTTTGTAGATAGAAAGACAAAATAAAACAAACTTGACATGGATGAATCTTGTAAAACAGATGTGCCAGATACTGAGTCATGTAGTGGCAAACCTTTTAAACTCAAAGTTGTAAATATCCCGAAGCTCGTTTCTGTCTGTTTTCGAGATCCTCTGCCCCAGAAACTCCAGAAAATCAAGCCCTACTTCGTATGCTGTTCTGAGAAAAGGCATTGTGCTGTTGTTTATATGTCAGTAGTTTAGGATGTTATCTGCACAACGCAATTCCGGAATCGAAACTGACTGTATGCAGTCTAGGCGGTGACCAAGCAAGGGTACATCCGTAAGTGATCGCATGGGCTCTCAAACGAAGTAGCCCTGACAATTTCTTCACTGCTTATATAAATTACTTGACTGCTTGAATGATGAATTATTTCAACAATGCCAATGCATTTACAACATAAACATCAAAATGAGTCAATGCTTTGCAAACATTGCGCAGTTACCGGTCATAAAATTTTATAATGAGAAACTCTGTTTAGTGACACTCCCTAAACCTGTTGCGTTACATAAGATCCATAGAGGAGATAGACTTTTTTTTTTTTTTTTTATCAGGATGGGGTTAATTCAGAACTCAATGTGGATTGGTAAATCTAGAACCTAGAAACTAGACATCTTTATTTCCGTAAAAAAAATAATAACCAAATATGGCCTGATTCAGTTTTTACTGAGTAGAATATATATAATGGAAATTTGGGCATTAAATATGAACAGTAAAAGCAAAATAAAAATACAAAATAAAAAGTACAAAATAAAATAAATATAGGGAGAGGCTTTTTAAAAAATATTTTGTATTGAGAACATGAAACAATATATAATAGAAATTTAAGAGCATAAATAAAACAAAACCTCTTCAGGTTATATGCCTGGATAGTAGTGTAATGATTATATATTTTGATGAACGAATGACAACTTTTTAAGTTATAAACATTTACTGAATCAAAATCTGAAAAAAAAATCTTATCTGTAAGGTCAGTGGGAAAACATATATTTTTTTTAATTAAAGCTCATATGGTATACAAAGTTAATAATAAAAAAATCAGTAGCTAAATATAACGTTAAGTATGTAAATATGTAATTTTGAACTCTTTTGTCGTGTTCATGATTGGTTTCCCGTGATGCAGTTGGACAGGGCAGGTCCAGTTGAGCCAAGATGGCGGACTTTGAGGAACAGCTTTCCGAAGAAGAGAAGGTACGTTATGTGATTATCGATTCAGGCTTCCTGATTTATCTTCCCTCCTCTGTTACAGGGATATGTACGACTTATATAGTGTCATGAACGTGTCATAAGTGTTATTACGCACATTGGATGTTTTACAGAGTACAAAATCTGCGATGAACAGCGTGCTAAGGAAGCTAGCAAGCTAACTGAAACTCGATCTAATCGATGATCGCACTCCTCGCAGACGCTAGACTATGTAGATACTAGTGACTGAGATTAATATTATTAATACTATTAATACTACTGTATGTAGAAAATGTATTTTATTAGATAATAGTTGTGGTTTCACATGAACATTGGAAGTATTATTTAGTTTACGGACTATTAGAAGAGGCTCGGACTTGTGCATCTAACGTTAAATCAGGAAAAATCACTTCATCAAACAACTTAATTAACACAACGTTATAACATATTTTCGTATATATTTGCGACCATGGATTTTTTTTTATCATTTGTCACATAACTTAGTCTCTTACCACAGTTAATGTTCAAACAAAACTTATTTAAGATCAGTTTTCCCGTGTTGCTATGTATTTGTTTCTAATAGTATAAATGGCTACATTTAATTGTCGTATTAGATTCATTTAATGAGATCAAGGGGAAGGGGTTTTCTTGCACTTAAACAGGGGCGCAACCTCGGCTCTGGTCTTGTTTGTATTCTCAGCTGAGTGTCGGTGACCCAGCCCTCTTTCTGCATGCTCTTACATGCGAGCGGCTCTTCCTGTCTCACGCCCCCACCCTCTGCCGCCGAGCCGATGCGAGTCAAGGGCTGTTCTAATGTGCGGACTCGCCCCTCCGCCTCTGCAAAGTCGAAAGAGTCGTGTTGAGGCCAGTTGAAGGAGGGAAGAAGCATTTCAGAAATGCTTAGATATGGAAAGAGTGTTGCAGCTGCAAACTGCTCAAGATTGTCTAGATGTGATATTTAGATTCCACTGTTATGTTATTCAGCTCACCAGTGGGAGATAAAGACAAAAACTTGGCTTGTGCTTCAGGGCAGAGGTTTTCCATGATTGAAAAAAAAAAAAGATACAATTATTAGTCGTATAGGATATGTATGATAATATTGAGCATAAGTGTTAAATACACTAATTAGTATTTAGATGTTGTGTCATATTAAGCAAAAAGCTGTTGTCTGGGAATTGAGCAGTTTTCTTCAATTAATTAAAAGTTAATTGAAGGAATAAATTAATACATCAATTAAAATTATGAAGTACTGACACATTTTTTTAAGATCTTACAGTGTGATTTAAACCATTATGTTGCATTTCCATTGTGATTTATTTCTTAATTTTGCAGCTTGACTGTAGTTGTTTGTGGACAGAATGCTCTACAGGTGGTCTTTACAGTATTTGTTTGTTGTTAGTCTGTTTTTGTCACTGAAGACGGACCCTGTAGAGGTGTCCACTTTCAGAAGTGCTGGAATGAGTCCAGAATGGGAAACATCCGTAGAGCCGGAGCTGGACTCAGTGTCACCGGCCCTTAATGCTTACATGTGCACTGCTAAGAAAAGCCTCAATTCTGAAGCCAAGTAAGGAGTGGCACAGAGAGGGGCTCAGTGTGTCATCTCAGGAAGCATTTGACCTGTTTTCAAAGGAAGTGCAAAGATACACCAGGTTCCTTTAGTTGATATGTGTTGTTTAAGTTGCTTTTGGCTTCTGGAGTCTCTGGAAATGTGTGATAGTGGCATTAGCGTTGGGTTCAGAAGAATCATTTCTATGTGCAGAACACGCCATTCCACCTGTTCTTGGACCTGACAGTTTTTCTTGGGTATTTTTGAGATGTTAGATGTTTTCTGCAAGGCTTTGAATAAACACTGCCACCTCGGTTGTGAGTTTTGCATGTGCAAACACCTCTCTTGTTTTCTTCATAAGTGTTTTTGTTTTTCCTCAGGTCCGCATTGCTGCAAATTTTGTCATCCATGCTCCCCCTGGAGAGTTCAACGAAGTCTTCAATGGTAAAATATTCATGCATCATATATACAGGCATTAAAAAAAAAAATAATTACTTATTCAGACTGTTTGGAGTTGGCGAGATTTTTTAATGTTTGTGTAAGAAGTCTCTTATGCTTACCAAGGTTGCATTTATTTGATTGAAAATACAGTAAAAATGGTAATATTGTGAAATACTATTGCAATTTAACAGTTTTGTTTTAATATGTTTTAAAATGAAATTTATTCCTGTGATGCAGAGCTGAATACATATGAATTCATTTCAGAGTAAATGCATAAATACCGAGAACACTGTGTAAAAACATTATTGTTCAAAAGATTGGGGTTGATATAAGATGTTGTAATGTTTTTGAAATAAATTATTACTCTCACCAAAGCTGCATTTACTGTATTTGATTTAAAAACATTTTTTAATTTATTTCTGTAATGCAAAAGCTGAATTTTCAGCATTTTCAATGTCACATAATTTTTCAATGCCTATTTGCTGCTCAAAAAAATTATTATTATTATCAATGAGGAGTTGTGCTACTATATATTTTTGTGGAAACCCTTATAATTTTAATTTTTTTTAAAAGTCTGTATGAATGTCTTAATTGTCACTTTTGATCATTTTAATGCATCCTACTGAATAAAGAGTTTTATTTTCTATCAAAAACAAAAAAAAACCTTTCAGACTCCAGGTTTTTGAACAGTAGTATATTGTATGTCAGGAGGAATTTCTTTATATTTTTATGTCACAAATTATATGACTTGCTGTCTGACATCATAATGTTCTCATGATATCACATGACGTCTTTTCTTTGGTTTCAGATGTGCGGCTACTGCTCAATAATGACAATCTGCTCAGGGAAGGGGCGGCTCAGTGAGTAATCTGTATTTATTACAGTAAATGAATGCGTATTATATTACTATCCTCCCTGTCTCCTTCATAAGCCTGTTTTGTGCAAGCAAAATAGATAAATCGAGATTCTCTTCAAGAGATGCAATGAGTATGCAACCAGGTTTCAGTGTCTCTTTCGGTTTAGATTCCCTTTCACAATATGAATAGATATATGGAGAAGTGGTATATTTAGCTCCGTGGCTTTATCAAAAGCCCTTTATTTAAATTAGATCAAATTTTGTGAATCATTAATCAATGATGAACCGATAATGTTGCTAATTTTGAATATATTACATTAAACACATTGTTTTCTGTTTGTGACAGTGCCTTTGCCCAGTACAACATGGATCAGTTCACACCTGCTAAACTTGAAGGAAGTGAAGATCAGGTCATTATAACAATTACTTCTGAACTGAAAATCAACCCTCATTAATTTCTTAACGTACATTCACATAGTCAGTTTGTGCATGATGTACCAGTGCACATTATTCCAAAGAAACTGTAAACCTTCTTGTCAGAAACATGCTCTCCCTCTGAATTAATGTTAACCAGTTGCCAGATATACTTCCACTGTAGGAAAGAAGAGTCTATTTAAACTGAATTTACTGAAACTGCTTCCAAACTGCAGGTTTTGATCACAGAGCATGGAGACCTTGGCCATGGACGGTTTTTTGACCCTCGTAAGAAACAGTCGTTCAAGTTTGACCACCTGAGGAAAGAGGCGACTGACCCTCAGTCTCATGAGGGTGAGGCAGCCCTCAGGCCGTGGAGGGATGCTTGTGATGAAGCTCTGAGGGCGTACGTCAAAGATCATTACCCCACTGGAGTCTGCACTGTGAGTTCACTAGATCTCATTTTTGTTTGTTAAAAAAAAAAAGCTAATTTAATGAAGCGAGTTCTCAGTGTTTTTTGCAAAATTTTTTGCAGACAAATTCTTGTATTGTTTTTAGGTTTATGGGAAAACCATCGATGGACAGCAAACTATCATTGCTTGTATCGAGGGTCATCAGTTTCAGCCCAAAAATTTCTGGTAATTTCTTTATCCTTCTGTTTAATGGCATGGCTTGAGCTTTAAATTGCATATCCGAGAAGTGGTGTTCATACAGGTGCCTCAGGTTTGAGACTGACCTGCAACATCTACCAATATCATTCCTCACCTCCTCAATTTCCTGTCCCTCTTTTATCTTTCTGATAAAAAAAAAAAATATATATATAAATATATATATATATATATATATATATATATATATATATATATAGCAAACACATACTCCTAAACTGCGTTCCAAATGATGCACATGCATTGTATGAAGGATATTTTTTAATTAAAGGGTTAGTTCACCCCAAAATGAAAATTATGTTGAAGATGAACGAAGGTATTACAGGTTTGGAACGACATGGGTGAGTAATTAATGACATCATTTTCATTTTGGGGTGAACTAGCCCTTTAATAGTCTGATAGCCCCTCCCCCTTCGCAACGTAAATAAATCCTCCTCAGACTTGATGCACATGCAGGTTGCCAGATTGAAGAAACAAATGGGAACAAGCACACTTGACGATTAATGAAATGAAATACGCTGTGTTTTTCACCAACTGGCAAAACGGGGTGCCGAAATACAATTGGGTAAACTAGTGGGCGGTTTTCACAAACCAAAACAAAGACCGACATTCCGGCCCGAAACGCACATTTTCAATGGAGAATAACAGATTGTAGCATTGTTTTTCAGATAAACAAGTATGTTAACTTAGCATGTTTCTTAAATATCTGCAAACATATTATGGTATTTTTATGGTTTAGTAGAGTCAAAATCTTACATACAGCACCTTTAAGCAATGTGCACAAACACTGAGATGTCATGTTATATCCGTGATGTGGAAGTGAATGGTTTTTACATACTATAGTAATTATGATGGATTGCATGCAACATTGGCTTTTGTAGTACAATATAGCTACTAGAAATGCCATCAGTCTCGTTCTTCTTGTCCGTAAGACCAATTACCAGTAAACCTCCTCCATTACATACAGGAACGGCCGCTGCCGATCGGAATGGAAGTTCACCGTTTCTCAGGCCACTGCTCAGGTGGTGGGAGTGCTGAAGATCCAGGTTCATTACTATGAGGATGGCAACGTGCAGCTGGTCAGCCACAAGGATGTGCAAGAGTCTCTGGTCATCTCTGTAAGTTACTTGAGCCCGAGCTGCTTGGGTTTTTGAGTGAGTATGCTTCCTGTTAATGAGTCAGTACAACACAAACAACCTGCCTGATAAAGGAACAGCTGACTGCCCCATGAATGTCTTGTCTAATGACCGTGGGTGTGGTGCTGTCTTGATAGATGAAGCACATGATGCCTTTTTGGTACATCTGTTTTCTGGACTTTGAATTGTTGCTGCCTGGCATGGCAGAAAGATATTTACTAGTTAAGTTTAGACTACCATTCAAAAGTTTGGTGTCAAAAAAAAAAAAAATCTTTAAACCTCAAACGTTTTAACAGTAGTTCATATTAACGCCATTTCGAATGGATTTTCTTTAAGCGGTATTAATTAAAATGTTTTTTTTTTTTTTTGTACACTTTGGCTTGCCAGAACGTAATCTTCATGTAGTCAGCCTGCTGGCTCAAACTTTGACAACGAATCTCTTTTCCCAGTATCCCAGTGCTCACTTATGTCAGCATGGGAATGATGAATTAGAAAAAGCATCAATTAAACACCTGATGTTCTTCCTTTTCCTTTTAATTTAAGTTGTACTAGCACCATATGCTTGTTTGTTGAGAGAAAAGAAATATGAAATTGCCCTGCAAATCCATTTAATTCTGACCAAAATGAAAAAATTATACACTAAAAGGAACAAACACTGTTTCTGAAATTCTTTTGTGACTTCTTTTTAGTAATTGTGAGTGTTCAAATTATCCACTTTTGGTAGTTTAGTGATAATTTTTTTTCTTCTTTTTTTCAACAGAATGAGGTACAGACTGCCAAGGAGTTTGTCAAAATCATTGAAAATGCTGAGAATGAATATCAGGTTTGTTGATTTGATTGGGTAGTTGTTATTTTACAGTACTGCGATTGCAGGTTAGTGTTGATGGAGGACTGTTATAGCACCTGATCATATCTACGATGTGTGAAGAGTCATAGCGTGAGATTTCCCCTGCCGTTTGCCTTCCAGACGGCCATCAGTGAGAACTATCAGACCATGTCTGACACCACCTTCAAGGCCTTACGCCGGCAGCTTCCTGTCACCCGTACCAAGATCGACTGGAACAAGATCCTCAGCTACAAGATCGGCAAAGAGATGCAAAACGCTTAGACACACGGCATGCCTCCGCTCCTGCTCGCGTTACAAGCAAAGAGACAAGCTACGAGGGGCCCATATCTAAACCTGAACCTACACCTGAATCCAGGGCGGGGCCCAGGCGAGAAGGTCCTTCAAGAAGTGTGCTAAAAATGTGTCTGTCCTTTTTTTGTTCGTTTGTTTTCCAGAAGCCACGGTTTGACCTCAGCTGAAGAGACTGCCTCCTTTTCTGTATTGTAGGAGGGCTGCAAGCTTGTTTTAATGGGTTTAGCAAAAGTTTTTGCTGTTGAACAAATACCTCCCATGACACCAGTGTACAGCGTCATAAATGGCCCCCCTTAAATCCCTTACGCCTCCCCTAGATCAGCGTTCCCAATGCTTACACACTGAACTTTTTATTGCACTTAGCCCATATGATCAATTGAGTCCATTTTGTTTACTCTTTTAGCAACTCGACAAAGTTTTACTTCCTGTTGAGTCATAAGATATAATACGTAGCCCATCAAAGCTCTCTGGCTGATCATAAAGAATATCTTAACACCAGTTTATCATCACTGTGTTGTTTTCCAAACGTACAGATTGGTCTTTTTTTAAAGCATTGTCGTAAGGTGCCATCATTTGAATGTTCTGTCAGTTGATCACAGAGAGGGTTGTGCCAAAGTGAGCATTGTATTTGTACAGGAAGTCATTTCAGGTTACTGTTCTGTGTGGAAATGGTCCCATCGTCGTACTCTGGTGTCTAAGAATGGTATATATACTGTATGCAGTTACACAAAATATTTGTCAGCCTCCTACCCTAGCTTTTATTGCTAACTATTTTTTACAAAATGTAAGAACAAATATGATCCCAGAGTAATAAATAATTTGCACCAAACTGACTTCATTACTATTATTTTTAATGTATTGTAACACCATTTAATGTCATAATATTATATATAATGTTAAAATGCCGTTTTACTTAAAAAGAGGGGTGTAAATTTGCTCTGATGTCAGTTTGATTCCGTTTCTCTTTTTATCATTTACTAATGCATTATGAATTCTCAAATTGAGCTCATTAGTTATACATTTAACATTAGTTGTTTTGGTGTTCAAAATTATTATTTTTTTAATTACTGAGCTGTTTTTTAATGTTTAATATTGTTAGTGTATTATTATATCAAATTACAATAAATTCTGTAATAAGTGCATTAAAATATAATTGTTAAATAGGTGCATTTCTACACCCCTGCTTAAATCGCTAGGATATTTGATTAGTTCTTGCTATAAAAAGGATTTTAAAAGGTTAAATAATAATATACTATACCTATAAACATTAGCCTCAGAAATGAACTTTAATTGTATTTTTATTTAATTTTATTTTCCAATTAAATATTATTTGACAAATGGTGAGAATTTTTTCCATCTGAATTGATTTTAAGTTTATTTTTTAATATTTAAATGTTTTTCTGTATTCTGTTTTTTCTATGTATTTTATTGTTTAAATGATTTTTCTAATACCTGTATATCCATTAATTAGAGTAACAGCAGAAAATGTTCAAACGTGGGCTTTGTTTTGTTATTTTGTGTATAGCAAAATAGTATTACGTTAGAATGGTATTCTCATCAGCCACTTTCATTTAAAAAAGTAGTATACAGTATAAACTGCAGTATGCTATTCTTGAAACCGTCGAGTATAAATGAACGGGAGCTGCGCCCTCTGATGGAGAGCGTCGGTACAGCACTCACTCCTCCACTATCCCACAATTCTAATGTTTACGGCTTGTCGGTGAAAGATGGCGGACAGCAGTGGCCGTAATCCTCAATCACCCGGTTTCACGGAGAAATTAAAATCGTGGCTGTGCTGGTCGTGGACGTACATATGTGCGCTTTGGTTCGCCATGGTCTTAACGATGGTTTACGTGCTGAGGAGCCCACTGAAGCTCCAGGAGACCGTCAACGCAGGTGTGTGTTTGTGTTCAGATGTGTGGATGTCTACAGATCAACACAGGATGTCTTTCTGTTCATTGAAGGAAAAGTTCACACAAATACACTAATTCTCTCGTCTCTATGCAAACCCACGTGAGGTTAATTTTCCGTGGAATATGAAAGGAGAGATTTTGAAGTCAGTGCTGGTCGGAGTTTTCAGTGCAGTGTCAATGAATGGTGACTGAAGATGTCAAGTGTTAATGATAATAATAACAGCGCTCGAGACGAGTCATACTATATCATTGTGAGAGAAACAAACCTGCATTTAAACTCATTACTGAATCACTGAATGTAATGTTTACTTTAGATCAAAGTAGCTGTCAAATGCAAGTCTAAGAAATCATTATTCGACATCAATATAATTCTGGAATCAGTGCAGTGAAGCTTCACTCTTATGTCTCATAATTGTCACATTTTGTTATGGTATTAATATGCACAAATATTTTAACTTTCACATAGTGCAGTGTGCATGTGATGTTTGTATAGTAGCATTATTCAGAGAAGGAATTTACTAATGTGCTATGACACAGTAAACAAATAAAAATATGTTGAGGTTTTATCATTATTTTTTATACTAAGACGTTTTTCAAAGTTCTACATAAATAATCAAATAACTAGTATATGAATTTATATATATAAGCTACTTCATTTTATAGTCACTGTTTTTAAGATGATACTTATAGCAGAAGTTGACTACATGTAAATCTAGAAAATTGGTTGTTTTGTAAATGAATGTACAAAACATTCCAACAACAGTTTGTCACAAGCAAAGCATCACTCCAATTACTCAGTTTAAAATATAATATATTATATAAAACATATATTGAGTGTAATGTTTTATAAGTGCATATGATGTTTGAGTAGAAGCATTATTCAACAGTTCATTTTAAAATTTATTTTAATATAAATTTAAAATGTAATAATGTTATAACTGTAATTTATGCAGGATATGAGTTTAACCATTATTTGTGTACATTTGTTTAAAAGAGTTGACAATAAATTTCTGGCCATTTGTTATGAGTTTAATTATTATATTTAAGATCTATAAAAACATCCCCACTATATATATATATATATATATATATATATTGGTATTTTGCATCGCTTTAAGCTTGTGCTGTCAAACGATTAATAGTGATTAATCGCATCCAAAATAAAAGTTTTTGTTTAGTTTAATATATGTGTGTACTACTGTGTATATTTATTATGTATATATAAATACACACACATACAGTATAAATACTTACATGTATATATTTATATTCATATAAGTTATATTATATATAAATGTTTATTATATAAACAGCAGATTTTACTGAAATATATACATGCATGTGTGTGTATTTATATATAAATAATAAATATAACCAGTACAAGCACATATTATGTAAACAAAAACTTATTTTGCATGTGATTAATCGTTCGACAGCACTACTTTAAGCATTTTTCAAGATTGACAGGTGTTACAATTTTTTCTTAATATGAGTATGTTAAAATGATTAGACTTTCTTTGTCTTACTGTATTGTTGTACATCCACAGCATCTGTGTTTTTAAACACTCTTACACCTAAATTCTATGTTGCGCTGACTGGAACCTCCTCGCTCATCTCGGGCCTTATATTGGTGAGTCTTTTTCTTGGCTTTGGTGAATTGGTTGTCAAATAATTTAATACTTAATAAAATAAGTAAGAACTATACTAAACAACTAACTTCAGTTTCAAAGCTGTGTAAAATCGCACTCTGTGTCTTCAGATATTTGAGTGGTGGTACTTCAGGAAGTACGGCACGTCCTTCATAGAGCAGGTGTCTGTCAGTCACTTACGTCCTCTACTGGGAGGAGTGGAGAACAGCAGCTCTGTGGGCCTCTTCTCCTCTGTAAACGGCGATACCGAGCCGAGAACCAATGTTGCAGGTTTTTGAAAATTACTACATGTTCATCATTCTAAATATTATAAAGTGAATGGAATATGCAGCTGTTATTTTCTTTTTCTTTCAGAATGTAAAGTGTGGAGGAACCCACTGAACCTGTTCAGAGGCGCAGAGTACAGCAGGTATATTGTTTCTGAAGGTTTTAGTTCATTTGAATATTTGATTTTTAAAATATGACAAAAAATCCTATTCATTCTTGATCCTTTTATTCTAGGTACACTTGGGTGACGGGAAAAGAGCCCCTGACATACTATGACATGAATTTATCAGCACAAGATCATCAGACCTTCTTCTTGGGAGACACTCAGCAACTTAGACCAGAGGACTCTGGTTAGTCTCCACTTAAAAGAAATCCCTAAATTTAATCAGAATTGATGTTTTATCATGATTGGTATCTCTCTTGTTTGTTCTGCAGTAATGCAAAAGGCCTGGAGGGAGAGGAACCCGCAGGCACGAATTCGAGCAGCTTACCAGGCAATAGAACTGAACCGCGAGTGAGTTCCATGATTCCTTGTGATTTTAGTCAATTGGCCTTCTTCAGAATTGGCTCATCAAGTCAGACTTTACAGCTGAAATGGTCCATTTAATAAATAGCCATAAAAATACATGAATGAGGGATGCACAGAATGTTGGTACCCTTTTGCTTATTTGCTTATTTTAATTTTATTTTATTTAATCAGTCAGTATAAGATAATTAGTTATGCATGCTCTTACATTTACATTCAGTCATTTAGCAGACACTTTTTCCAAAGCGACTTACAAATGAGTACAATAGAAGCAATCAAAATCAACAAAAGAGCAATGATGCTCTTGCTATGACAAGTCTCAGTTAGTCTAATGAAATACACGTAGCAAGGTTTTTTTAATAATTATATTTAATTATGTATGCTCATTTTCTGTCACTTAAAGCTAATCTTAACACATAGTAATCACATAATCTTGCAACATAATAATATTTTATTTAAATTATTTTTATTTTTATTATTTTAATACATAACAGTATCTTATTGTATTATAAGCCATGTATTGTTATAGACCATAACATAGGAGTAATTACTGGCTTTTCTGTGTCGACCAGAATTTTATCATCAGTGCATCTCTAAATGTTGCCCTCGAATTGACTTTTTCTGTCTCTCAAGCATATATGACTCATTCATTGCAGATGTGCTGCAGCATATGTGCTCCTTGCCGAGGAGGAAGCCACAACCATCACAGAGGCTGAACGGCTTTTCAAACAAGCGCTTAAGAGTGGTAGGAAACTTTCACACTGTCACACATATATAGCCAGCATACAGTAACTCACACTGTTGCTTATTTTCGTTGCTTTCACAGCCGGTAAAGACACCAATCTTGTGGTCTACATCAAGCGCAGACTGGCCATGTGTGCAAGAAAACTGGGTCGCATCAAAGAAGCTGTAAAGATGATGAGAGATGTGAGCGAAGCAGTATACCACTTACGATGTTTAGGTGTTGTTGCTGTAAAAAGTGTGTGTTTTAGTGATTATCTTATGGGACTTATCCCTTGCCACATAGACTTTTATAGAAATTATTTTACAGTAAATTAGGTTTAGGGTTTTGATTTTTGAGGATCTAAATGATTTTCTGTGGTTTTCCACAACATGATTGAACATTCCTGTAACTTTAGTGCAGATATAAAAATAATTCAGCCTTTCTCTATTCAGTTTTACAAAAACTGTTAAAACTCTGGTCACATGACTCTAAAACATGTTGTCACTCCACGTCTATAGAATATCCTCAGGGCAAGTTTACATTCAACATTTACCTGAACATACCTTAATATTTTCTTTATGATTCTGTACATTTAAAAAAAAAATTACTGAAAGAGAAACTTTGAATTACAACAATAGATTCAAAAATGTAAAAATCGTGTGTCTTATATAGAATTTTTTATGCCTAAAATGTTAATGTTCTGCAATCATCAGAGAGTAACTTCTGTTATAATAATTTAACACTTACAAATTTTTATGAATACATTGGAGCTCAGCCTTTACTTTAAATGTAACATACTACCGGACACATTTTATTTTATCTTGCACTTGAAGTATGCTCTGTTGTGTAATATTGTCATTTTCTTGTTTCCTTGCACAGTTAATGAAAGAATTCCCCTTACTGGGAATGTTAAATATTCACGAGAACCTTTTAGAAGCATTATTAGAACTGCAGGCCTACGCTGATGTACAAGCAGTCCTCGCAAAATATGACGGTAAGCTCATTCAGCTGTCATGTTACTGTACATGTCATCGAGGACAAGGAAGAGATGCTAGTATCCTTTTTATTAACTGTCTGATGTTTCTCCCTTCAGATATCAGCTTGCCAAAATCAGCTACTATATGCTACACATCTGCCTTACTGAAAGCCAGAGCAGTGTCAGATAAGTAAGTCTTCAGTTATGTCTAATATTGAATAGCATATTACCATGTCATAGCATAGGTGATGTTTATGGATGATAGTTTGCTGAATGAATCTGTATGTGTGTTGTATGGCAGGTTTTCGCCTGAAGCAGCGTCTAGACGAGGTCTCAGCACAGCAGAGATGAACGCAGTAGAGGCCATACACAGAGCTGTGGAGTTCAACCCACACGTACCAAAGGTTTGAATGATTCTTTTAAAAGGTCCAAAATTGTGCATCATGTGTCGATAACCAGTGAAATGAAAACATTTACAGATTTATTACTGTATTTTGCATAACTTAAGGCCAGGCGATCAAAACTATTGGTAATAAAATGTTAAACCACACTTATATTTTGTTTCTTTTACACTACTATTCAGAAATTTGGGGTCAAAAATTTTTTTTTCCATTAAAATAGTAATATAGTGAAATATGACTACAATTTAAAGTAACTGTTTTCTGTTTTAATATATTTTGAAATATAATTTTTTCTTGTGATGCAAAGCTGGGTTTTCAGGATCATTACTACTGTCTTCAGTGTCACATGATCCTTCAGAAATCATTCTAATGTGCTGATTTGCTAATAAACAAACATTTCTTATTATTATCAGTGTTGGAAACAGATGTGCTGCTTAATGTATGTGGAAACCGTGATACATTTTTTTTTTGCTTTCTTTGATGAATAGAAAGTGCTTAAGAACAGCATTTATTTAAAATTCAAATGTTTTTAACATTATAAATGTATTTACTGTCAATTTTAATAAATTTAATACAGCCTTGCTGAATAAAAGCATCAGTTCAAGAGAAAAAAAAAAAAAACGATAGTGTATATGCAGTAGCATTTATGCAATTGCTATTGTGTCACCACATGGAGTTCTGGAACTGCAACAGTAAAACAAAATTTTTTGATTTTTTATCTAAATTTCTGATACTAAATTTTGATTGGATTTGCTAATATCCAATAATAAAAAAATAGCAGTTTCAAGTGATCTTAAGTATAGTTCAAATCTATTAACATATTTACAGACATCGCTCGAGACTTACTGATATAAAAGTTCTAATTCAACTTTATTTTGGAGCACATTTCTTAATATTAAGCTTAAAATGTGTTTCAATGTCACTTGATGAGGATTGTATGATCTTTCAATAATATCAGTCTTTAAATGCAAGATATTTAAAGTGTACCTGAAGCATACTTGCAACAGTTCCACTGTAGCACAATCACATATACTTCAGTACATCTTTAGTTGGACTTTAACACTACTTCTGCACAATTAAACTGCTTTAAGTACAAAATTACTTGTTCCAATTTAGCATATTTTAATCATACCAGTTTAGTATACTTATAGTACATGTAAGTACATAAATATATAAATGGATTTGTAGCATACTTAGCATGAAATAAATCTATTTCGAATAAATTTAAGTATATTTATTTTTTACCATGGTATCATGATGTATAATGCAGTTTTTTAAGTTACTTGCCCACACATCAGCTTTATCTCACTGTTATTCATGAGTGCAGAGACAGATTGTCATGACCAGGAGGTGATGCTGTTGAAGCACACTGCAGTCCTCTGCACTAAACAGAAACCTTTCTAATATTCACATCAGGAGTGCATCATTCACTGTTTTACATTGAACATAATTGCAGGTGGGCTTGTCGACCCATGACTGCCGTGCATAGGTTTTCGTAAACTGTGTTTAGGGTGAAAGTTGTATCACCTTTGATTTTCTTTTTGCTCTTTAAAGATGTTTTGACCCTCATCAACTATTTCTTTCTTTGTACCTGGTTCCAACTTGCAACTTTTCAAAACACTAGATCGGACTTCAAAGCGCTTAACCTCTTCACACCCAAACATACCGTCTCAGTTGAAGGGTATTTACGCACATGCGTGCAACTCAGACGTGCTGTATCAGACTACAAAGTGCACCTGTTTGAGATGTGCAGCAAATATCAACACACACACACACACACATACACATACACCTGGTCTTTCATTTGCCAAATCTGCCCCTAGAGCAAAAAAGATGGTCCAGAATGAGCAAAGAGGGTATTGGATGTTAGTAGTATTACTTTTACATTTATGTGATCACTTCAAACAGAGACTTGTCTGTCCTGAGGTTATAGATTGAGTATTAAAGATGTGGACTGTGGAATTTGGGCAATGCAGTAATATTTTATGCTAATATTATACAAGCAATAAGATACAAGAGACCAAAATTTGTGTCCTTTATATTTTTATTATGTATAACAGTTTCATAAAAGTGAAAGGCACTTGATTACTTGCTAAATATCATGGTCTCTCTCCTACTTATTGCTTATGTCGGTGGTTTTCAAACTTTTTGATAGGAATTTCCCCCAAATGTTATCCCCTTGATAAAATATGTAATCAGCTGCAAAGCAAACTTTACCACAAACTTTGATATTCTAAAAAGATGTTTTGTAAATGCGTTGTCATTGTACTGTAGCCAATGAAATTTTCTAAACTATTATCTGGTAAATATATTTACTTTTGTATTAACTTGACAACATACACCACCATTCCAGTTTCATTCTAATCTCTTGTGCTTACCAAGGCTGCATTTATTTGATCAATTTGTGCAGCTTAATGTGTGTGTGTGTGTGTGTGTGTGTGTGTGTGTGTGTGTGTGTGTGTGAGAGAGAGAGTGTGTGTATATATCTCAAAAGGTTAATCGCATCTTAAATAAAAGTTTTGTTTACATAATATGTGTGTGTGTGTGTGTGTGTACTGTGTATATTTATTATGTATATATAAATACACACATGCATGTATATATTTCAGAAAAATATGTTGTTTATATATTAAATATATTTATATATAATATGAATTATATGAATATAAATATATATGTAAATACATGTAAATATTTAAACTTATTATACTGTATGTGTGTATTTATATACATAATAAATATACACAGTACACATAT
The DNA here is from genome assembly GCF_018340385.1 of Cyprinus carpio. Classification (NCBI taxonomy): domain Eukaryota; kingdom Metazoa; phylum Chordata; class Actinopteri; order Cypriniformes; family Cyprinidae; genus Cyprinus; species Cyprinus carpio. The sequence goes on along the minus strand of NC_056602.1, from coordinate 25,086,926 downwards.
ATTATGTAAACAAAAACGTTTATTTTGGATGTGATTAATCATTTGACAGCACTAATAATAATATAAATAAATCTATATATATAGTGTGTGTGTGTGTGTGTGTATAAATATATATATATATATATTATGTGTGTGTGTGTGTGTGTGTGTGTGTGTGTGTGTGTATCAGTCACTTTTGATCAATTTAATGCATGCTTGCTGTATAAAATCTAAAAAAATTTAAAAAATTGGCCCCGACTTTTGATCTTTTTCAACAGTGGTAATATTAGTTTTATGGAAAAAACAAATAAATAAATAAAGTACTGTAATTTGGTAAAAGCATTAAATTATTGTTAAACATTGTATTAATCTCTTAAATGTTAACTTTGACATCCTAGAAAAATTATAATGCATGATGTCATCCGTCAGTGTAAACCTGTACCTCACATTTGCATCTCAAAGACCACTGTAGTGTAATGTCATCGTACAGGGTCTGTACAGTCGAGTGAAAAGAGATACGAGACATACTGAGACAGGCTTATGGGAGTTCAGCAGGGGCTTAGGAGGAACCTCCACATAAAAGAGACCCATCACTGACACTTGATCCGCCATTAAAAGAGGTGACCGTGTTTGTGTGCGGGCATGTTGTGTAGAACAGCTGCCTGTCGAATGTCAGCATGATCATAAAGCTAAATTACCCATGTCTGCGCGCATTTGACATATCCAACATGGTGATTGTTACTGAAAGATATGTTTGGATATTTGTTAATAATTCAGAAGGTGCGCTTGACACATTGTAGAGGGAATCAGTCGAATTCAGCTGTAATGTACCATAATTACAGCCAGGGGCATTTGGGTAGGTTATCCTCTGGATAATACCATTTAATCCTGCTGTATTGCCCTCCACAACATTCATCCCGGGGCCCAGAGCAGGGGAGAATTTAAGTATACAGGCTCAGTACAAGTATAAAGCTCTCATATGTACACTTTAAGAATTGTTCGTAAAGAAATATGGCCTACTGTACAGTGTTATTATGAAATCATTTTTCATATAGATTTTTTTTTTATATGGTTTTATTTTTTTCATATTTTTTTTTTTTTAGTGATTTTTTTTTTTTTTTTGTTTTTTTCTTTTTTTGTGTTTTGAATTTTATTGTGATAAAAGTGGGCGAGAGAGGGGGGTGGGATTGGGAAAGGTCCTCAAGTTGGGATTTGAACTCGGGACGCCTGTAACGGCGTTATATGTCTTCGCACTTGCCCACTGAGCTATCAGCTCCGACATTATACCAGTATTTTGAATTATACATTGCATTTTGTGTTTTTGTGTTTTATGGTTGAATATCTGGAAAATGTACTAGTAATTTTCTGCCAGGAAATTATCTTTTTTTTTTCTTTGTTTCTTTTTTACAGTGTATGTGTAAATATCTGGGTCACATTTCACCCCAATATTAAAGGGGAAAACAATTCATTATATTTTGCATTAAGAAAATAAATAATAATTTAGCATTTTTAAATGACCATTAATATTTTTTGTCATTGTAACATTATTTTCATGACACATAATTGCCTTATTAATTGGCCATAATTTCCTGAATGCATTAGGTTTTTTTTAAGTTTGATCATTTTTATGTATCTATGTATTTAAATACTTTACCACATATATATTCAAATAATGTAATATTATACATAATATATTTATATAATGAAAACAATTGTTTCTATAATACCTTTTTTGCGTTATGGTATTAAGAATTGAGAATGCTTAATTTTCATTTCTTTTGTTTCCTTGAGTTAATGTAATTAAAATTGTTTTGTTTTGTGTGTCGTTGCAGTATTTATTAGAAATGAAGAGTCTGATTTTGCCACCTGAGCATATTTTGAAGAGGGGAGACAGTGAGGCGGTGGCGTACGCTTTCTTTCACCTGCAGCACTGGAAACGGGCAGAGGGGGCGCTCAACCTGCTACACTGCACCTGGGAAGGCAGTATGTACAGCGCACATCTGTTCTTTTTTACATACTATCACATTCATGTATAGAATATGATGATTACTCATTTACCATGAAAATTACAAGGTACTTCAGAAGTACTTCAAGCATGGTTTGCTATTATCATCATGTAGTATCTGAAAACAACAAATATACTTTGTTGTAAGCTGTTTACTGTAAAACAAAAGTAAATCATCTCACTTGATATCAGTTGACACCTTTTGACTCTTGTAGCTTTCCGGATTATTCCATACCCCCTGGAAAAGGGTCATCTCTTCTATCCTTACCCAGGATGCACAGAAACTGCAGACAGAGAGCTTCTGCCTTGTAAGTCTATCCTTACCCAGGACACAGAAACTGCAGACAGAGAGCTTCTGCCTTGTAAGTATACACTATGTATTTAGTTGCAAAAAGTGTTGTCATAATACAGCATAACAGGTTTAATAATTTTTTTCTTATAACAAAAATAACTGAACATTTAAATACAATAAAACAATACACAAAAAAAGTATACATTTTACACAGATTAAAGTGCAAAAGAATTATAAAGACCAATAGGTATCACTTTACAATAAGATCCCATTAGTTAACCTTAGTTAATGCATTAAAGTTGCTGTCCGTAACTTTTTTTGGTTGAAAATGATCCGAAATCAATATTTGAGCAAGTACATAATCAGCCAGTGTTCAAAACTATCACCTTACTTTAGCCCGATTCACAACGGTTAGCTTATACTAATGTAGTTGGCTACAAGGCTATGGCATGTGAGGATCCTACAGGTGGCGGATGGTTTATAGCCTTTTCTCACTGCAGCTACATAAATAAATGTATCATTTTGATGGCGGATTGTAAATCCAGAAAGTATTGTTTATGAAACACATGTGAATGAAATTAAAGTGTATTCCAGTTTTAAATGTGCTTCTGATTACAGATAGACTGTAATTACACAAGATTTGTATTTTAAAGATAACTAGTTTGAAGGGAGCATAATTTGCTTTTTGCGTTAAAATAATTTCTTAATATGAAATTCGAGTGGTATGACAATTAGAGATTAGACTGTACAGAAATTGAAATCTACATGCTAATACACACTATTTGTATGACAATTAGATAGAATAAAGTATAACAATAATAATAATAATTTGCATGGTTTGATGTGATATGAGCTAACTGATATTTAGATTAAATCACCATGGGTAGCGTGATTTATTGTAATGCTTTTTTCCTCAGAACTAACGTGGCAGACTTGTTACTTGTTCAGATGACAATAAACGGTGAAAATTCTTATTTGGATCATATTTTATGGGTAGCGTGCTAGAGTCTGTGATTGCGAAGTGATTGCAAAGCAGCCTACAGTAAATATCCACACTGGTGCAGTGACTGACTGCCACTCATAAAAAAATTAGATTCTTAAAAGATTAGGTTGTTCTGGAGTGGAACCCACACAAGGAAGATAATTCCACAAACAACTGCAATTGCAGGTTTTCAAACAGAGATGGCGACAAAGAGGCAAAATTTACGGACTGCAGCTTTAACATTCACAATGAGCAATACCTACATTTGCTACAGAAGTTATTAATCTCAACCTTTCTCTAAAATATTTCTTTCTCTAAAATCTCTAACCTTTCTGTTGGTCAGTGTGTCAAATTCACAACCTGAACACGAGTTAAATCTGTGTGATTGGAATAACAGGATTTCGCCCCTGAAATTTCCCCGAGCAATGCTAAGTGTGACCATACCTTTTGCAAGTGGTTTGAAAATGCTTAAAAATAAGAGGAAAATAGGGTACTTATTGACCTGTCTTTATCTTTTTCTTTTTCTTCCAGCATTTCACGAGGTCTCAGTTTATCCGAAGAAGGAGCTTCCTTTCTTCATCCTCTTCACAGCGGGCCTGTGCTCCTTCTGTGCCATGTTGGCCATGCTCACACACCAGTTTCCAGAGCTCATGGGGGTCTTCGTCAAAGCCGTGAGTATCTGCATGCCTCACCAAACCCAAAAGTGTGTGTGTGTGTTTGTGCTCACCAAACTGTTTTTTTGTTTGTTTTTTTTTTTTTTTGTTTTTTGGTTTTTGCCCTTATTTATTTCTTTTTTGTTTAGAAGAGAAAGTACACAATTACTGAACTCCCAAGATAAACATTTCTTTGTGTTGCAATATAAGAATTAAGTCATTTCACTTTATTGGCAATGAATAGGTCCTTTTTGTTGTCATTAAAGTGAAGTAACTGAACATAAAATAGAGGAGCCTAATAAAAATGCTCATTTTAGAAGAAAATTTCAGCCTTTTGCATTTCAAGTATAGTATATTTAGATAGATAAATAGAAAGACAGAGAGAGAGAGATACATTTATATTATCTTATAATTCTTAAAAATAAATAATGAATATATAGTATATTTAGGTATTTTGATTTTAAGACAGAGAGAGAGAGATACATTTATATTATCTTATATATATATATATATATATATATATAATATATATATATATATATATATATTAGATATATATATATATAGATATATATATAATTAATTAATTAATTAATTTTATTTTAAAAAAAATTTAAAGCTGCAGTCCATAACTTTTTTCTGTGTTCAATAAAATTTACAAAATGTATATAATAAGCGAGATAATCCGATATTTTTTAAAGTTAAAGCTGCAGTCCATAAATTTTTCTGTGTTCAAAATATATATAAGCGAGTAATTCTGAATATTTCTGGTAGGAACCGCTGAGGAGTTGCCCAGTACCTGCATGATTCACCATAGACATAAGCAGAGAGGAGTCGCTTCGGCTACAGTGTTCTTCCACAAGACGCGTGCAGTTCTGTTTTATTAAAGGAGCATTGCGTAGGTTCTGAAATTTCTAACAGTTACTGACACCAGTGGCCGTTAGAGGAACTGCAGCCAGTCTCATGCTCGTTCTCAGTGCGCACGCTCTCTCTCTTTTTTGCCACACTAGATACTTTTTTTTTTTTTTTTTTTTTTTTTTTTTTTTTTACTTAGAGGACTGTCCGTGGGTGTCTGAATTGTGCTGCCGGAGGCTGGTCGCTTCTTTCCATCCACAGAGTCCATCTGAAAACACTATTGCCGCACGCTGCTTACTATAAATGGCTGGCGTGCCGTACGATTGTAAGCCCAAGTAGACGAGAACGCGCATGACGTCACATTTTCTGAATTTTCGCGCCAATTCGGGCCCGACTCCTCCACAAACAATTGAGCCTACAGGCTGATAGAGGCAACCGTAGTGGACAGTCGAGGTGTCATTCTTTTTTTACATCATGGTTGGCTCATACATGTACAAATGAAAACTCTATCTTAAAAGATTTTTTTTAAGTAAAAACCCCTCCACATAGCTCCATTAACTGCTAGAGTGCCAAACAAATTCAAAATTAGTTTAAATGATTTTATATTTTGTTATTTGTATATAGATTGACTTACAATACTTTGCACAGTAACTTATTTACAGTCCTCAGTCAGTAAGGTAGGTAGCAGAATGGAGAAGAGAAATTAAGGAGCAGAAGTTAAGCCAAGCAGGCCTTTGAACTGTTCATACAACAACATTTAGCCTCTCCGAAGGCCAGGATGCCCTTTTCGTGGCGGTGCGTTCTTCTCTTATCGTTGTTTACATTCATTTGGGTGAATTAAAAGCGAGTGATTGATTTCAGAACAAGTTTGAGTTGTTGCACTAGATGCCACGGAAGGGCCTCGTCTCCGACTTGCATTCAAAGTTGCTCTTTTTCCATTATACTCCCTCGCTTGCCCGCGCACATACACACAGGCTTTGTTCCCCGTCCACTCCAAACATCTTGTTTTCCTTGGGGAACAATACCCTAATTTGCAATTGCAGTAAACTCCTGAATGTGAGGACATGCAGCCTCATTGGCCTTTATCTTTTTATCAACCTCGTTTGTCATGTTACAACATGTATTTACGCTAGCACTATCTATTTCCTGGATCTGGGTTAAAATGGATGATACCTCTCCAGCCTCCACTCTTCTCGTTTTCCTCCCTCTGCGACACGCGGCCCCGGGCTTCCTTTCCCATATTCCGTCATAAACATCTGTTCATCCGTGAAATGTATCGCTTCATAAACACATTTGAGGCTTGTTTATGGTGGATTGAATCGTGGAGGTTTCAGTGTTTTTCAAAGGGACTGATTCTCGCCAGTTTTATGGTCCTGAAGTTGGTTGCCATCCAGAGTTTTTTCTCCTTTTGTTTGTGTCTGTCAGGACCTCCATGTAGTTTCCCAGAGGGACAAACTCTATCATACTTATGTCTAGCACTTCAGGCACTTTAAAGGCAACTTTCTGACAGCTTGTGGCTCAGTCACACTGAATAGTCTATGAATGAGGTAGATAAGACAAGCAAAAGCACTGCTTTCATATTTTTTTCTTCAGGATGGACATGCATTTCTCATAGATTTCCTGATGTCAACATCAGCTCACAGCGGCCATGGTCATACTTCAGTTTAGAACTGAAATTCATTAATTTCACAATATTGTTGTTTGGTAAAAAGGTGTTTACTGTACTATAACACCAAACTACTGTACAGACACTACCAGAGATTGGAAATGAAACCTCAAATATTTAAATATTTTTATCAATATTCAGTGTTCCAGTTTTTTTCTGTATGTTTTTCTTAATAATAAAAATCTCAGTTTAATTTAGATTACTATAAATGACAGTTATCAAGGGCCAAACCTGAAATAATTATATGAAATTGGAATATTTCTAAATAAATCTTAAATACACAGTTATAATTTTAAATGTATAATTGTAAATCCAAATGTATACTTAAGTCTATATATATATATATGGATATATGCATTGCAGATATATAATATATCATATTATATTCAGTGTTAATCATGAATATATGGATGTACATCTGGATAAATGCAGTTGTAGATCTAAATATAGTTATAAAATAAATCTGAAAATGTGATTGTGAATCCATATATGTATATGTTTATTTATTCAGAATTAAAACTGTTATATAACATAGTTTTAATTCTGAATAAATGAATTTAAAATCCTGAATATGTATATTTGAATTGCATATATATTTATAAATACTGAATGTAACTTTTATATTTTACATTTTTCAATTTGTGCTTTCTGCTCAAAAATGTTTAAATTTGGCAAAGTACACCCATTTACTTTAGAAATGTAAAAGTCTGTTTCTTAAATATTTTGCATGAAATTTAAGATGTTTGTGATTATTAATTCAGATCCATCTGACTGTTTTCTCTCTCTCTCTCTCTCTCTCTCATCTCGCCTCTCCTCTCTCTCTCTCTCTCCGCTACTGTTTTCTCTCTCTCTCTCTCTCTCTCTCTCTCTCTCTGTGTCTCTCTCTGTCTCTCTGCAGTTCTTCAGCACCCTCTTTGCACCACTGGGCTTTTTTGCAGACAAGATGGAGAATTTTATGCCCTCCTGCCTGTGGCATCAACTAACAAACGTCTGACGTACACGCACAGCTCAGACGCACTTGAAAACACTACTGTACATGTGTCCCACCTGTACTGACAATAAAAATGTTATGGCTCTTTGACACACGTTGCCTTCTCTTTTCCTGTAGTATTTAATGCCTTCTGACATGGTTGAGAGCAGCAGAAGTCAATATGAACGTTAACTAAATGGCCGTTTCTCAACCTCTGTGCCGTGACTGCCTCTAATCCCGTTTAAATATGTCTGCTATGGCCGCAGGGCAGGTTGCCACAGTGATACAGTGCTGATGCAATCATTGAAGAAAAAAACTGGCCTTGTGTACCCTGAAGATTCGGCAGTAAATCATGTGTCTGTTTTTAGAGGACCTCACTTAACAAAAGTTCAGATCCACAGCTTGAGGTTGAGTTGGATGCACGGATGAAACTGTGTGTTCATACAATACTATTAAAGTCTTCATCATCTTATAAAATGAAGGCTTGAAGACAGTGTTATTAAATATTTTACATTAGAAAAGACTGTCATGCATTGCAGTTGTGGTCATGAATATCGATCTGTTTATATATAATGGTATGTTGTTCTACAAATGGGCCAGATTTGGAAGATATTTTTAAGGCCAGTTCACACTAAGGATGATAACTATATAACAATAAAAAAAAAAAGTTTTTACACCCCAACTGTAACAGTATAGAGGAACAATATTTTCAGAATTACTTTTAGAAAGCTTTTAATAATCCATCCTGCTTTAAAGAGCTCAAGTATTTAAAGCGGGAGACTGCAAACCTTCAGTACGCTTATAATAAACAGAACATTATTGTGCGTTAAAGTGGACGCTAATGTAGTTACAATATCTTATAGTTATATTTATAGTTCTTGGTTTTAATGGACAATGGTTCTGGAGATAGTTGATGGAATCATGTGGAACATGTTCACATAATTGTCAGGCAGACAAGACTTATCAGAATGTTTCACCAAAATACTGAATGTTAAAAAACATGGGCAGGACATTTTAATGACACTTACAATGCCAATCACACTAAAAAAAAAAAAAAAAAAAGAATTGCGCTTTACACTTCTAAAAAATAGATGGACTCGGATGAGACCGGAAGCTTATTTTAGTGTTTTTTTTTTTTTTTTTTTTGTAGTTTTGTAATATGTGTTCAACGAGATAATCATAGATTTTAACTTTTCAATCTTCTAAGCAGGTATGTCTTTAGCTACTGTAAATAGTAAACATCACTATCATGGGTTTGTAGCATACCTGTAGTGGGTTTTTTTAACACTAAGTGGGTTTTAGCAACCTACTAAGTGTCCTGCTGTGAGCGCACCTCTGATGTGGGGATGGAGTCTTCTAACTGTTTCATTATGATTGGAATACTAGCATAATCCTTTCTGCATATTGTACAGTAGGCCTATGCACTAAATATGGGATATGCATATACTATATATAATATATACTTTTGTTTAAAATTAGTATGAAGCAATGCTAATCATTCTATTGTTGTTTGACCTCAGGGTTAATTCAGCAAATTACATCTAGGCTAATTATAATAATAAAAAAAAACTGTTATTTTGTATTTCACTGCTGTTCTGTAAGTTTTTTTTTTTTAAATGTTTTTGAAAGACGTCTCTTATGTTCATCAAGGCAGGGTTCATTTGATTTTGATGAATTGAATTGTAATTTTATTATTTTTATTTATTTTTTTTTTTTTTTGTTTTTGTTTTTATTTTGAATCTATTCCTGTGATGGCAAAGCTTAATTTTCAGTATCATTACTTTATTTTCAGTGTCATGCAATCCTTCAGAAATAATTCTGCTGATGCAGATGATATAATATGCTCAAGAAACTTTTCTTATTGTTATCAATGTTGAAAACAGTTCTAATGCAAAATAACAAGAATAGTTGATTTTTTTAACATTAGTTTTATAGTTTCTTAAAGTCATGTGTTATTGCCTAATATGGCTGCTGAAGTTATGAAGTGTTGTTCAAAAACCAGTTTTTGCTCCAGTGTCTTTAAGCGCAACTATTCCCTTTCAACATATTTGGCATGGACATGGATGTCCACAGCTACATATGAGACGAATGCATAGTGTCTGATCATCAAAGGTCCCGCTACCACCTGCTTTCTTTGGCAGTCGTCCATACAACAGTCAGACGGGGTCATGCAGGGTCTGTATGAAGCTCCATAAGGTACTGCATGTAGAGTAGAAAAGAGCCAAAAAGACCAGTGATGTTTATCCAGTGTTTATAATGTTTATTCAGTGATATATTTACAAACAAACACTGCTTAAAGAGGTTAATGTCCCAGAAAATCAACCTGGTGGATGACTGTGAAGGATGAGGGCATGTTTTGGTTGATATCATCGCAGGCCTTGACAGAGCTGGTGGCCTACAGCTGGATTAAGTACATTTGGGAGTGTCGTAACTGGCGCTCTCCAGGGGTCTGGATTTGATAAGGTTGGCAGTTTACTGCAGGCTTAAGCCTCTGAGTGTAACAAAAGCTAGTGACAGCCAAGCAAATATGTTTGCAGCAGATACTGTCGCATGAGATCCTATATGCAAGTCTTTGCTGTGTTAAATTAAAGCTGTGTCTGTATTACAGCATATCATGCCTCTCTTATGTTGCCTTAGTGTTTACGAAGGGGGCGTTTACACGACACTGTTTTCAATTAAAAATTTAAAACTTGTGTGTTGGCCAATAATTTATAACTGCAACCGCATTTTGGGGAAATACAAAAGCGCAAACTTTTAAAAACTAGTTTGAAAGTGCAACTTTTTGAAAATGATACCATTATTGCCTGTCTAAACTACGAAAATGCAAATTTGTGAAAACTCATGCATGTGTGTATTATGTGTTCAGTCTGTAGGCATGTGCAAGTACTTGAAGAATGCATATGTGCGCAGGCCCATAGTGTTTCTTTTTTGTTTTAATGTGTTGTTTGTTGTTGGTAAATTGTACATTGTATTTGGTGTAATGCAATGTATTTATGCGGTTTAAGGTTCAAAAAACACATTCTTTTCTACATACTCTACATTATTGTTGCTCCTCTATGCCCCGCCTATCTGAAATGCATCGATTTTTACAAAGCTCATCATTCTGAAAAGCGAGGTGTTCGCTGATTGGCCAGCTATCCAGTGCGTTGTGATTGGCTGAATACCTCAAGCGTGTGACGGAAATGTTATGCCCCTTAACATACTGTGAGGCCGTGTCCTGGCACGATGAGACAAAACCAATAAATAACAATGTAATGCCCATTACAAACGAGGCATTTGTTGCATCCAGTCGGGACATAATTACAGATTATAATAACTTGTACTATCTTTTTACGTGTTGCGTTGCGTATCGCACTGTGTAAACATAAAAACGTCTGCATTTGTGATTGGAGAAACGACAAACAACAAGCGCTACTCTACACTGCTCAAAACTCACGTTTGAATCATCAGTGGCAAATTCTTTAATATATGTACTTAAATGTGACTTAGCACCAGACTGTCCTTGCAAAGTTCAAACTGATAGAAACGACAGCACTGAAGGCTACTCTCCCAGGTTTTACAAACAGTCCTCCGTAAAATGCGCTGCACACATCTGAATATTTGTGTTCAACTGTTCTGGAACAGTGTTGTAAATACAACTTAACCACTGATTTCTAGTTGTGTCCTTTTTTGGAAGACCAAACTAAGTAGTTTTGCTTTCACAACGAAACACAGCGTGTCCACGACAATGCGGCAGCAACAATACTACAGCATGAATCAAAGTTACGCCTTCTTTCTTTGCGTAAACATTTGGGCGGTGTTATGCAAATCTTCCCACACAGTGACTTTAGGAGGCATTTTAGGAGGGCGTGGACAAGTCTTGACTTTTATGAAGAATATCTCTTTGGGTTTGAGACTTTAGTCTTTGCAACTTCAGGTATCTTATCTATGCAAGAACAGCTTGTAATACTCCAAAGAGAAAGGAAAACTTGAAATTGCATCATATGACCCCTTTAAAAAGTGACATTGCCAATAACAGCATTTAAAGTTGTTTTTGCGGGATCATTCAGACAGTGTTTGACAATGTGGAAATTTTCAAAAATGCAAAGGAAAAACTTCCATAGGTTTTTTTTTTCCTAGTAAAATTCCTAGTGTATCTGATTTTAACAGTAGCCTACTTAAGTATTTTACTCATACTAAATGTAGGCTCAACGATGCACTAGTCCTCAAACACCTCAAAATTGCAATAAATCAAGGTTGACAGCTTCTTAAACTCTGAAGTCTCGGTTAAGCAAAAGTACTTAAATGGGTCATCGGAGGCAAAATTCACTTTTATCTGATGTTTAACAACAAATGTTGGGAGTAGCATGCACAGATAATCAACCCTGCCAATTCACTATCAGTAATCACATCATCTATCCAACCACCACGAGAGAGAACCACTATAAATAATAATAGCAACCATACCTTTATTCTCTCTAGTCGTTCAGCATCCCTCCACCACCCCGACCCCTGGGGGGGCTCTGCGTTCTGGGCAATTGTCGAGCTCGGAGCCCTCTCCCTGGATGGGGGGAGGGTACCCCAGGTTCAGGAAGAATTACAAAGCTCAGAGCCCTCTCCTTGGACAGCACGCCAAATACACATACCATTCTTCTTGCTTTATTATCTGCAAGGCGGACTCGTGAAATATTGTTTAAACTGAAATGTGTCTTGGCAGTGTAAAATGATAAAAATGATAAAAATCCCAATAAATCATGTCTCCGATCAAGCCATTCAGAAGCATGGCTTTTCTTATCACTGCTATGCTGATGACACTCAACTCTACTTCTTATTCCAACCAGATGATCCGACGGGTAGCTGGTCGCATTGCAGCCTGTCTGAGGGACATTTCTAGCTGGATGAGGGACCATCACCTTCAACTCAACCTACTAAGACAGAACTGCTTGTGGTTCCAACTAACCCATTGTTTCATCACAACTACTCTACACAGCTGGGTTCGTCAACCATAACTCCTTCCAGGACAGCCAGAAACATAGGAGTTGTGATCGATCATCAGTTATACTTCACAGACCATATTGCTACAATGACCCGGTCCTGCAGATTTGCCTTATACAACATTAGGAAGATCAGACCCTTCCTGTCAGAGCAAGCCACACAACTTCTTGTCCAAGCTTTTGTTCTCTCCAGACTGGACTATTGTAATGCTCTCTTGGTGGGCCTTCCTGCATGTCCTTTCAAGCCTCTGCAACTGATCCAGAATGCAGCAGCGAGAGTTGTCTTCAATGAGCCAAACAAACCTCACGTTACTCCTCTCCTCATCAGGTTACACTGGCTACCAGTAGCTGCTTGCATCAAATTCAAGGTACTGATGCTTGCCTACAAGACGACCACTGGCGCGGCACCAATTTACCTAGACTCACTAGTTCAAACTTATGTGCCCTCCGGAGGCTTGCGTTCTGCAAGTGAACGGCGCCTTGTGGCGCCATCCCAAAGAGGTTCAAAATCACTCTCACAGACCTTTTCCTGGACTGTGCCCCAGCTGGTGGAATGACCTCCCAATCTCAATTCGAACAGCTGAGTCTTTACTCATCTTCAAAAAACATCTAAAGCAGTGGTGTCAAACTCAGTTCCTGGAGGGCCGTAGCCCTGCAGAGTTTAGTTCTAACCCTGCTCCAGCACACGTATCATGTAGTTTTCAAATAAGCCTAAATAATTAGATTAGCTGGATCAGGTGTGTTTAATTAAGGTTATATCTAAACTGTGCTGGACTTTGGCCCTCCGGGAACTGAGTTTGACACCCTTGATCTAAAGACACATCTTTTTCGCCAGCACTTGACCAACTAATACTAGCACTTACCTTTTCTTTTCTTTTTTCTTTTCTTTTCTTTTCTTTTTTCTTTTCTTTTCTTTTTTCTTTTCTTTTCTTTTCTTTTCTTTTCTTTTCTTTTCTTTTCTTTTCTTTTCTTTTCTTTTCTATTCTTGGAAAAAAAAAACATAGCTACATGTTCTGTGCTAGACTAACTGAGACTTGTCATGGCACTTGTATACTGTTGTTGTTGGATAAAAGCGCCTGCTAAATGATTAAATATAAATGTAAGCCATTCACAGATTCTTGGCAGAGTGACGTCACACAGACCCAGGCCACTCCCACGATTGTTGACTGACACTGGTGTTTAAGCATAGACCCACCCTGAGTGAGCTGTCAACAGTCCTCCATTGTTTCTACGCAGGAGCAGGTGTAGACTAGAATGTCTCCTATTGAGGTGTTTTGTTGTTGGATGTAATAATGAACATAGCAGTCGTCATTTACTCTCGACATCTGAGCCACTGAAGATGCAGTGGATTTCTTTTGCTTTTGAGGGTCATGCGCCCTGTTCTACTTAAGTCTATGTTCACGTGAATCATTCGTGATCCAGCTTCACCTACAGAAGTAGTTAGTATAAGGTTCTTTTTAATGAATCTTTGCAAATTGCCTTTCCTAATAATGTGCTAGTTAGCAAGTTCCACGACAAATGTGGCTAAAGTTTACAGTCTCATGATAACAGCTCGTTACCCCAAGGAAGAGAAGGGTGGGGTGAGCAGAGCTCATTAGCATTTAAAGGGACATGCACCGAAATGGGTTGCTGTGAAAAGAGCTGTTTTTGGCAAGGTAAAAAGGGTGTTTTACACTACCATTGAGAATTTTTAACCAAAGTATGTTATAGACTTTTCATTAAGACCCTAAAGAATCATATCAACTTGTGGAAAATGGGCATCCGATGACCCCTTTAGAAAGGGCGTAAGTCAGTATCCTTTAAAAAGCCCTCAGCTATGTCCTTATCTCATATACTGTATGAAATACATGTGATTCATCAACTACCTGCTAATGAACTTGCATTCACATAAAGTAGCCTTGTTGACAAGTTTGGGAAAGGAAAGGCAAAACACGATGTAATACCTTCAATGCTCTGTAGATGGCGATATTACTTCCTTTGTAGCAGAAATACACTGTTGCAGAAATAGTTAGGCACTATGTAAAATGTAACCTGTAATTGCGTGACTCATCACAAGTGTATTGGTGTAAAGAGTACATATATTTATTCAAAAATGAAGTCAAGTAGACAGTAAAAGTTGCTTATATTTTTAATTCTCAGTAAAACTACAAAGTAGCCAAAAAGATACTTAAGCAAGGTTGCATGGCAAATCCAAACTATTTTATGTTTTATTGAATTGTTGGCAAATTCATATGAATTTTTATGTTCTCAACTGTATGTTTTCACATGATCTGCTTAAGCCCCATTGACTGTTAGGTTTTGGAATGAGGATAGGTTCGCATCTTTGTTTTTTCTAAATATCATACATTTTTTTTTTTGGTGTGTGTTTTGGTTTGATTTTTTTTTTTTCCTTGTTTTTTCTAAATATCATACATTTTTGTACAATTCAAATTGTTTGTATTTGCTATGGATGGGCATGTCATGTAGCAACTGCATAGCAACATCCTGACAACCACCCACAACACCCTAGTATCTAGGTCTGGGTAGTTGCTAAAATGTTGCTAATGTTGCTTGCTATTCTGGGGTGAGTTTTCCAAAAGCATTGTTAGCTATGGTCGTTAGTTCTGTTGAACTCTATTGGTAACGATGGAACTTGCAACCATAGTTCCTTTTGGGAAACACACCACTGGCTGGTTGCTAGAGTACTGCTATTAGGAGTATTTGCAGTTGCTAAGGTGTTTCTCATATCTCTTCACAGATCTCCATCTCAAAACGCCTTTAACAAAAATAAAGAGCTCTGCTTTTACTCCCTGTAGTGCTGCTGTGCCTCTGTTTTGGAAGTTTTGGATGAGCTACATTCTTGCCAGCTGACTCACAAGATAAGAGTTTTTATGTGTTAATCCAACGCCGCCGGCCTGTAAGCTCCGTCTGACAGCAAGCGTGCTAACGCTTCCAACCACCCGCTTCTTCGAGCCAAGCCACACTCGTCCCCAAAGGTCACGTATATATAACGCTTATCTCCCCTATAAATCTGCCCTCAAGACCAAACACTTGCTGTGAATCTTTGGGCTAAAGCCTGCAGTGGGAAGTACACCGTTCCCAATGCGGCTTTCCTATATGAGCAAGAGTATTCGTAAGGACACAAAAGTATTTTCAAGTGGTGTAGTAGTAACTAGTACTTGGTTTAGAGAGTTGTGAAGATAAGAAACTAAAATAATATTTGCTTATGCAGAATCCAGTAAATGACACA
The DNA here is from genome assembly GCF_018340385.1 of Cyprinus carpio. NCBI lineage: Eukaryota > Metazoa > Chordata > Actinopteri > Cypriniformes > Cyprinidae > Cyprinus > Cyprinus carpio. Next base: position 25,071,322 of record NC_056602.1, on the reverse strand, counting down.
TTCAGTATTGTTTGCCATATGAAAACTGCAATAAAAATTACTTAGAAATTTGCTCATTCACTACCCTATTTTTTACCTATTTTGCTTCATTGAATTTTTAAGCTAATTTTTAACCTCAGTATTAACATGTTAAAATCCAGTTGCTCACGTTTCTTTTATTTATCTATCTTTGGTTTATTTTCAGCACAACAAGATTGGTATATTGGACAATTGACTAAAAATGCAGTTGTAAAGACCACACACATATTGGGCTCTGAGGACATGATCACGTGACTCGGCGAATATACACAGAGTCTTCGCCAAAGAACAAAAGTTTTGAATGCTATGTTAGCTTTCAGCGCCTTGACACTATCAATACGTCCCTGTACGGATTAGTGCGCTAATTAAAATGTTAGCCGATTCTGTTTAGGAACATACATAAATTTCAACACTAACCACAAAGTGGTTACACGCTGCCAAGGGGGTAATTTTACAATGTTCAAAAGTAAACATACTCTGACATGTTTTCCACAAGTCTTTCTCAACACAAGTTTTTCTGGCAAAGACGAGGTGTGAGGTGGAACTGTTGAACAACGGAAAACATAGTCAGACTAGCTGTGGGAAATTTCTGACATTCCACAATTGGAAAAATGTATCTTTGGATGAGTTGCTGAAAATGAAGCAACAATAGAGAGTTATTGGCGCCCTTTGAGACTTCAATCTTAATATAAGAATTACAGAGGCGAAAGCAAATCCGGTCAAACAGCTACAAGCAGCTCTGTCTTACAACGTGACACAAATTAGAATGGCTCGAGATCAGAATCACTTGTGTGCAGGGGCCAAAATTAACACTTGTTGAGTGCCAAAAATGAGTAAACATTGGCTTTGGCGAATTAATAAATCTAAACAAGTTAAGTTTTTCTTTAGGAACTGCAACATAATACATGACTGAAATCAAATAGTGAGTATCTGAATTTTGATTATGGCAGATTTTTTTTCTTCAGTTCTAATAATCAATAATATACAGTACAAACTAATGATTTTGAAAATTCTTTGGAAGTTCATATATATATATATATGCTGTTGGATATTGTTTGTATAGCATAGCCTTTCCTTTTGGGCCTCTTTTGTCAATTGCAATTTGTACAATGACAAAATGAACTTCCACAGTCTTTACCAGACAAAGTTTCAGGTTGCTTTTGATTAATGGTGCCACCATTTTGGACATGCATTACTGACCATCATGACAACTCAAGCGCTTCTTTCACTCATCCATCATAACAGCAAATTTAGAAACAACCATGTTGTCAAACCAAGGTGCTTCATTCAGTGCTGCAAAATGAATGGTGAAGAATGCCAGTCATGCTTACCTGACTATTTTTGCTGCTCAATTTCAGTAAGCTGCTGTCTTATTTTAGCAATGATTTGACATTTAGTGTGGGTTTTACATGAAGACATATATATATGTATATATATATATATGGACATATATGAAGCAAGAAGTAAAACATTCAGAGAGGCCATTTAGCTTCAGAGGGTTTTTTTTTTTTTTTTTTTTAATGGCTGTTATTTCTTTGAATGCGTCATGAAGATATGGTTTATAGTTGCTACTAACTACCTCAACCCAAACGCAAAGTATTTCAGAATTTTGATGCAACACGCATTGAAAACCAGTTAATTCAATGAGTTTGTTGTTTCAAATTTATGCCTTTTTTATTCTCAGAAACTGCACAGAATCTATCAGACTTCAGTATACAATTTTGTATGCTGTGTGTGAAATTCATCTTATTGTGTGCAAACAGTCTGGGGTCATGGTATCTGATGGTTCGGACTCTTTATTTCAATAAACATCACATTTCACTGAAGAATCCATCAGGGAAAATACTGAGATACTGATCGTAGACAAGTTTTTGGAACCAGTATACCAAACCAAAAAAAAAGTGCTCATATTCAAAGGGATGTTTAAGTGCTTAGATATTTAAAAGATAACATGAAAGATATATTTCTCTGATATACAATGACACAATAAGCACTTTTGCGCCGCATAGTTCTATGGAACTTTGTTCTATGAACTAGCCAGCATGGTTGTTCCTAGCGAACCAATTTCTCCCTTGGGCCATTTTCCTGGTTGCATTTGCATCATCAGCAGGAATTCTGAAGCGGCCAGCACTGACGTCTTTATTCGTGGTAATTTACAAACATCAACAACTGGTGAATGGAGGATGATGTGATCGGAGCTGTGTTGTGTCTTGCAGGTTTTGTGATAACAGAGATGGAATGTAAACGCACAATTTAAGCAAATAAAAGAGCATGAAAATCTGACTAAATCTCCTATGACAACTTGCAGTGTTAATCATTGAGGCTGAGAAAAGAACTCTGCAAACAAGAGGTAAATGCCATTATGGCTGTTTTCCATGTTTGTGGAGTTTCAAGGCTTTTTAAAAATGTTGGGTAGCCGGTGTTTTGTATGTGTTTGGCCAATCAGCGTACACTATGTCACTGGTAGTTCCTATAGAACTGTTTTAGTCTCTACTTTGAAGTAGGAGCTAATTTAGTTCCCCAAAAACAGAGTTCCTAGAACAAAATACGTTCTAGTTCCTGTGGTGTGAACTTCTGCCAGTAGTTCTAGGAACTATGAAAAGGTTCCTCTGGTGCGAAAGCGCCTAATATCACTGATCAAATTCTTTCACGCATAAGTTGTGTATCAAAATGATGGTCCTTGAAGTAAATGGGAAGTACAGTTATCACTGTTGAACATTTTTACAGCATCCTTCAAATTATTATTTTGGACCATGAAGTGGAATTGTTCTTGTCGTGAAATGCGATTTGTTGCTATGTTCTTTGGGAATCTTGAACTGATGCTGTATATTGTTCTTTCCCTAAAACTCCATCAATGCATTTATCAAAGCTGTCAAAAAACACAATTTGATGTATATAGACACATATACTATCAGTAAAAGGTGTTTACAGTTTGAAAATAGTGAAAGGATTGTGTCCTGATCACAGTTAATTCTGTTAAACACCAGACAATGCCCATTGTATGATTTCCCATGACACCAACCGTCTACCAGTGCTCCAGACTGGCCTGTAATCTCTGTACTTGCATCATTGAAGGCGGGTAAAGTTCAGGGTTCTGCAAGTGGAGATCAGAGCGTTATAGTCAGAAACTACACATTCCACAATGCGGTGGCCCACTTCAAAAACCTGAGAACAGAAAAGCACCAGTAGCTGCTGATTGGTCATGGTCATGGCAGTCAGGTCAAATCGAGCCAGTCGGGTTTCTTATGTGGTTTACAGGTGTGGACATCCACAATTTCCTCACAGTCCCTGCACTCCACAGCGCAGCACCACTTGAACTTGCATTCGCATTTGCTCACACGATTTACACGCGTGGTGTCGTACCCGCGGCCGCAGCACATGACCTCGCAGCCGTCCATGCCTCTGGAAGACTTGTTACACACCCGTCCTGCTGTACCCAGAGAACCTGAAATATAGTAGCAGAAATGGAATAAATCAGGGTCATTATTTTGCATTTAGTAAAATGATTCCATTGTGAGTCGATAGGCCATTCACTTAATCTGATCAAGATCTTTTTTCTTTAGAAAAATGTTACATGGTAACTGTAGTTTTTCCATGGGGCAACTGGGTATTTTCAAGTCTGGGTCATATAGTTGTTCACCTCAAAACCAAAACAGAAACAAATAAATGATGATAAAATAAAAATATAAATTGTATTTATTTTTAACAAACATAAACATTTTTGAAGCAAACAAATGAAGCACATCTTACTATTATAAAAGTTTTTTCCATGATGATTTCTTGCATAGTTGTCATAACTCTAATGTGTCTGAGAGTGCTTTTTCTCTGATATTTAATTATATATGTGTCATTTCAATATTCAGGTGGTTCTCATTAATAATTTTAATAATTTTAATTATTACTGTATTAAAAAAATACTTGAAGGCAATTAGTTTTATTTTAATTGCCATCAATTATTTGTAGTGCAACAAATACTATGATGTATCAATACTTTAGAATTTAATGCATCTTTTTTTGCATTGCATTGCATTACACAGCATTGTAGTAATAAATTATTTTAGAAATGTGTTTAAATGCAAAATCTAAATAGTACTACTACTTACGTAAGTTTTCTATTCTTTAATACAATTTCTTATTTCTGTCTTGGGACTTTGGGGTAAAATATGACTTTGGCTGAATTTTGCCCAATTACTTTTTGATATCCCAACTATCATGGTATAAAAACATTTAGCATGCTCTTTGTTGCTTACCTGCCAAACGGTCCATTAGACAATAGTCTGGAGAGTTCTCAGTGTATACTAGATCATTTTTGGTCGTTCTCTTGTAATCTCGGTCAGCAACCATGAAGCCTGAACCGTCCTGGTTCATGGTGACCTCCACAGCAGTATTGTACTTCTTTCTCAAGTAGTCCCCTGTTCGCCGGAAATCAGACATAGCCAGCCAGCATGTCCTGAGAGCACATGACCCACTGACTCCATGACACTTGCATTCAGTCTTCATAAAACGCTTTACTGCCTAAAGAAAACAGAACTCAACCCATGACCTATGAACCAGTCAATGACGCAGATTAAAAGACAAGCTCACATTTTTATAATTAGCTTTTGTAAAGTTAGGACATGTTTTATAACCCCTTCAGGATCATAACCTGCTTACCTGTTAGGGTATATTTTGCAACCATCAAATGTGATCATCTTGACCCTTACCATTCTCCCACAGCGGTTGTTGTGCAGATTCATCAGTGCTCTGGCATCTTTGACCATCCTCTCTCTGGCGTCCACAAAAGCTTTGGCAAACTTGATACCGTAGTTGATGTTGTCACTACATCCACCCCAGTCAAAGTCGCCTTCTTCATCGCTCGCTCGGCCTCTCCTGTTGGTGTCACAGCCACAGATCTTCAGCTCTCCTTGACTGCACGCTCTGGTGATGGCATAAACCACCCCAGCAGAGGAGATCGCATAAACGAATGCTGCTTCACGGCTACCTGATGAAAGAAAAGTGAGAGATTTTTCATAATAGCATGTTAAAAATGCAGTACAGTTCTACTGTAATCTTCAAAAGAAAATGTTTAGTGTATAATTTCTGGGTTACGCACAGGGTTTTATGTTGACTTTAGCGTCAGCCAACGAATGGCTTACTTACAGTTGTCAGAAAGTGTTTTAACTTTAAAAACTTTGCTTTTCAGTAGTTTAATAGAGCCAAGCAAGTTGATGAGGCGTAAGCCTCTTACTATGGTGTTAAATCCACTGTGCTTTTGTTATATCAACTCTCTAACATCATCCCTAGGTTTAAGCCCCTTGGCTGGCCTAAGTGCGGGAGGCCACCCTAGAGCTTTCAGACATTCGACTGATTCAGGCTGACACTCCTTCACCTTTAGTTTCTTTGGTCGATTGCACTCATAGCCTTGAGGTGTGTTTTTTTGGCCAAAGTAGCGCAAAATGACCCCTATTTTGCTCATTTTCCTCCTCCAGTTCGCGCACTGAGCCAGAACAGAGGGTGATATATCAAAAAGAGCAGCTTTGTCTGTCTGCCAGAGTCATCTGCACAAATATTTACATCTCCTATTACTGTTTATACATCAGCCTGTAGAGAACCCCCTCCCGACTAGCCACTTGTATTTGGAGAATATCCACTCTCTGTCAGACTTTCGCCCATTCTTGGGAAGTGGAGATTTTAAAGCCCTTTTTCCTGACATCTATCCAACATTGATGGGATTGTTGTCTTGACTTCATGCTTTTTGTTCTTGTAGCAAGTAAAGCTGTAATGTTGCACAATTTACTGTACAGTTATATGCCAACACCTCAAGCTGTTTGACTAAAGCATAACCTTATGGGCAAATATGCATGGGTGAAAACATGTCTATGTTTACCCAAAGAAAAAAAAAGGCTATTTTAAGACTTTTTTTTTTTTTTTCAAAATTCTGGTTATTCTTTTTTATTTTTACTTTTAAGATTTTGATTGTTTTGATGTGTTTTTGTTTTTTCCATTATTCTCAATTGTAGTTCACATTGGATTCCCATTTAAAAAAATACTTATATAGTTATATTTAAATTAATGCATAACCAATATTACCATTCCAGTACTACTGTAAAAACATTTTGCAATTTAAATATATTTCATATATTTTTTGTATAATATTATATATTTATACAATAATTTAATAATATAACATTTTATATTATTTATAAAATGTTTATAAATATTTAAATATACTTTTGTTTTTTACATTTTGTTACAATACTGTCCTTGAATTGACTTTTTCCTTGTGCAAAATATGCTTTCTCATGACTTTCTTTTTCGATTTTGGGGTGGTTCTACTAGCTTTGGTAAGATTCGCATTTGCACACAGCTTATAAAATATGCTTTTTTACATGATACAATGTTGCATAATTTATGCACATCATGTCTTATTACTGTATGATTTTGATCTCAGCCATTTTTAGGAATGAAGCGTAACACAAACACTGACTGCGCAACATGACGCGGCCAAACACAGTATGGTCTCGCTCCAGCGTGCTGCAGTTCCAGCGATGGTGTCGGAATTGGTGCTGGCATTCTCGGATCCACTCTTTGGCTCCTTCTCCGATGGATTGCATGAGATCTGGGTGTCTTTGGCAGAGCTGCCTCTGCTTGTTCACCAGCCCTGGAATGTTGTCACATATGACCCGTGCACCTAACGCGCCAATGTACCTGCAGAAACAAACAGAGACACATTAGTTGACCTAGCATCTGCTAAATGAATAAATATAATATATAAATATACATTGCTATTGCAGTACTTGCCCAATGTCTTGTGAATATAAATCAATTTAATGCAGAATTATCAAATCAATTATAATTAATTAACAAACCACTTTATAGTTGTTTCAGTCAGCCTGCTCTTCTGGGTCCATCTCTTTTAGAGACTGAACCTTCAAAGTTCATGTCAGCCACACTTTAATACACATTTTTCTGGAATGCTTGATTCAGACTTGTCAATAATTCTGTGGTATAAATATTTTTGCATAGCGACCACTAAACTGAATAATTGCCCATGTTCCCAGCCAATTGATTTCCTATAGCTGTGCTAGTTTCATGTCTCCGTCTGTTTCTTCACACATAATAAAATAATTTCAACTTAAATCAATATTTCATGTCCCTTTATTTAAGATATTTTGCAATAATGATACCCCTATCATACTTTACTGTGTCTGCAAAAACTTTAAAAATTTTGTTCACAGAGTCTTAAAAACATAGTTTACCCAAAAATGAAACTTCCAACCCAGTCTCATGAGAAAACATAAAACTTTTACAAGACGGCCTTTTTATATGAATTTGTATGATATGATTCATGCAGAAGTGTACGATTTTTACACCAAGGTCCACCCCAACCCCATTTCATTAAACTGTCAGTGGAGCAAAAACATGTGAACGAACAGTTTGTACAAATTTATGAAACATAAAATAGTTGCGAATTTCCATAATGTTGCATTGGAAGATTCTTTCATCACAAACTCAGCTCATTCAAAACCTGTGTGACTTACTTTCTCCTGTAGAACACAAAAGAGGATATTTTGAAAATTTATTTTTCAAAAGATATTTTGAAAAAGAGTGTTTTACTTCTTCTTCATGCATTGAAAGTCAGTGGGGTCCAATGTTTTTTTGTGTTCCAGAAATGAAAAAAAAAAAAAGTCCTACAGGCTTAGAACACTATGAAAGGGAGTAAATGATGACATAATTTTCATTTTGAGACAAACTATCCTTTTAAGAGCTACTTATTGCTCCATAATTTAGATACACCCCAATTTGTCTCACATCCCATGGTTCTCTGTTGACAAATCTCTACAAGAGTGCAGCAACAATTGACAATCTTGCATTAATATTTGTCATTATGTTGCAGGTTTCTTGTTTAAACAGCCTGACAAATACCTGGTGGACCCTGTCTGTTCAAGCCCACCACACAGACACCCTCGACGAGGTTTACGCTGTGCTCACACGCCCTTGTCTCCTTCCCGGATCTCATTATCCAGTCAGTCGTGTCTGGGTTTGTGCGACAGCACTCCGTACAAAAACCTACTGGACAATTTCCACTCCTCTTATGGCTGTCTCTATCGCTCGCTCTCTCTCTCTCACACACACACACACACGCAATGACATACTAATGCAAACATACGGCCCAGCGAAAGACTTATTCCTCTCGCTATATAGCATCCATGGGAGGGCCTGCTGTTGCCGGCTTTGCACGGTTGCCCTGTTGATCCTTGACACACAGAAACACAATCTCGCTTTCCCTCTCTGTTCCAGAACACTTATCAGCTGTATGCGGCTGGGACTGGGAAAGGCCGCTGCACGTGAGCCAGAAAACCGCTACGCGTGAATTGATTGCAATGATGACAACAATCCCCATAACTGTATAAATTACCGTAGGAACTGAGAGATATTTATCACCACTGGCTCACACGGTTTTGGGCATGCTGCCATGGCTGTCTTGTCTTGCGGACTCACGCCGCCGAATCCCCACTGCCTTATGGAGGGCAAAAGGGGCCATACGTATAGTTATTTCAACATAGATGATACAGACGATAACCCTTCTTTTCCCATTCATGAAATACGGTATTATTGTCCATCGTGAGAGAAACCCGGCATTCAATTTAATTGAAAGTATCAAAAAATAGCATGGACTGAGATTATGTTGTTTACTCAGCTGTGGGGCACCAGGCAGTGCGCTGACTATGTTGATATTGCTACCTCTGAGACGTGATGGGGAACTTATGAATGCTGCAATTAGAGACATTTTTAAAGGCGAATTCTGCCATTGTGTCATCATGTCTGGTGTTAAGCAGGGAAGAAATGGAGGTGAAAAGCAATAACTTCAGAACTAAGTCACTTCAAATCTCTATCACCCTAGCAAGTGTGTTTATATGGTGCGTTCAGCACACAAGTAGGTCTACTGATCCAGCCAAGACCTGTCATAGTACAGTCTGGAATGTGTTGATCAATGTCACTTTAAGACATCAGACTTCTCTGTCTTTACTAACAACTGTCCTGAGAAATGATTAAACACAGTGCTATATGGATTTCTGCCATCACCTGCCATCTAGAGCTATTTTTTTCTTTCTGATTTTATCATTTTATCAGTTTTTTCCAGTAATATTGGCGTGATTATACTTATCTTTTTGCTATTAATTACTATTTATTTGCTATTTTAGTACTTTTCATTTGTGTCATACATATATCACTTACTGTAAATTACTAACTGCTTTTCCTTTTATCATGCGTTGGACCAAATTGGTCTATAAATGAAAAAAAAAATCAATTTAAAGAGGTCTGAATTACATAATATACATACATACATACATACATATATATATATATATATATATATATATATATATATATATATATATATATATATATATATATATATACATGTGTATATACATGTATATACATGTGTATATATATAGACACATACACACACACACACACACACACACACACACACACATATATATATATATATGCTGCACCAAATGCACACATTATAAGTCAGTTTAGACTCTCAAATGTATATTTATATTTGCTGAAAATTAGTAATAATATTATTTTGACATAGGCTTTTTTTCACACTTTTAAACCATTATTTCTCTACTGTAATCTGAAATGTTTTTTATTTTTTTTATTTTGTACTCTACTTTTCTAGATGATCAAATGTGTGATTATTTTTTTTCCGGCAGGTGGATCATGAAAAAGACTATCCTAATCACATACTGTAAATATAGGGGACCTGAGTCATATCTATAGTGATGGACAAAAGTTGGAATTAGTTTACTGAATTCAGCCGTGCTACTGCATTGAGGAAAAATACGTGTTTCCCACCCTTGTACAAAAGTGAATGTATTAAATATGATGTAGGCATAAACTAAAATCTAATTTAAACACTTTTTTTTTTTTTTTTTTACAATGGTTTAGACCCAGAAAACTTTGCTTTTCTAGTTAAATTCTTACAGTCATAAGAATTTATCCGATCTGCAGTTAATTCCAATTTCAATTCTGCATCCACTTATCTTGGAATTTCCATCATAATTTGGAACCATTTCTTAATCAAACGAGATATTACACTGAAACCTTTTTAAGTATTTTTATTTGATTCGAAATTAATTATTTATTGTTATGATTTGTCCCATATTGGACACAAATTCAATGAGCGTAGGCTACTTGTTATTAGGAACAGTTCTGTTAGTTTAATTTAAGTCTGTATGCACCTAAGTTAGCCAATGAGTGGCTCTTGTGCCAATAAAACACTTAGAAACACCTACCACCAAGACGAGTCCGCACTGGGAGTGAACATGAGCAGCAGTAAGATGAAGAGCAGGTAAATCCTGTGAGCAGAGCCGCTCGGTTTACTGCGTGACTGAACTCCAGCAAACCCTCGCATGATTTACACGGCCAGTTTATAAATAATTACAAAAAAAAAAAGTCACAGGTTCATAACAGCTCTTGAGATACTTTATCCTTCATAATTCAAATAGTGTATCTTTCCACGACAGAATCGATAAAATCACTCAGAATGAGAACAGAAGCATCCAAATAAAATACTGAGTATTCCTTCCTATCCAGATTGAGTTCCTTTAAGTCGAATCTGAATGTGCTCGTTTATAGTCCAGTGAGTGAGGTACAGTATCTGTCCCGCAGAATTAGATCCAGAGGCAGCTCTCTGATTGGTGGGGCAGTCTGCGCGCTCATTGGCTGAAATCAGCACGAGGAGACGAGATGAATGAGCGGCGCGCGCGATGCTGTCACAGATAAAAGCACGCGTTACTCTGACCACTTACAAAGAAGTAGACCATCGTTTTTGGACACTACCACGATGGTAATACCATGCTTACTGTAGTACCTTGGATTAACATAAAAATATATCTAATTTAATGTCTATTTTAGTGAGGTAATTGTGCTGTACCATGGTATGCAGTGACTTCTGCCTCCGACAGACTAACGTTTGAAACTATATTTAGACACTTATATTTAAAAAGTCTGAAGAATTTTGCGTTCATAACAAATATAAACCAAGTTTCATTTATTTTAAGGACAGATAGCACAAGTAAAATTTTAAAGCAAAACATTGATAGTTGTATAGGTTTTAAATGATAAAACAATGATATATACATGGCTAAAATGGAGGCAAAAGTAACTGAACAAACAGTCTATCTATCTATCTATCTATCTATCTATCTATCTATCTATCTATCTATCTATCTATCTATCTATCTATCTATCTATCTATCTATCTGTCTGTCTGTTTGTCTGTCTGTCTGTCTATCTATCTGCCTGTATCTGCTAACATGCTTCATTATAATGTAATATCACTGTATGTCCAGTGTTTGTTTAGGTATCAACATGCCCGACTGGCGTACGCTAGTCTATGTATAACTCACTGAATACCTTCTAAACAAAGATAGCAGCCATTGCTCAAATATTTTGGGACGTGACATTGTCAATGTACATAATCACCCCAGCTTGCTCATAAAATAGATCACTGGTATTGGATGGAGGGGGGACTGCATAATACAAAGTAAACAACAAAGAGCTCCAGAAAGAATGTATCTGGTCACTAGACTCACACTCTGTCCTTTAGCTTCCTGCCAAAGATCATTAAAGGAGGAAATAGACGCATTAGGAGATAAGTTGGCGTAGAATCCACTTTGTTTGCATGCCATGTATTTACTCATATTGAAAGAGTATAAATCTGAATTTAAAGTCTTTGAAATAGACCCATATATATATATATATATATATATATATATATATATATATATATATATATATATATATATAGTTATTTTTAGATATTGGGTAGGATTAGGGATAGAATATGGTCAAGCAGAATATGTGCTTTGTAAGTATTTGTAAGCAACTAGTTAATAGTGAGAATTGGTCCCTGTACCAAAGTGTTAACCTCTCTCTCTCTCTCTCTCTCTCTCTCTCTCTCTCTCTCTCTCTCTCTCTCTCACTTGCTCTCTCTCTCTATGTATATTATGTGCCATAATATTTCAAATACATAGGTTTACAAGTTTGTTCAAATCACTAACACTATCATTAAGTGTGACCTATAGTAATAATGATGCTGTCCTTAGCAACCACTACTAAACATGATTAAATGCCAAATCTAACCACCACTGGGGCTCATACAGTGGAGAGCATCACCTTTTGTTGTCTCTAAACAGTGTGTGACTAGAATACTTAACCCATTGGCACCAATGTGTCCTTTCTGTACTGAGAGGTCAGTGCCCTCCCCTCCCCTGATCTAGAGGAGCTGGTGATTATAGCAGTGTGTGGGAGACAGATTTCACCAGGCCAGGCATGCGTCCCTGTCGGCCTCGCAACCTCGACCTACTGTCCCACACAGGAATGTTAATTAGCAGCATCTACCAGAGGGGGTGACCATCCACTGACACACAGGACATCTACAGATAAACCAGTGTAGTCAGCAGAAATAGCAGCACTGATATTTTAGGGGACATTAAATTAGTAGTTCACTAAAAATTTAAATACATAATTATTATATATAAGTAATAAAATGGATTAAAGTTAATGAATATATTATTATATGAAAAAGTTAAATATATTGTATTTATTATATTAAAGCAATATCAATATACTAATATTGCTCTTGCTGCTCATGTGGTATTGCTTATCATACAATATAAATTGTGACAAAAACTCATAGGGGCATTTTTTGCCCCAATATCTTGAATTTAAGGAACATAATGTATGTTCTGTATAATGTATGTTTCATAATGTATGGACTGTAAGGTGGTCATTAACGGCATTAAAATATTTTAATCAGTTCTTTTTTCATAACTAATTAATTAAGTTAGTGTTAAACTGACAGCGCTAATTATTTATTCACACTTGTATCAGACTTTGCTGTGATTTTTCAGTACATGTAAATAATGACAGGATTTTCATTTTTCTATTTTATACATTTTTTAAAAAAGTTTTTAATGTTATATTTAATTTCTATTATTTTAATGTAATTTCTATTATATATTTTTTAATAGATTCAAATGGTATTTTTCACATTAAGTCCAGCTCTAGACTGCATAAGCTGTGAGTTTGCGCTTGATTGGAACCTGGTAAGACCATTGTGACCGGGGGGCAGAGTGGCACATACTTCATGCGTGTTTGCCTCTCTGTTTCCCGGGCCACACACACTCACACACATATACACACACATAAAGAGGGGATTTAGGATTTAGGGATAGGCTCCTGGCTGGTTAAACTGTGATCCCCGCTCCTGTTAGTCTCACATGGATGCTTGTGATGCACACACATTTTTCAAATGCTTTGCCCAGAGTTTGAGACAGCAGATGCTTTAAGATCTAAGGGTCGGTTGTGCTTTCATTGTAACATCAAAATGACAATCATACATTGTCTAATTTCTGTGGTTTTGAGCTTATAGTGAGTGTTTAATGTTATCGGTTCATTAAAGGATAAAACTTTATAATAACATTCATTCAACAATCACACGGCTTTATTCTGATTGGTCAGTTTAATGTTAAAATTAATACTGCAATGCAATAATGCTATTTTTAGTGTGACAAATAAATCGGTATCTGCATTTTTTTTTTTTTTTATATAAGCACCATTATTTGAGCAGACTATCACAAGACTACCACATTTATACACAAAAATGGATTAAATCTCAAAATAACTTTATTTCACATACTATTTTTAAAATACAGGGTATACTGTGCAGTAAGCTTGTGTACTAGTATTCCTTTCCAAATATAGCCTATGAATGGCTGACGATGGGTGATACTGTGCCCTCTGCTGGCTGGATTTAGGCAGTACAAATATTCAAAACTAAAATCTTTTGCTCCAGCCCATGTCTACAAGTGTAACAAAAAATGTAAAAATGATACTGGTTATAAAAATAACATTCATATCAGATCACAAAAAGAATACAAACTTAAAAGATAAACAAAACAGAGCATTATAATGTGATACAAACATTTGTAACATGATTCTGAGCGAGATGTAAATATTAGGCTAAATATCCAATACCTTTAGATATACAAAACAAACTGCTATGTCAGAAAGCAAAGGATTATTTGCACATGCAATCTGTTAAATATATAATTCAGTGTAAAAACTAGATGGTAAAATGTTCAGATACACAATCATGTGCACTATTGTTCAAGATTTTGGGGTTGGTAAGTTTTTTTATGTTTTTGAAAGAAGTCTATTATGCTCACCATGGCTGCATTTATTATATTATTAACAATACAGTGAAACAGCAATGTTGTAAAATATTTTTACAATTTAAAATAACTGATTTTTTATTTTTTTTAAACTGTACAGACCCCAAACTTTTGAATGGCAGTTTTTATATAAATATTTGTCTGAATAACAATATATAAAACTATTTATAGAAGCTGGTGATTGTCAGTGATAACCAGTTTTCTCATGGTAAAATACAGAATGCATAATGTATTCATGCACACAATCAACATGCATCTGAATGAAATATGGTAACATTGCAAAGTTACTTAGAAAATGTTTCAAACTTCTAAAATGATTTTAAAAACCTGAAAAATCAACAGTGTTTGACACGATCAAGTTCATTATTTGTGCTTGCTAGCCGCTAGAATACAGCACCAGGTCTGGTTCTTTGCTGTTCTCGGAGTTGCTGCTGCGTCCGCAGTTGGCCGGCGTTTGAGCCAAGCGAGCAGCTCGGAGTGTGGCTGGTGAAGGCGGCGTGTCTGCGAGGCCTGGTTTCTTGGGAGGGATGGGAGGTGGGTTCCCTCTGTCGACTCTGGGGATAGTTGGAGACCTGAGAGTGGGAGACAGCATCCCAGAGTGGGCCAATGTGTGGTAATCTGTGCCGGAAGGGGAACTGTTGGGGGAAGTTGGTTTGCTGGGACTTTGCGGAGTGCCGAGGCGATTCAGGGCTTGTGTGACGGTGCTGCGGGCTGCTTGTTTAGAAGAAACGCTGTCTAGTGAAACCACATGGGCTGCACAGGGTGAGAGGTCACATGGAGAATTCGGAGGGGAAGAGACGGTCTGAGAATCTTGATCAAAGGTGCCTTGGAACCTGTGACGGGCTGCATGGAAGCGCTGGTTGATACCAGCCTGGTACGCCGCTTGTATACTGGGTATGTCAGGTGAGTGATTGCTGTTTGTAGGGCTGTGAGCTTGTGGATTGGTCTGAGAGCTCCCATTGGTTAGCATGCCTTGCTTCTCAACATTCCCATCTTCCTCCGCAGGAACATGGTGTCCGTTTATTTCGGTCTTGTTTGAGTTCTCCTCTGCATTGTTCATCTCGCTCCTCAGCTTCTCTAGTTCTTCCTGTAGTGCTCTACAGCGTGCTTCCTCTTTTCGTAATCTCAGCCCAAGCTGCTCCCGTTCAGTGTCAAACTCAGCCAGCAGCTCCTCTCGCCTCGCCTCCATTTGCATAGCCCGCTTCTTTTCCTCCTCGATCTCCGCTCTCAGAGCCTGATTGGCCGCTCGTTCACGATCGAGGCGATGGCTGAGTTCGCTGGCACGCTGGGACTCCTCGTGTGCGCGCGTGCCGGAGCGTTTGCATTCCCGTCTCAGCGCTGTCATGAGCTGTTTATGCTGGACTCGCTGGTCTTCTAACTGTTCGTGCAGTCGTTTGTTCTCCCTCTCCATTCGGGACGTCTTCGCCTTCTCAAACTCCAACTAAACACATGTATAAAAAATACACAAATTAGTAGGAAATACACTGATAGATTCATAGATTTGCAGAAAGAAATTTTTTCTAAAATGTTTGGTTTGGAAGTTTGGAGTTGTTTCTTATATGCTCACCAAGGATGCATTTATTGGTTCTTTGCTTTGTTAAAATAACAGAGCAAAGACTCATTTTGACAATAAAAACTGTAGCCCGTTCCCCTGTAGTACCTCAAATTAAGACCACTATAATATTTTCAGTTCTTTGTACCTGCTGCAGGAGGCGCTCTCTCTCTTTCTCCAGAATGTAAGTGACATCATCTCCTTCTGCAGTATCCTCAGCATGCTTCCTCTTCTCCTCCTCCAGATCAACAATGACCTGAAACCACCACAAAGGGGCGACAGGATGAGATAAAGATTAGCCTATAAACCAATCCAATCTCTCCTTGACCTGGTAAATCCAATTTAAATGATATGATGCTCACATCAGTATCGATGTAAGTGGCTTTCAGCTGTTATGCAGCACAAACTCACCCTCCTGTGTCTGTTCTCAGCAGCTGCTAGCTGTTTCAGCATCTTCTCCTGCATCCTTCTGCAGTGTCCGACCACCAGTTTCAGCACCGTCAAAGGATCCGAGCGAGCCGTGGACCCACAGACCCCCTCTCGTCTCTGGGAGGAACTTCCTCCGTCCCCCCTGGTCTGGCCGGAGCTCTGGAGGACCTCACTGTCTCTCTGCAGGGCCAGGAATGGGTCGCTCAGGCTGTATTTGCCATATCGCTCCCACATGTAGGAATCTCTACGCTGGGCCTGTAGCAAAACAGAGACAGATAGGGATTTATTGGATTATTTTAGATGGATAGCTGCACATTTCACTTTAAACAATTAGTGTTTAAACTCCAATTTTCCATAATGTTTTGATTAGTGCTGTCAAAATGAGTGTGTTAACACAGGAACGGAGCTAGGGTTGGCCACCACACTCAAAACTGCTGCTTCTTGTCTCTTTTTTTCTTGACAACAATTGCGTTTTTTCAGACGCACACTTCGGCTCAGCGCCAGACACGGGCATGAAAAAGCTACAGGTGACGAGGAGCTTCAGTTGAACAACAGTGAACTGTGGTCAGGCCATATGTCAGTAAAAACAAATTTTTCTGTCCTGTCTGCCGTTATACTTTGCTCGTAGCGTGTGCTCTTCAATCGCACACACAAATACAATGCCGCTCGCTGTAGTCTTTATCATTTCATATTAAAGCGCGAGTGAAATTATACAAGCATGCGTGTCAGATCCACGTCACTTTCAGCAGCAGCAGCTCTTAAATGAATAGCAGCCAAAAAAAGCTAATAACCCAGCTGCTGTGATGTCTGTAAATCACAGAACAAAAAAAAAGAGGAAATCAATAACTTTTTGTAGCTGTAAGGACTCATCTATATTTAATTTAGAATTTAGTGTTTGATAAAGTTTATTCCATTTCTGTATATTTTCAAAGGCAAAGGTGAATATGACATTTATTATAATGGGTTTATGTAAAGATTGTTTGAAGTTCACTTAAATGAGAAGTTAGTTTTTAAAGTCTAATAATTTTTTTTAATTGATAGCTCACAATTATACTGTAATGTTGAATGGCTATAGTCAATGGTTGAATATTAGGGGAAAAAAATAACAATTTCCTAGAGACATCAGTAGTATTGGTATCAGTGATACTGGCCTTCAGTCATAAAAAATATGCCATTAAACAAATATTAAAAATATACTGTCTTTATGTTGTTTCTACATTAATTTGAAGATTGCATGTGAAATATTGCAATATAAAAGTATATTTAAAAACATTAATGTTAGTTGGGATTAACTGTGATTAATCACGATTCATTTATGAAAAAATGTGTGATTATTTATTTATTTTTTTAATCAGTTGACAGCACTACTTTTGATATGAAAACGCTTTCCAAGATCTGTTGTCTTGGTAGTTTGCGGCTCGTTTTTGTAGCTTCTATTCAAAACAACTCTGCAAGCCTTGTAAAGCTGCCTCTACTTTTCTCTTTCACACAGACACACTCGGTACATACTTGCTTTCTAAACAGGAAACGAGATGACACAGAGCACATGACCCTGCCAAAAGCAACATAAACCATTCTCTTAGGCTCTGTGTGTATATGTGTGTGTGTGTGTGTGTGTGTGTGCACATTCAGCTCCCGGTGTTTGTTGTTTTAAGTAATATAGGGATGAAATAATTGCTACAGTTTAGGTAGGGTCAATGCAGTGAACGGGACACCAAAAAAAGTTCCAGCTGGAGTAATTTAATACCTCCTGAAATGACTCTGAACTAAAACATTTCACCCAGAAAAAAAAAAAAAAACACAAGGATAAGGAACCGAAAGGAACTGTTGAACAGTGAAGAGAGAGTTGCTGATTGCTAAAGACAGTCTTAAATTACAGCATTCAAATAGTGTCAACAATCTGAGACCAACAGCAAAAAAAAAAAAAAAGTTACTCAGTTTGCCAGGTTATGGCTACATTTGGTATTCTGGGTGGTTGCTAAGGAGTTACTAGGGTGTTCTGAGCAGTGTGAGTTCTGAGTGTTGTAGGTGATTACTTAAACTAACAAATGTATTTGGTTGCAACAAAAGAGGTTGAGCTTAAACATAAAGAGAAAGGTGGGATGAAACACCCCACCTCATACAGGGTAGTTTGGAAAGAGATGGCAGGTTTTATGAGTCCAGCTGAAAGCTGTAAGACTGGGAGCTTCTGAAAAATGACTAGATATCTACAGGGAATAGAGGTATGAAAATGAATGTCTGGAGGAGGGTAAAGACACACAGATGGACATACATTAAAACACATACTAAGAGTCCAAAATTAACGTTTTGCCACACCTATCTATAGAGGATGAAAATTTATTGACCATATATAATCATTAGCAGCCACAAAACTGTATTATCCAATATTACCCTATACACATTGATGTTGTTAAGACAACTCCCAAAGAAGGGAGTATATACAACGGCTGGGTAAAAAAATATTGATCTTTATTATCATAACAACTTAATAGAGTGTAATTCAAGCACTTGTATACAAATCAGTACATTTTTACCTTCAATATAATAGTACTGTAGTACCAACTGACTCCCATGTTTATTTTACTGCATTAGTTAGAGATTTTTTTCCTATATTCTGTACCTGATAAATATCCAAAATAATCAATATTTCATCAAATCAGAAATCGAATCGAATCGCAAGCTTGTGAATCCAAATCGATTCGTGAAATTTGTGTCAAAATCCAGCAGCCCTAGTATAAACCATGTACATATACCATGTTGAAATGAAAAAGTCAAAGAAATGTAGATAGAATAGATGGCTCGATGCTAAACTAACACAGAGATGCCTGATAGAATGCCTGATACACCACAGGTTCTCCACTGCATTGTCAAATCACTCGGCTCATATGCTCTTTAGAGTGACGGATTCAGGTCGGAACATGCATGTCCATCTGGTAAGTGTGTGTGAGAGTATTTGCTGTTTAATGGTTTACTCAAGTTCAGCAGCATAAAACCTTCTAAGATTCTGCTTCTCCAGGAATTTAAGATTATCAGAAACTCACACACTAGCCATGATGAACGTGGTAAATGAGTGCAAGTCAGTACACTTTGACTCTTTGTGAACCTCTGTGGCACTGATGCTGGAGAAGATAAACGTGCCGTGCAGACGTGACACAATGAGTGTTTTACAGTCTCTGAAGCAGAAGTGGTGAGAAAGAAAGAGGGTAAAGGCTGTTTTTTTTTGTCTAGAGGAAGCCTGCTGGAAGTGCTTTACAAGAAAATGAGAATGATGGTGGGTGACATTACCAGCAATACTTTAATGAGAGCTTGGGGTTTTAAAAACACTGTAAAAATGACACACAGCAGCTTTAAAGATGAATGTAATTTGTTGCATGCAACCTGTAACAAAAATGCATGTCTTGGAATTTGTGGGATTTCAGTTGTCACCAAGGTATCCAATGACAAACTGGAAAAAAATAAGCATTCACTGGGTAAATTTCTTGTTCTGGGAATTATGACGGGAAAAAAAGGGGTAAACATCAAGGGGAAAAAACTTAATTAAGGGTAGGCATTTCTGAAGTAGACATCTTTAAGATAGGTATCTAGGAGTTGTTACATAATAAGTAAAATCTTGTTATATTATGTAACAGCTTTGATTTATATTTATACTAAGTCAGAAAAGAAAAGTGTGGTAAAGAAAGGTCAAATAGGGTTACAAGATGATATGTCAGACTATATACAGTATGTATAATAATATAATAAATAAAAAGAAAACAGATAGAATAGAAAAAGAATAGAGCAAGCTAGTGTTAGAGGTCTTTTTTTATAATTGTATAATAAATGAAAAGAAAATAGATAGAATACAAAAAGATTAGAAAGGTAGTTCGATTTTTTTTTTTAAACAGAATTAGAATAGTGAGTGCAAAAGTTAGAGGGTCAAATAAAGATGAAAGAGATGTGTTTTAAGCCGATATATACATTTAATATATATACTTTTAATGATTGCATTTCTGCATTATATTTATACAGGATTAAAAATGTAATTATGTAATGATTTAATGATATTATATTAAAAAGTAATAAATAATAAACATACTAGTAATAAATATATCAGTTATATTTTTTATTAATTAATATTTGTCCATTCTCCATATAGCACAAAATGTAAACTAAAATAAAAGTATTGTATTCAAGCTGACTACTGTACTTGGTCATTTAAGCTCCAAATAGCCCAAATAATCAACAGCTGTATGTACTGTATGTAAAACCTTTTGTTTATCAAGTTAATGGATGTCTGCTTTCCATTCTATATTTATGATGTTTTCAATTGTGTGTGTGTGTGTGTGTGTGTGTGTGTGTTTAGGCTAATAGCTTGAGCAATTATGGGGGCCTTGGGAAGATTAACCTTACTAATGACTTAAGATAAGTCAGCCAGTCTGGTGCCTTCAAACATGTGTGTGTGTTAGTCTATCTGATAGATAAAGCTACCATAAAGAGTATCTTCACTGAGAACATTAGAGAGACCAGGGATAAAATAGTGAGATACTGTTGGTATCTGCTACCTGCACTCTCAAAATCATACTAACCACTCATTTGATAGTAAAATATAGAAAGCTATTTTTGTTAATACATTTACTCGCTTAACTTTGAGCTGAACACCTGGAAGGCATTCTTTTTGGAACTCAAAGTCTATTTACTTGTTAGTCATGAAATGTTTTCAAGTTTTCCTGCAAAAGTCAACAGCTGCTAAGGGGCAGAAATAAGCATGGAAATGATTATTTGAGCAAAATACCATTTAGTTCCCCTCTTTTTTCAGAGAAAGCACCACAAGCAAATAATGAATAGTGTTTGGATGTACGATTAGCATGACTAATAAAGTTATACAGAAATTAGGAGATGTTGGGATGTGACTTCTGCCCTCCTGTTGATTTTCCCCTTTAACTTTGACCAAATGCATAAGGGAAATTTGCAATGTGTATGTGTGTGAGAGAGTCAAAGCAGAAAAGTCATGCCTTAATGACCTCATTCAAAGCAGGCAATGAGTGACAGAGATTGTAATCCCAGCATGCCAGAACATCGCCCCTAAAAACCACAAAGAGGTTTAGAAGAAATATGCAGTTGGGTTAAATATATGCTATCTACGTAAGAAGTCACCTAAAAGTGATTCAGAGGAATGGTTAATACCCCAAATCTACGGTCTGTGATGCTCACATAGCCCCAGTCCAATGCTTTCAAGAACAGGAATGCAGCAGATAATATCTGTTCAGCCTTCCATAGAGATTTACCACAAAAAAAAAAAAACATGATCTGAGAGCTCAGATGCTGAATTTTATTACCATGCTAACATGATCAGATGAACAGACGACACTACAATAGAGTTTAAAGCTGAAACTAGACAACAGGAAATGTGCGTATAATGTTTGACATGTTTATGTGTGGCTTTGAAGAGAACAAACAACATTCAAAGGCTTGATCAGGGGCCCAGAGTACTGGCGTTTGTACAAACGCAAATGATGTCCTCAGAAAGGGAAGTTGTCTTGCTCACTGTCTGGCTGATTCTGAGTCATTCCTACATTGCCAAATCAGTATCTCAGCAGCTACTGTGGTATATATAAATTGAAAGAAAACTCAAAACCTGTTTCAGGCTACATTTCACCACATCTCATTGTAACAACTTAATTTATTAGTGCATTAAATATGCAAACTTATTGTGACTGGAATATGATTTAGAGGACTAAAACAGGATTTTTGTGAATTGCACCATTATAATGGTGCTGAATGATTGCAATGTATTTACATAGTACTCTAGTGAGGCAGATTTGATTGTTCATCCTGAGTTTAGTTCAGCCTGCTGGATCTGAGGCAGTGTTTGGAAGCCTGGTGTCCACCAGAAGTGTGGGATGATCATGAGGCCCAGCAAAAATGCTGGAATGTAGTAGGAGACTCACAGAAAAAATAAATATTTAGCAGAAAAGTGTTTGGTGAAAAAGCAAAGTGAATGAGAATCCAGTCAACTCTAATTAAACCCTGCTGAACGCAGTTGAACTGGGAACATAGGAAATAGCAAAACACAGGAAGTACAACAAAATAAGTTTTAACAGCGGTTATGATCAAATATCAATCATTTTTACATTTAGAGTAGGATCTTGGCAACTGTTCCAAAAATGTGTGAATTTGGCATCATTTCTAGTGTTTACGAAAGCTAAAGCTGTAGATGGTTTCTTAGTGTTATTTTATACACTACTTTTTTAGTTAGTGTTAGCGTGCACAGTTGAGCTCTGAGCCAGACGGACATCTGGCTTTTGTTGAGTGATACAGCTATAATGTCTCTCAGGGTTATCTAGTCTGCTGTGCAAAGAGTTAAATGTGTTTGACAGCAAACTACCGACTGTCAATACGCAATTACTGAAGCATACTATTATTGAAGTATTGACTTATTAATATTGATGTAATTTTTCATTAACAAGCAAAACCTCATCAGTAAAACCATCACGAGAACCAGAGATGGACTTTATCAATCTCAACTATCTAGGTCATTATAAAATTCCTGCAGGACAATCTGGGCTTGTTTATATATTTGGTTGATGGGAACTCTCCAAGGAATTCCAAAAAATACACACCACAAGATCATAAGAACCGCTTATTAGCTCCCTAATGGTGTAAATTAATGTATGACTTTGGTCGCAGCTGCTCGGATAAACATGCAGCAACAGCTCTGTACATAGCTGAACATCTAAACATCTTGAATGAATAAATTAGTCCAGATGCTCCTGGATAAATTGTACATGACACAGGAATGATTTAATTTTTTTGTCAAGTTCACTACTGGCCCACCATGCCTATTTTCTTTCTGTTCCTCACAAAATGATCATATAGCTTAATAAGACTTAGATATGTAGTGCACAGATCATTTGTAGTGCTCTTTTATGGTTCGTTTACAGTGTTTTAAGGGCTGTATGAAGATTCTCCAAAAATTCCACAGAAAAACTGAAGTGAAGTGAACTGTTCCTTTAAGAACCAAGAGTAGCATGATTTGCCCGTACTGCTATAGACTGCTGCTTACAAAGAAACTATAAAAAACAGATTCTCATCCATTGACGGGACTGGACTAACCTTGAGTGCCTGTATGACAAAGTCTCTGGCCTCCAGCTCTCCCTCAAGAACACTGAAGAGCAGCAGCACATCTCGCTTACTCAGAGCCTCCACATACAGCCTTGACTCCTGAAAAGAAAACAAACCGGAGAAACTGAGTTGGCGACTAAATACGAAATCTAATGGCTGTTTTCAGCAAACGATACACTACATTAGGACAAAGTCTATACTAAATTGTTTGGAAAACATGTAGTCAGGCAACAATCTCCATGTCCACAAATCTTCTCCTTTCCTTTCCATCTGCAGACCAAATGACTGCAGTCTGCTGTATTCTCCATGTGCTTGTCTTGATTATACAGTGTGCTGCTTATAATAAAATAAACAATACAAACCCACAGTAAGTAAATTAACTATATAATTTTTCTTTGGGTTTCCAGTATGGATGCAGCATGCAAATTTTTTCAGTTATTGATGCCATTAAACATCAATACCACTTACAGGCATATTTGATGCACACACACACACACACACACTGGGGTCAGTACGATTTTTTAAGGTTTTTGGAAGCAACATTTAATGCATCCTTGCAAAATAAAAAGTGTTAATTTCTTTAAACAAAATCTTACTGACCCCAAACTTTTAAATGGTAGCATAATTATTTTAGAAGTACTTTTTAGGTTACATTAAAAAACACTTTTTATATTATATATAGCAAAAAAAATTAATAAAAAAAATAATGTTTTTGCATGTTCTTAGCATCAACAAACTATGAACATAAAATAGGTAATTCTGACTTTTTATCTCACAATTCTGAGAAAAAGTCAGAATTGTGAGATAAAAAGTCGGAATTACCTATTTTATGTTATATTCAGTGGTGGAAACTGACTTTCATAGTTTGTTGATGCTAAGAACATGCAAAAACATTATTATTATTATTTTTTTGCTATATACAATATAAAAAGTGTTTCTAAACAATTCTGAGAAATAAAGTCAGAATTGAGAGATAGAAAATCTTATAATTTTTATGAATAGTTTTTTTTTTACTTAGAATTGCAAGTTTATAGCGGGTTTATATATATAAACACAATCCTGAGAAATAAAGTCAGAATTGAGAGATGAAAATTTTTATAATTTTTTTGAAGTTTTTTTCTTAGAATTGTGAGTTTATAGCGAATTTATATATAAACACAATTCTGAGAAATAAAGTCAGAATTGAAAGATAAACATTTGTATAATTTTTATAAATAGGTAGTTTTTTCTAAGAATTGTGAGTTTATAGCTCGCAATTCTGACTCTATAACACGCAACTGCGAGTTATGTCAGAATTGCAGGAATTTTTACATCCAAATTTTTTTGGGATTTTATAACTGGTAATTGCAAAATTTATATCTCACAATTATGAAAAACAAAAATGGAATGAAGTCAGATTTGTGAGATATAAACTTTTGTGAGAAACAAAGTCTAAAATTTGTTTTTATCTTGCAATTCTGTCTCGTATTTCTGAATATATATCATGGAATTCTGTGGAAAAAATAAATAAATAAACTGAAAAAATAAATATAATAAAAAAATATCTTCCAAGAGATAAAAATTCACAATTGACTTTTATTTTTTATTCAGTGGCGGAAACAGGCTTCCATAATAAACAGGCTTGCTTTGATCGTTGAAAAATTACATACCAATCAGGCCATGATTCAATTCATTTTTGCTTTATTCTTTCATAACTAAGTGCACTAAATCAACAGACTGAATTAAACCCATCACAACTTTCAGTCTCTTTATCTCTGAGAGGTTTGTTTGCAGCCATTATGCTTCATCAAAAGCAATTTATTTTAAACCAGTCCTCCTGGAGCTATCAAAGGGTTAACAGGCTTGTCCGAGAACATAATGGCTATAGATCACAGCTGTGATCTCAGAAAAACTCCCATTCCCATGTTGTGTTTCTTTCTGTGCAGTTCACAGGAAAAGAAAAAAGCAGGTCATTTTTTCCATTTTACTCTCATGAGTCAAAGCATCTGTCACACATCAAAGCTAAAGCAGCATTCCACGACTTTTCTCTTGATGGACAGCTAGAGAAAGAAACTTCTTGTTGGAAGACTGAAATTCCTTTCTGAGCTCTCGCTTCTAAATACTTAGTAATTGTGCATGGATAACCCTGAAAGTATCGAATTTCACTTTCCCATATAGCGTCGCACAGCATAAATGCTTTGACCCTGCGCTGCAAGCTTCAACTGAAATAATCTTATGAAACTCAATCTAGGTTTCTTCCTTCTGACCCCGCTTCATGTCGAGATTTTGTGTGGTTAGCCAAAGTTTCCACATCATGAAGACACGAAGGAGTCTCAGAGTGTTACATAATATGCCAGAGACGGAAGACGTCCAGCTACTGTGCTCCAGCTGAAATTTGGAAGCTTGACTTTCACATCAGAGCTGCCATAATTCGCATTACTGTACTTTGCAGTGCATGAATTCAAATTCTCCTTTTCATCTGTGTTGTCGTGCAACCTTCAGTCAATCTGTGCTTGTAAACAGCCGTCACATGACTTTTGATGTATTGTGCACCGATGGGAACTGCGTACTAGATCTGAAGCCGTGAGTATGCAAGAAAGCTTTCATGGTTTGTGGTTTACCCGTTCAAACCGTGCTAATTTGAAGTGTGTTCCTAAGCAAAGCCATACTTTATAGACGCGCTAATTTCACAAATTCACTATGCCTTTTATAAAACCCTAAGAAAATTATTTCATGCATGAGTAAGTGCTATACAGTTATATAGATCACGTGAAAAAAATAAAATAAAATTCGCAAGCGTGTCTCTTTACTAAAACTTGTGATTTAGAATGAAACATTATAGGAAAAGGTGATAAAAAGAGTCAAAACATTCTTAGAGATCATTATATCTCTACAAAACCTTTCTCTTATGTGCACTTGAGGATTAGCCAATGGTGTTCTTCATGGTTGACTAATTTGGCATTTCCTTTGTAATGGTGCCCGTGCCTTTCTGAATTAAAGGGTGCTACACTATTCAACATCGGGCCTGAATGCTTCTTAAATTACCCAGCATTTCTCCCTGGAGCTAGACTGAAGCAGGCAGTGTTTGAGTCCAAGCTCACCAGACATGTCAGAAGGTAATTAATTTAATCCTCAAGCTGCTTGTGAGCTACAAAACAGATGGCCCAAAGTCAACTGCCTGTTGATGTGATCAGCTGTACAGACTTCATAAACTGTTTTAAGCAGTTAAAAATAACGTTCTCATAGATTTTGTTTTATTGTTGCACATATTTCAAAATCCTATTTTTTTCACGTTCAAAGATTTTTTTTTTATTATTATTATTTTTTTGCAAATAGGATTTTGAAAATATAACGTACAAAAATTACGAGACCATTTTCTGAGACCTAATTGAGTTAGAAAATAATATAAAATTATTTAATATAATATATAATTGTGATCAAAAGTTCCTTTTTTTCCCTGACTTTTTTCTGTGATGTTATGTATCCAAACCTAATGTAACTTTACTGCAGTTTTGGGCATCATTAGAGTTTATCAGACTCGGAAAGCGTCATATGTATGATGCCCAAAAATGATGAACGCCTATTGATGCAAAAATGCTACCTATGTAGACAGCACACTACGCTTCGAGACCATAGTTCGAGATAGCATGGTAAAATTATACATTTATGCAGACCTCACAAGCAAAAAAGCAGTAAAATAAGACTGTTTACTTTAAAAAGCGATGTCTGGACTATTTGAAGTTGTCTTTTTTTTCCTTTTCCATATGCTTCTCCTCATATAACTGAAAAAACTCCGTGTAGGAAGGACGTGTACTGGCTTAAGCTGCTGTCAGAACTGTTGGCTATTTAAAAACTAATTAGCATTAAGTATTCAAACTATTCATACAATCCTAGGAAAAAATACTTTCTCTGCTATCGTGCTCATTTTCTTCACTTTTCTTTCTTTATAAGTATTAAGCGATATGTTATAAAGATAACGTTCTCACCGTTGTGGGTGCCATGCCAGGTTTGATCAGTTTCCAATATCTCTCATCGAGCAGCACCGTTGTTGAGGATCGGCTTCACCGAAGTTCATCTGCGTGAAGGAACGCAAACAGACATCTTACGTAGCCAATAGGGTGTAAGCGTTTTAGCTGAATAGACCAATTAGAAACGAGACGCAGGGACAGGAGGCGGGGCGTAACGGGAAAAGTTTATAAAATGGGATTCTTTGTGCAGCGGCCAGCGGTGAGTCTATAAAACACTCTTCGGTCCTGAACCACCAACACGTCTTATTCACGACATATTTGGACGGGTTTCTGTGAAAACAAAGTTTTTTATGATATCAGGGTCGAGTTAGATAAATAACCACTCTTAAACTCATTCTAAATGTTGAAAATATGTAGACGGTTAGTTAAATTTGAAGAAATGCACGTGTGCCACCTAGTGGTGTCCTATTGTAATTAGAAGCACACAAAATAAGAGCAGCCCCAAAAAGTATTTGGACATTCATTTCAGAGTTTAAAGTACAGTAGTCAACATTTGAAGTGGATCTAAAGTTTTTATAAAACCAAAATGCGTTCTTGTTGACTACTGTAGACAAATGCCTTTAAAATATCAAACTGGGTGGCATTTTATTTACAAAAATTAAAAGAAAAAAAGTTTTACAAAAATAAGTATGTTAGGTTTTTAATTGCAAAATGATATATTTATTTTCAGGATTGGTTGGGTATTTTATCTAATCTATGTAATGAAAAATTAAGAGTTGAATAAATCAAACAATGATAATTAAGCCATGTGAGGAAAATGTGATATAAGGTCAACAAATTGACACAAAAATCCTTCATTAAAAATGTTATATTACAAATTTCATTCATCTGATAAATACAGGCATTTCGCAAAGCATTGTACAAAAAACCCAATTCATCATCACAATCCTTTCTTGCAACACACAAGGACAAATCTGGGCACAATTAAAACCAAACATAGCGTCATTCCCAATATCCAAGACAAATACAATTTAATGTGCATCTCAAAACCAGAGCGTCTGTACGGACACACATTGAATAAGGCGCTGTTGACAGGCATTTATCAGACTGGATCCCTTCTTACAGGTTGTATCGGTTTTCAGGTTTAGAGTTGAATATTCCATTC
This sequence comes from Cyprinus carpio, assembly GCF_018340385.1. Taxonomy (NCBI): domain Eukaryota; kingdom Metazoa; phylum Chordata; class Actinopteri; order Cypriniformes; family Cyprinidae; genus Cyprinus; species Cyprinus carpio. The sequence goes on along the minus strand of NC_056602.1, from coordinate 25,042,870 downwards.
CTGTGCTTCTGTTATTCAAGTCTTCTCAAAGTAAATGTGACAGTGAAATAGCACCAGTTTTTTGTGATTCAACTCTGTAACAAATACTCACACACAAAGGTAAGAATAATTTACTTAAACATATTTGTACTGTACAAAAGCATCTGACATGTACAATAAGACAAAATCATACCTGAAAACAACAAATGTACAATCCAGAGACATCTGGGCCAAGATGTGGGACTGTAAAACCACATGATAATATTAGTTCTGTTTGGACAGCACTGTTGTGATACGTACATTATCCAAAGATTTCTTCTGAGCACCGATACAACTAGTTAAGTCCAGTCATAATTCCAAATCACTGATTCATAATGCCTTCCATTCGGTCTAAGTCACTATTGTGCGATTTTTCATAGGTAGTCGGGTCATTTTCTGTTCCAGCTGAATTTATTTCGGTTCTTTTCATGAGGAGGTGGAGTTTTGGGCTTTTGCCCCAATATGTATAAAGTTTTTAGATGTTGATTTAAAAAAAAAAAAAATGTAGTGCAGTTGGGGTGCTGTAGTCACTAGGTCAAGGTCAGTGACATCAGAGGACACACACACACTTGCTGCCTTTTCAAGGCTTGGAATCTTTCAACATGTTTATGCGAGCGAAGATCTTGAGGGCGGGTCCTAATTTAATATTCATGGCACTCATGAGGTGATCTTCCTTCAGTAGCAGCATGGCCTGTCCATCAATCTCCTGAGCACGAAACTCATCTGCAATCTCCTGGCAACCTAATTGTGAAGTCACAAAAATTTGCATCATTAAACAGCACATTTTTAAATAAATTTGAAGTCATTTAAAACTTGATTTACATCATAACTTTCTATTTATCTTTTTTTATCCCATCTTTTTATTATATTGTTATATTTTATGACCAAATATCATATCAAGTGCATGTGCATATACACTACTGTTCAAAATATATATATATATATATATATATATATATATATATATATATATATATATATATATATATATATATATTTTTTTTTTTTTTTATAAGGAGTCTCTCATGCTCACCAGGGCTGCATTTATTTGATTAAAAATGCAGTAAAACAGCAATATTGTGAAATATTATTACAGTTTAAAATAACTATTTTATGTTTGAATGTAATTTATTCCTCTGATGGTAAAGCTGCATTTTCAGCATCATTACTCCAGTCTTCAGTGTCACATGATCCTTCAGAAATCATTCTAATATGCTGATTTGCTGCTCAAGAAACATTTCCTATCATTATGCTAAAAACAATTGTGCTGCTTCATTTTTTCTTTGATGAACATATATATATATATTTTTTAAATTCCTAAAGGAAAATTATACTGAACCCAAACTTGTCTTTAGAGCACTTGGAATATGGTACAAAATATACATATACCCAAATGATATGAGCGACTTACCTGGCAAAGAGCGAATGAACTCAAACACCTCCTGCACATTCCATTTGGTGGGGTCAATTGGCAGGAAGTGCTGACTGAAGAGAGGAAGCTCTTGGGGATCGTTAGCAGCGACCCCACCTTGAGAAATGATTGGGCCAGAACTGGCTGCAGAGAGCGGGGAAGTTGCTTCCTCATAGCTGGAGATATCCGAACAGGGACTGGACTCTCCTTGACTAGGCTGAGATTGGAGCGGTGAGGATATAGATTCTCCCTGAGATTGCTGAGACACAGAGAGCCGCTGTGGGATAGAACAGACTATATGAGGATGATTTACTATATATATTTATACAAAAACATTGTGGGATGAACCACTACAACATTGTACTGAAGTAGCTGTTCACCTGCTTTTTGGCCTCCCTGCCTCTGGGACTATGAGACCTCCTCCTTCTCCACTGATTTATCTGATTGGTTGTTTTAGTTCTGTCGGGGTGGAACAGACCAACCCGCTTCGTGCAACTTACACTGTATCTGTTCAAGAGGGTTATACATTACAATACAGATAAAAATATTGCACCTCACAGAAATATATTATTAGCTATCAGTTTGGTAGCAGCTGAATGAATAAGTGTATCTATGCATACATATATTAATCATGCATTTCTAGATATTTTCATTTTAGAAAAATGATTTTGAATCTCTAACCTTTTAGCACAGACCATGGAACAGAAGCGTTTTGAGCGTTTGAACTTGTAGGCAAAATCGACCCATCCACAGAGCTCACATGTGAGCTTGGGCTCCTCCGGTTCCTCCTGGGTCCTCGTGTCTGATGAAAAATGATAAAATGTTAAGTATTAAGTTACAGTTTTATTTATGACTAGCTGAAACAGAGTTTGTGTGTAACCGCTGGAATGGTGAGGCCTTACTATGCTGCACTCTGATTAGACAAAGTTTCAATGGTAAAGTTCACAAACAGGAAATTCCATATCTTATGACGCTCCCTTGTTCATAACAATGCAGAATTTCCAATCTTTCAAAACTTGAAACCCTGACACTTAAAAAGGTCATGCATTTTGGAAAAACAGTATTTATTTGAATCTGCTAAATGAAATGTCTACCTTGTTGTCCAGCCTCCTCCATGTCTGAGTTTGTGGCACTGAGGGAATTACTGCTGGCTGTTTTCTCTGGATCTGAGGGAAGCTGCGTGTCTGGTTTCTTGGGGCTGTCTGCTTGCACCGGTGGTCTCTCCACCTGACAATACAGTAAACAAATGTAATGATGTCAGGCTCAATACTGGAATACTGCGGGCCCTTGTGTTAGGTTGGAATAAGCAGCTCAACAGACATTTGTAATCATTTGGATAAAAGTGTCTGCTAAATGGCTAAATGTAAATGTAATATAACAGACAATATTTTTTCTACACTAACATACAGTCAAATACAGGATGTACAAAAATTATGAATTAATGAATAAATTAATAATTATAATAATAATAATAATAATCCAATGATGATGATAATTATTATTGTAGCATTAAATTATTGTGAATAATAATAATAATTTTTGAACTACAACAATAATTAACAACAATAACAATTATTATTATTATCATTAAATAAATTTTCAGTTTAAATTTGTATTACTTTTTTATAATCCTCTGAAAGAATAATAATATTTTTTAAATTGTGTTGCATTAAAATGATTATGAATAATATTAATTTTAGAACAACAATAATTCTTATTAACAATAATAGCAATTATTATTATTATTGAGTGAATTTTCCTGTTTAAATTTATATTAGTATTTATATATTTTTTTATAAATAACTAAACAAATAAAAACTAATTTATGATTATTGTTGATGTTGTATTATCAGATTTAATTATTAGATAAAATTTAACATCATTACAATTAATAATAATGAATTATTAATAATAATAATAATTGTTATTTTGTTGTTGTTGTTATTATTAATGTAATTATTATCTTAAAATTGCTAAAATAAATGATTCTAAAATAGTCCACTATTCTAACAGTAGTAGTAGTAGTAGTAATTTTACTACAACTCACGGGGAATGGCTCAGCTCCCTCCTGAATGACAAAACCCTCGATGACGTGCGTGAGGACGTGAGGCTTCACAATGGCTTGGGGTGGCTTGTTCTCGCCGTTTTGTGCCACACTTCCCGTCACAGCTGCCGGAGGCGGCTCGCTTGGGGCTGCCGAGGTCATGGTCGGGGTCACCGGTGCTCCCGTGGGCTCGCGCGCGGTCTCCACAGAGCCTGGCGGCGGCACAGAAACAAAGCGTCGGCTCATCACCATAGCAACCACAAAAACATCGGAAGCACAAACATCAGCGGGGGACAAAAAAACAGCTGCTGGAAATAAGATACAAACAATGCACTTATAAAGTTTACGAACGTTTAAGGAATAGTTCAGCGGGAAAATAAAACTGTAAAAATGATAAATGGCTTTTAAACAGCCAAAGCTAACGTTAGATGTTTTATGTTTTTCGCTATAATTTACTCTCCCATGCCATTACAACCCATCATCATCATTATTATTATTATGTATGCAGTCGTTTTGTATGTAGAACATCATACAGCTGACGTTTGTACGTAAATCGCTTCAAAATCAATCAAGAGACCCTCGAGAGCCAATGGCGTTTGACATCAATGACGTCCAATTAGAGCGGCGCGCCATTTTTAATCTTGACGCAATGATATTTGAGAGCAACATCTGACTGAGGGGAAGATTATCAACCAATAAAGACAAAAGTTTTCTGTTCCTTAGACAAAAACTATCATATAACATCAGAATACTTAAAATCTTGAAGTATGGAGTACTTATTTGAAGTGTTTGTAACGGCATCCACCGTCACTGTATGGACAAGATGTCAAAAGACTTTAACGTTACCTTACTGAAGTTCACTGAAGAAAGAATAACGACATGAGGGTGAGTAACGTTAATTGATTACATTTTGTGAGAACTATAACTTTAAGAAACATCCCACCATCATTAGGCGTCTGAAACTTAAATCACTTAAACAAGAATACATCTCTCCTGCTGTATTTTTTTACTGTGTTCAGTCTGCGCCGTTTAAATGGACCATGTAGACACTACTGGCGTCAACTGCGTCGCGTTTTAAAACAGCTTGTAAAGTCTACACAGTTCAAATAAACGCGCCTGCGTTTTTGTTTTAAGTCCACTAACCAAAACTACTGGCTCCAAAACACAAGAGTGTCAAGACATACTGTAGCTTACCGACAAAGCGCAATAAAAAGTCATTTCCCCAAGGGGCGCTCTTCAATTCCGTCTCAAAACACGGGGGGAGCCTCATTCCCACACGCCTGTTGCGATTATATTAATGACAGAATGTCCACTCAGACTCCGCCACGCGTGCGAGGTCTACGCAACATGTAGTGTGCGCAGCTCCTTTTCTAGTGCTCCACTCCCACGCACAAGCGCTGCACATTCTGCCAGAGAGAGGCGGATCGCTCTTTCCCTGGAAGCGGCAGGTCACGTGACTCTGTAGACTAGAGGTTCAGTGAATCTTTCACTGGCGGGTGGCAGCGGTTGTGTCTTCTATGCAGGCTATATTGGGCATTATCTGATGGTAGGAAAGCGTCTTGGTCCAAAACCAGTTTATCTGTTAAGTTACTGACAGATTAGGCAGCAAGGCTGCTAGTGCCTTTTGCCAGGAAAGGAAGTCATGTGACTGGCCCAGAGTCAATTCTGGTCCATATTACTGTATGTTGGAATGGCATGCCACCCCCCATCCTACTGCTTTCTCTTTTGGCAATTCTAGTTCTTGGTGTGGGTGTCAGAAGCTTTGAATTTTAATGCAGCTGTGATTCTTTAATTCCTGCAAGCTGCGTGGTATTTGATACAGTGCCCTCAGAAAATATTGTGACACTTAAGTTATAGCCTACATACAATGTACGAATGTCATTGCATTAGATGAGAAAATACAAAAAGTCAAAAAGCAGCACAAGCACACATTTCAAGCAAAACGCTGCACAAAAGTGATTTGATGCAATTAAATGTATACGTTTTTATTCCAACTGTATTTTGTTTTACTGGTTTGTGTATTACACTCAGTCTTTATTGATCTCTCCAAAATATACATTATAATAAAAAAATATTTGTTGGATGAAAACATACACACACAATTAATCAGTTTAGAATAATGTGCTCATTAAAAAGTGTATACCTTTTTAATGAGCACAGAAGTCTATTGATTGTGTATGTTTTCATGAGGTCTTGCGCCTAGTAATTAATCATCATCTCTGTATCTTAAATTCTTGATGACTGCATTGTTTGATTTAAGAAACTATATTTAGACTCTTTGGCCACTGTACCTTGAGTTTGAGATGTAGCATTTACAGTGTCGATTTTGGATTGTTCAGGGGGGTCGGTGCCTTGGGTCGTAGTGGTTGGCTGCATTTGTACTGGTGGACAAATCTCTCTTACCACCAAAGAGGTGGGCTTCTCCTTGTCATCCTGAGCAAGTCTTGAAGCCTGAATATTATAGAAGAAGTTAGTTGCTTCTGAACATTATAAATTGGGCCTCATTCATGAAACTTGCGTAAATATATGAGTAAATTTGGAGTAATTCGCCCCTAAAACAGACCTTACCAAAAACTCTCCTCAGGATTCACAAATGCTTCATAAACATCATATTTGATAGTTAAACATGCGTATGTTAATGCATTCCAATCCTTCGTAAATGGGGTACGTATGCACGCTCATTCACAATTAGCATAATCCCCACCTCTGATTTACAGCTACGTTAGTTACATGTATGGGAACGCAGCGGAATATTCTGGACTCCCTTCTTAGGTTTCGATCCAGTACATTGCATGAATGAAAGTGAAAAGTGAAAGTCGTGACATTTGCCAAGTATGGAGCAGTGGGCAGCTATATCCAGCACCCGGGGAGCAACTGGGGGTCCAGTGCCTTGTTCAAGGGCACTTCAACAATGTGTATTGAGGGTGGAAGAGAGCACTGTTCATTCACTCCCTCCCACCTACAATTCCTGCCAGCACCAAGACTCGAACCTGCAACCTTCTGGTTACAAGTCCAATTCTCTAACCATTAGGCCACAGCTGCCCCCAAATGCAAAAAAGACTAAAAGATGTTTAGCTTGGCGCTCTTCTGAAAATGGCCAATTGGTGGCATTTAAGAACACTTTGGTGGCGCAGCATTTTTCAAGGCACTTTGGTTGCTATGAATTGTAATATCCACAGCAGTAACATATTACTAGGATCTAGGGCTGGGCGATATATCGAACGATATGATCATGTGTATCTAGTCAGTAAAGCCGGTTCCCTGATTAGCGCTAAATCGCCATCACCTGCTTTCAAATGGAGCGGTATTTAATAGACAGAGCCGTAGTTCACTGACAAGGTACGCAATATCGCGTTCATTATCGAAGATGAATCGCCTTCGATAATGAATGCGATATTGCGTACCTTGTCAGTGGTACGCAATTTACTGACTAGATACGCATGATCATATCGTTCGATATATCGCCCAGCCCTACTAGGATCTCATTTTGAAGAATATTACTGAATATAAAAATGCAGTAACCAGCAATATTAGCTTCTTCATTAATGTTCAGTCATTGTCAAGTAGGATAGATGGTCGGTGAAGTGTTTTTCCCACCCCTCCGATATTGATTGGATGGCTAGGTAAAACATGACAGTGACAAGCGCTGTGTTTTATCCAAAGTTGAACAGTTTTCTATTCTCAGCTACAAAAAAAAAAAAAAAAGGTCGGGCCATACAAACTTGTGAAATATTATTATGGTGTGCAGTGCCTTTAGTTTGCCAAAAACGAACACGTTACGCTTTATGCCACTTTACACATGGTAGAAAGCAGGTTTACATTTCTTTTGTACCAACTAACATTTTGAAAATACGAGCACTTTCATAAATTTGAAAGTTTATGTTAGAACGGCTTTACTAACGATTTACACAAAAATTTGTTCTGCTTTTGTTTCATGAATGAGGCCCCTTATCTTCAATCTACAATCTTGTTCTAGTAAATGAGTCGCTTACCTGGCGTTGTGCTGGTTGGATTTGGAGATTGATGGCTGTCAGTTGGACCGGTTGAGCTTTAGCATGGGCCAGGCCTGTGTGTGAGCCGTGCTGGCTGAGGGCATGGTGGCTTACGGTTGAATGGAAGATGGTGGCCTGTTGATTTTGAGCCGATCCCTGGTTGTGAAGTGCTGGTTTAGGCAAAACCGGAATGATTCCTGCTACCGATGAGGTCTGGGCGGAGCTCTGGATGGCCAGTGAGGCTGTCTGTTGGTGGGGCTGGACCGAGGCGGTCTGCAGTAACTGAGGCTGGGTTCTTGAGGTGGGTGGGGCTTGGGGTTGAATGACAAACTGTTGTGGTTGCTGCTTAATCAGGGCCTGCGGCTGGATTTGGGCATACGCTGGAAGGAGAAACCAAAGACAAACACTTACTATTACATACACATACTGTTTCACATGACTACACATTAAACTGACAGTTCCAAATTTAAACGACAGTAAAGTTTGCATGGAATTTCATACATTTGGACAATATAATTTTTTTTTAAAGATGGCAGGTAAGCTCCTAAACTGCACAGGTTTCCCTCAGTCATGGGAATATTAAAATTGTTTTCTAAAACACTGTTTCTTTAAATGTTATTATCAGTATGCTTTTGTTTTTAATTAAATAATGCTTTTGTTAAACTGACATTGCTAGCCATAAGTGAATTCATTTAGGCTACGTCCACACTGTCAGTTTTTGGGATTGACAACCACATTTTCTCTGCAGATGTGAGTCTTGAAATGTCCCGTTCACACAGCAGCTTGCAGTTGTGTGTAGAATACTGTCTGTATGAATGTGCAATGGGAGTCAAGCCCGTATTCCTTACCAGTAACCATAGCCACAGTGACCAAAGTAAAATCAAAGATGGCGACGTCCATAAAACTGAAAGTCTTATCACTTTCTGACACGACAAGAGTCCAATCGAGTCACGAGTTCATCCGTCAAATCTTCATTAACCGACAGCAGCTTTTAAATTTGGGTGGAGAGGGGAGCATTTTAATCGTGTGCAGAACACAAAACTGACGGGAGCGGCTCGGGTGGAAAACTGACAGCATCTAAATTAAACTTAAAGTTGACACACAGCTCATTTCTCTGTCACTGTAAATTACCGTAAACACATGAAAACATGTGTCACATGGTAGACGCACGTTTGTTGTCCAACTAGTTGTCCAGTCCTGTTCCGTTCACACAGCGTGTGTGTTTCGATAATGCGGTTTTGAGTACTGAAAATTTACAGTTGTGAGTTTGGTTACAGAATGCGGTTATCACACTCGTAAATAATCAAACAGTGTGTGAACATAACCTTATTAAAGACTCAAATACAGGACTGACAACCGTATTTTTGCTGCTGTGTGAACGTGGCCTTAGTCAATGAATCCATTTCGAACCAGTTCACAAATCCATCTGATTGATTCAGCAGTGAATCAGTCTGAATATAAATGATTCTTTAAAATAGTTATCCAGGAAATCATAAACATCTGGAAAGAACATGGAAAAGTCATTGCAATTCCTTGAGTCCAATGTGTGGGAACCTTAATTACATCTCAATAAATTTTATTTTACTTTTATTTTATTTTGTTGTTCAGTTTGTCCTTTTTGCTGTATATAATAATATTTGTCTCTGTGATTGGGTTTTCCAGTACAAATTCTGTATCCAGGACTACGACATTGGAAACTGGATGAGTTCTAAAACTATGGTTAGGTGTTTGACTGGAGGACTTGCAGGAAAGTGTGTTAAAATGTAATATTAACTCAGCAGGAGAACATTCAAACACAAAACCTTAAGACGCTGAGATCACAACCTCAAAAGTTTATGAGCGGTAAAAGAATCTGAGGAACTCCAACTGGCTGGAAAGTTAGCTAGCGTGTGGTTTTTATATTTATATATATATATATACACGTGTGTGTGTTCTGTCACATGAAATGCACACTGAATATGGGAAGCAGACGTCAGGAACAAATACAGTCTTTCTTTAAAACTCTTAATAGCAAACAGAAAAGGTTCAATGTGGGAATGTTCTTCCATCTAATGTGAATGGTGTGGGATGGTGTGTTCAGATGACTCAATCCCCTGTGCTCACTTTCTCTCACTCTCTCTTTCTCCCGGATGTTCAGAATAAGGAGTTGATGAGTTATTCCCTGCATAGCGCAACCCTGGAAAACCCCGAAATTTCCTGCTGAACGTTCAGCTATATGCAAAGCCACAACACATAACACATTAAAACTATGACATATATGCTTGAAGACATACAATAGCTGTTTTTTTTTCACATGTTGGGCCAAATCTCATCATATGTTTCTTGTGAAAAGAGAGACACTCTTCCTCAGATAAACAACCTGCGTCTCCTCTAGGGTTTCCAAAGAGATCAGTGTCTCAAACTGTGCTCAGTTTCCTAAGCCATGAGAAGCCATTTTTGAGCAAGATTTTCCTGTGTGGGTGCATTTTCTCTACAATAAGTAATGCCGTTTTTACTTTAGTAATATAAGTGCAGTACAATATTCGGTATGTTAATATCTGTGGCTCTTTTATTTCCTACTTCTTTTAACAAGCCCTCTAGTGTGTGGTTGTATTCAATAGAATAGTTTCAATTATTCAATACAAACAAAAGTATCAAAATTTACATTGAACTTCACAACAAGCTTTTGTTCAAAACAATTTTTACTGGTTTTGACGTTGCCAGTTCCTACAAAACAAAAGGGAGGAGTGAAATCTGACAGTCAGTTGGGAATTATATTCTGAAGAGATGTATAAGCAATTAGTTAGACTTTTTATAGCAAAATCTCCAGTCCAGTCTCTTTCCAGTATCCACATTCACATAATTTTTAATCTAATATTCAGATTTTTATAACATTTGGACAATTCTTAAAAGCAAACTGAACGATTCATTCATTCAAGAGAATAATCCAGGATGAGTTTCTGTGAATATCGTTAATGCACAAGGGGAAAACCATGAATCATAACACGCATCGCATCAACTCTCTGGAGCACACTGCTATGGAAACTACATCCCAACACACATGTCAGGTTTTTACCCTTCCTCTCCACTGAGGCTCACTTGGACCCTCTCAAACACACTTGTTCAATCAAGTTGAAGCTTGTTTAATCTTCAGTCATTCTGATTATTTGTGCACATAAACAGTGGCATAAACCTTACACCTGCAAACGATCACTGACATAGTATAATGTGAAAGAAATGCAGCTCTCTAATGAGAAACTTAAATGAAGCGAGTTGACGTAAATGCACAAATGTAGCTGCAGTACAGACAAGCACAGTTTCATTACACATTGCCTCTTTTAAATAGCCAGTAGCCATCAGTCATCAATATTTATGAATACATTTATTCCAGATTTTTTCTTTTCTGGAATGCGAAAGCTTTTTTTTTTTTTTTTTTTTGCCATTTTCTTTTTTTTTTTTTTTTTTCTGGGAACTGATGTGAAAATGTATTTTGCATGAGTAGTTTTAAGGTTTTATTACAAAACTTTTTTTGGGGGGAGCTGGATTAATTTGGTCACACAATACTCCACAAAAGTCCTATTTTTACTTATTTTGGCACTTGACTGCTGCTAATATTAGACCATGGAGCTAAGATACTTAAATTTTTTGTAAACAAAAATCTGAGGCCTTTTTTAGTCTTCTACCATAGCACAACTAAACACATAGCAAAGTCTCTACCAGCCTCGACAGGCCCAAGTACCTGCTTCTAAATGTGCAGGATAATTGCCCTGTGTGAGCTGTTATGATTACAGACCAGTGCAATGATGGATGGCAGGTATGTCAAATGTTGAAGTGCACTGAAAGACTTGATCTGATCTGAGAAAGTGTGTGCCCTTCAAATGCAACGCATGCTTTAATGCACTTGAGCGTAAGCCATATAGAACAAATGTAGCCTTGGGTGCATTTCTCATTTCTTTGCTACTTGGTGTGTGACATGATGGACAGAGAAGTGAAGCTGGATCTTATTAGAGTGCACATGTCAGAAAGCATTTCTGTTGAACTGAATTGAACCTTTCAGTTTGTTTAAAGACCAAATGTGCGCATTCAACAATTTCTGGACCACTTCTGACAAAAGGTGCTTGATGGCAACATCACTGGCTCAAATGTTAACCAAAGTGAGAGACGTCACTGTAACTTCTTAAATCCAATAAAAAACACTCATCATTGCAAAACATGCCTCAGCAAAGTGGAATCGTTTACTTTAGGGTTAGGAAATAGCATAAGTGTTGCAATATTTTTAGCAGCACTATAGGCCATATGGGTCTGAGTTTACCTGGTGTGATCAAGGCATGTGACGAGGACACATTACGACTCATGTTAACTGCTTTCATCTCTGTTTGCTCTCCCATCTTTACTCCATCCGAGGAAGCAGCGTTCACGTTGCTTTTCCCAGTGTCTGAGCTGGAAGCACTCTGGCTGGGTGTCTTGATGAGCGGGGTGGGCTGAATGGAGACAGGGGTCTGCTTTAAACTCAGTGCCTGGAGGCCTGAGGACTGAGAGGTGGAAGACACCACCTGCTGGTTGCGAAGGGCAAGGTTCTGCACCTGTGACAGTCATAAATCGACCAATAAACCTTTAAATTCAAATATAGCAAAACATTTGAATTGTAGTATTTAAAGTTATAATTTGCACAGAATCATATAGGCTAAAGATCCTAAAGTAATATGCACAATATTCCTTTTGGAATTGTTATTATAATTTAGAGCCAGTCATAATGATCGTAATCATAATCAGAAGCATTTTATCCTCCTGATGAACTAAAAGATCAAAATATAAAATATAATTTTGCGTTGTGGTATATTGGTAACATATAATATCCCTTTTAGGATCTTTTAGCATTGATTCCTTAAAGTATTTCTGGATAAAAGAGTCTGCTGAATCAATACATGTACAGTACAATAAATGTTCAATATTATACAGTTATTGAAATACCAAGTAATTCTGTAAATGTTCCTTTAGGATTTGTGATTCAAGAAATCCACAGTTTTATGAATGTTTCATGAAGCTAAATTGTTTTAAGCACAGCATATTCATGAATGCAAATAAGAAATGTTTGTAAAATCGTTGGTACGTTTGAATGTGCATGTATTAACGTAATGTATATCAGCATACGTGAGTGTACCTGTGCAGAGGCAGACTGTGTGTTATTGGCTGTATTAGTGTCAGACTGTAGAGCAGTTACTGTAGCTGTAGGAGCCAGAATCAGCTGAGAGGACAGAGGGACGGCTCGGCCCAGACTCCTGGCTACATGCACAAGATTACTCTGCTGAGCCTAAAGTAATCACACATAAAGATGCTCGTTAACACCACGTCCTCAGGAAACCCTCCATCATACTTTGGTTGGTCTAGAGAGTGTTCACAGGAGCCAACAAATGCTCATGCAGCATCAACCATCATAAGTATAGCAGTTTTAATTATCACGATCCGCTGGTTAATAATAAAAGCAGATAATATTATAGGATTCTTTTTTTAAATATCAGCCCTTATCTGTAGTACATGTGGATGCATAAATTGATAGGCCAGCATCAGTTACTGGCTATAACATAAAAATAACTGGAATCATCATTAATGATCAAACAGCTTATTCCTAGAAAAATTGTGGTACCACTTTACCTAAAACCTTTATGTATAACAATAAAGGTATTCATAATGTACATCGTAATGCATTATATCTTTTTATAAATAATTGTAACCAAAGGTAAAATGCATTAGAATATTTGAAGGTTTGATATCATCATGAGTTTTAATGCTTTATATATTTTCTACAGGTTTAACTGTCAATAGATTAGTTAGTATTGTAATGTATTATAACTGATTAAAATTATTTTTAAAAACATACCATGCGTTATGAAGGGAATTAAAATGCATAATAAATACAATAAAACTACTCTTATGATGCATTACACATAAAGGCTTTAAGTAAAGCAAAATTATAATAGTTTAGTTAGTTTTTAACCTCTTAGTTGGGTGAATTCAAGTAAATATTGCCACTAGATTGACTGATATGGCCTTTTTATGACTGATGTAATACATATTTTATGTCTGAATAACCAATAAGCAGAAATATTTCTAATTGTTGCATCATTTCTTCCTTTTGACACTGTAATAACTATGTGATCATTAGATTACAACAGTAAAAACATGCATTATGCATATCTTTATTAATTATTAGAACTATTGTTGTTTATGCCATTATATTTATGCAATAAATGTAAAATAGTTGCAAATTTATTTTCATTTAGAACTGTTTTATTGTGTACGTTGAAAAATTTTGGAGTAATTATCTAGACAATACATTTAACGTTACATTAAAAACACAGTAAAATGATGTTCACACCAATTATCAGTGGCCTTATTTAGCTGAATTCATCCTACTTATTTCTGGCATTTAGCAAAAAAGCAGTGACTGATTAAAAGTGAGTATTTCACTCTTTAAATATACATAAATATGGAAAGCAACCTCACAAACATGAAAGATTCTTGTGTTTGTGGCTATACAGGTGTGCTCACCATCTGTGCTCGCAGGTACATTTGAGCTTGGCTGGCTGTCAGGGTGGGGCTTGAGGCGTTGCCTAGCAACACAGCTTGCTGGGAGATCCCAGAGGGGGCGGAGTTTACACTCTGGGCACGACTGATCAGCTGAGCAGCGGCAGGGGACGTGGTTAAATTAATCTGAGAGACAGAGTTGTGACATGAGCAGCTTGAATGTTGTCACATGCAAACAAAGATACTGACGTGATTATAATGTGCTTGTTTTTAGAGGATGCTTCCAAATAAAAGCTTACTGTGGTCTGTGATGGCCCGTTCTGCGCAGATGAGGTCCCATTCTGGTTTTGTCTTCCGGCTGCTAAACTGGCTTAGAGGGAGGAACATGACAGAGAGAGTAAGAGTGTATTTGGGAGTATTATGCTTGCTGTAGGAGACTATGGATGCTAACTGACCTGCTGCACTGCTGCGAGGCTCTGGAGCTGCGCTGTGCTGAGGTGCTGCTGCTGTAGAGCTGCCGTTTGCAGCATCAGATGCTGCTGTTGAGCTGCATACATCTGCTGCAGGTACTGCGCCGCTGTGCTGGGCTGTCTGTGTAGAGCCTGCTGGATCACCTACCATTTAATAGAGGCAGAGGAAAGGTGAGAAACCTGATTCGATCTCAATATTTTCTTGTTTCGTGCATAGAGAGCAATGAGATTAGATGGAGTGCAAATGGAGACTTTAGCTGAAGTCTCCGTATTCTAAGTTTTTTGTTGTTGGTGGTGGGTTTCTTTTTTTTTTTTTTTTTTTTTTTTTTTTTTTTTGGTAATCTGACATTTACTCCAGAGTTTCAATCTCAGTAGTGTCTCAAACTCTGCTCATATTTGCCGAGATACCAATCAAAGTCAGAGATTTCAATAGAAATGTGGAGACATGTCTGCATTTTTTATAGCTCTGTACCTTTGCTGTGTCAACAATTGTCTCATGTATTTCTATTTGTATTCACTTTTTATTAAAAAAAGTGACAAACTTGATATTTAAATCATAAGTAGCTGCAAGTTGCAAGCTGTGATTCAAGGTGGTGTTGAATGTTTGTTATAGGTCAGATTGCAATCCTAACCTATTAATGTTTACTTAGCAACGTTTTGTTTCATCACAGTCTCAATAATATGCCTTTGTCTCCTCCTTTTGGTCTGAAAATGAACTGCAACAAGAAAAAAAAGCAGATCTCTGATTCTTCTGTTGTATTTTATTTCCCATATTGTTTTCAAGGTCAGCATTGATGTTTAATATGGTTATATTATCATAATATTAATATTAATTGAATAGGAAGATGTTTAATATTAGCCACTGTATTACAAGGCTTCTTTATGCACATATGCCACTGCAAGTCTTACAACACATAATAACAATAACACATTGACATTGTATAGGATAACAGTTACATTTTATTATATTTTATTTTAATGATAACCAAATAGATACTTAAACATTCAATATAAAAATAAAATTTTGTATTGTCATAATCTCTAAGAATAATGTTACTTAATAAAGATTGCAAACCTTGTGGACAAGGAATGAGAACCTTCCTAGATTAAGAGTTACTACTGATTCTGAGGTAGCATGCCATAATATGACAAAAACATTCAGAACAAAATCAAAACAAGATGCCAAAATACCTGAACAAGAGCAGACGTTCAAAAAAACATGTTCTGTAGAAGATGACAGTGTAGATAAGTGCATCGCTCTCATCACTAATGATACCTTCCTATCTTTTTCTCCCAGCTATAATATGTTCTCCGTCATCCTTCCTTTATGTCCTCACTGAACTGCCCACAACTGCACAGTTGCTAGGCAACAGGATTCCTGACCCCTGGTCTTGGTGTGTGTAAAGTGCAGCCTGAACTGAGTTTAATGAGCAGTGCTGCTTGTGTGTGATCGTGCACTGCACTGAGAATACTCTGAAAGAAGCAGCTGGGTCTTACCTGTTTCTAGTACATTTTATGTCACTACATATGTATCACAATTTCTAAAGATAGAAATGTAGTTAGGTTTCTTTACACAATTAAGTGAACATAGGGGATGCATTTGAAATAATTTAACTACTTTGGATTTTATTGGATGTTGCTGTTTTTGCCATTAATTCATGTCATGTGAATCACTTTGAGCAGCATTTTATGGATGAAGTGTGCTATACTACATCATCATTATTATTAATAACAATATTAATATTAATTATAATAACAACAACAGCAACGTACAGTATAGGACCCTTCATATTACTATTATTGTTATTCGTTAAAAAAGGGGGAAAAATGATTTACTCATAAATGTACTACTATTACTGTGTTTAAACAGGATAAGAGATTATTAATATTATTAATATCGGCTGAAATCTAGCAACAGTAGGTGCATCCCAAATCGCGTACTTGTGCACTATTCTATGACATTTTGTAGAATAAATAGTGCGAGTACTGTGTTCACACTGAAAATTCCAAAAAGAAAAAGTGCACTTTAAATACCCGAATGATGCACTTAAGTTATATTCTGTAAACGAAGTGTGGAATGTTGGACACTTCATGCACTCAACTGTCACAGCTTTAATTACGTAGCAAAGGGATCAGTCTCTGATTATGAATGACAGAATAACCTTAATATAATTCATACTCTGCATGGTTGAGTACATAGTGCATAAGTAAATAGTGTATAAGTGCATAGTGTATAGTGCATCATTTGGGACACAGCTAGTGTCTAATTCCCAGCCCTCTTAATTTATTAGTAGGGAGAGGTCAAAGGTCAACCTTTGAGTCAATAATAAACAATAACCCTTCACAACAGAGGAAAAAAAAAATTAATGTGAAGCCTGGAAATCATTCTTTCCCCTTCTGACTGCAGTAATAAACACACCAGCAGATGGCAGTATGGATTAAAAGTCCAATAATTAAACATTTAAGCAATAAAAAAGTGACGTGTGGTGCTGTGCAGTGAGTGATTATACAAGAAAGTTTGACGAGAGATGTGGTGAATCGCAAACGCAATTATTATTATCAACACAATTACTATGCATTTCTGAACTCAGTTGTCGATATTTGAAGTGATGATAATGTTTTAGGGTGAGTGTAATGCGCACCTGTACAGTCTGTCGGTCAGGTATGCCGCTGTATACAGATATCTGTGGAACGGCCGCTCTTCCGCTGCTCATGCTGCTGGAGCTGACAGTGATGGCAGTGGAAGCACTGGTGGTGCCTGTGGAGTTTGTGGTGGAGGTACTGGTACCTGTACTGCTGCTGGCACTGGAGGCAGGAGTGCTCTGCTCGCCCTCCATTGTGCCGCCCCGATGCCTCACCTTTGAACCACGACTGCCCCGCTGCCACACTCGACGCAAGCTGAGACAGACAGAATAAGAATTGGTAAATTCCAGTTACTAAAATTGCCTTCTTTTGTTGAGATTGTTGAGACAATGAAGCAATTTCTAGCTGGTAGTTATGAAATTTGATGTTAACAAAAAGAATATCTTAGTTCTATCATGTTATTTACACAGTACCAAGGATAATGCCGTGTTTGTATGGCTGCATGATTTGGGGGGAAAAAGTACTTTTTTTTTTTTTATCAAAAATTCAATAGCAGTTGAAAATGCAATTATTTATTTTATTTTATTTTTACTTTTTTTTACTGTGCTGCACAATTTGGCCTGAATTTTGTGATTGTATATCAGTATGGTTAGAAAATTTATAATGGTAAAAAAATTATAATTATAAAAAAATTATTAAATCAAGGCCTTGAAAATCACAATAAGCCATATCAGGATTTCTGTTTTATTTCGATTTATCATGCAACCCTAATGGTATTACCATAGTGTTCTTTGAAATACTTTGAAGTATCATGTAAATACCATGATCTATAAATACAGCAGTCATTCAGTATCATGGTAAATAGCAAAGTATCATGGTGTTACCATTTGATACCATCATAGTGTTGTTGTTGTTTTTTTTTTTTTTATAAAGTTAATATACAAAAGAAAGGTCCAAGCTGGTATCCTAAGATGTAAACATCACTTCATTCGCATACTGTACTTTTCTGGAAATGACATTATAATTGCATCTGAGTTCATCCGATCCCGGACACTGAATTTAAGTGTTACATTTCAGTAAACCTTTTTTCTCAGCAGTCTCCAGTTACCAGTACATGAACGGTCATGGAAGATGGATTACACATCCAGTCAGAAGAGTTTCCCATGTCAATATGCGATACAGAACCACGCTAAAGGTTGTCAAACAATACTTGCATCAACAAAACATTACTGTTTTGGTTCAGTTTACTTTTATACAGTGTGATTAAATAAATTATATTGGTTAAGCTTTTTCAGCATGCTCTTGATTACCACTGACAATAATTTCAACTTTTAATTCTATTTACAATAATGCATTTATTGATTGGGCCAAGGGAATTGCACATTTGCTTCTCTCTCTCTCTCTCTCTCTCTATATATATATATATATTCATGTATATATCATTTAGTATATATCATTAGAATTTTTATTTTATTTTTTATATTTTTTTGAGAAAGATTATCTAGAATGTTGATCAAAAGTGTCAGTAAAGACAATTACTATTGTTACAAAAGTTTCCAATTCCAAGTAAAATCTGTTGTTTCAAACTCTATTCATCAGAATCCTGAAAAGGTATCACAGTTTCCATAATAACTGTTTCAGCATTGATAATAAGAAATGTTTATTGAGCAGCAAATGATGCTGGAAATTCTGCTTTGCATCACAGGAATAAATTACATTTTAATATATATTAAAGAGAATAGTTATTTTACATCGTAATAATATTTCACAATATTACTGTTTTACTTGATCAGATAAATGCAGATTTGCTAAAAAAAAAGAGAGACCTAAGTATTTCGAAAACATTACCAACACCAATTCTCTAGAATGCATTAATAATCTTCCATTATAAGTGCATTCTATAAACATGATGCCTGTTTTTAGTCCGACTCATTTTCTGTGATAATCAACAGCATGCCACAGATGCAGTGGGCAGAGCTTGTTTTGAATCTGAAACATTCTTTAAACTTTAGACATAAATACATCACAAGAGAGTCATATGTCGGTCATCCCATCATATAAACATGAAGCATGTAATCAGGGCTAGTGAATGGAAAAATAGGTATAGGTACCTGGGCTGAGGGTTCGCCATAGGCACTAATGTTTAAATGACTTCTCTCCTTTCCTTTCTGTCTTCTGAGGTTTGTTATTCAGGGACAGAAAGTGTTAATGGGATTGAGATGGGGGACAGAAAGAGAATGAGTGCAAGGACGGGGCTGTGGGGGGGGGGGGGGCTTTAGAGGGGAAGTGTGGCATGGTTTCAATTATACTCATTTAATTACTCACGCACATGGTTGAGAGCCACTAACCCCACACACTCTTCACCCCCTCCCTATCTACCCCGAATCACCCCCTCTTTACCCACAACAAACCATTATGCCTCCCCCCTTTCTAGGTCCGTTATTACGCCAAGAAATGGTGTAATATCAATGGGCCCTCCCCCTAAGCCATTTCCTGCGCTCCAAAGAACTAATGGAGTTGGGCATTGTAATTAGATAATCTAAATATAAGTCCTGAGCCTCATTAATATGCATTAATGGAAAGGCCATAGGGATATCTGGGAACATGGTTACAGAATTAGAATATTATTAAACGTTGTAGAAATGTGAAGACACTGGATTTTGCACAAGTTTACTTTAGTGTGTTTACAGTGGCATACTAGCATGCTCCTTACTGCATAGTGTGCTCATTTAAGTATACAGTACAATAATGACAATAATATCAAACAATATGCTAAATGTCACATGACCACCCAACTTTGCATGTTTAATTCAGCAAATAATCAGCGTTTTTTTTGTCATTTTTAATTTTATTATATATATATAATATGCATTTAATGTAAACGATGTGATTTTTGCAGTTGATGTTGGTGAATTCATAATTTGTAACTGGAAAGTGAAATTGGGAAAATATGTAGAATGTAGGTATACAGTATCATGTATTTTCAGAGTTGTATAGTGCATGTCTAGTATGCATACTATATACTGCATAAATAATACACATAGTACTATGGTAGTACTCCATCACAATCTTTTTAGATGTTACCAGCTGTTTTCCTTAGTAAACAGTAGAATGTGCTATGGTGGAAATGCATCATGAAATGCCATACACTCATGATTAAAGCCTGCTTGGTTCAAATTTAGCACTTGAGTGGGTCTGCTAATGAGAGGTAAGCTCTTATGTTGAGTCCAAGTCCCGGGTCCCTCTGAGGCTTCCGGTCCAGCCAACCATATGCATCGAGCCAATAAGAGGCTCTCTACAGCGTACAGTTTAAGCAACTATTAAATGCACTGTCACCTTTAGTAGAGCTAAAAAATAAGTCTGTCAGTAATTCCAAAACACAGAACAAACTAACTATCCATTCCAAAAAGCAAAAAAAGTTACAAGGACGTTAGGTAAGATGGAAGGATGAGGATGGAAATGAGAGACAGACATGCATCAATATGCATGCACTGAGAGATTTCACAGACATCCAGGTTAGCCAAGGGCCCACCTCCCAGACAAAAACCCAGCTACTACCTTTTCTGAGGGGCAGCACAAGCTCCGTTTGGCCCCGTGGTGAGCCCCATGCCTCAGGACCCAAATGCTTCTTTGTCTAGTGTGCGTTCTGCACTCCAATCCTACCAGATCACCGCTAGCATCCACCGTCCCAGTCGCCAGACACAGACGTACTCTCTCTCTCCCTGATACTCTCCATCTAACACACGCATGCGAGCCCCCCCCCCCCCCCCCCCCCCCCGTTCTGTGGTTTCCTAGCAACAGCCAACTGGGGGTTCCTTTTGGAGCCCTATTGCAGAGCTGTGTACTGATTGGACAATTGGTTCTTCTCTAATGAGGATGATGGTAATGATTTTTTTATCCCCCTCTATAAGCACCACCGTCTCCCCCTTTCAGAATATTCACTGGTGATGCTCGTCCTGCCAAGACAGAGGAAAAGGCCTGTCCCGGAAAATAAGACTTTGATGGAAATCATACTTATATTTAATGTTGTAATAAATGTATTTAGAAATGCTGTTTTCATAATACTTAAGGTTAGGGACTTCAGTAAACCTAAATCCTGATTAATAAAATTTGGCAGCTCAAATCATTAATGTAGCATGATCCTATGCTAAAATGCCCTAGCAACCACATAGCTACATCCTGGCATTGCGGCAGCGAGTTATGCTGCAGCAGCAAACACTCATTTATTTATTTATTTTTTTGAGCAAATTTAATATTCTAGTAAGGATAAGTTGTAATTAAAGGTGCAGTATGTAATATGGACAGCTAGTGGTTCATATGGGTACTGCAGTCCAATATTGGAGAGCCTTGTCTCTTGCCCCTCCCCCTCAGACTCTTCACTCACATGGGTTGCCAGACTGAGGCTACGCAACAGGAGTTATCACAATTAACAATAGAGGGCGACAGGCTTTACACTGTAAATTGATTAGTTAAATTAATCTGAGTTTTAATGCGCCTTTGGTCATAGATCTTTTTTGAATGCTGGGTACAATCTACGATCTCTGATGCAGTTTGTTTGCTCACTTCCATGGCAGCAATACACTGTGTTTTCTGAAAAAACTGGCAGCCCGGGGTGTCTAAATACTATTGGTTAAAATGAGCAGCGGGTGGAGTTAAACAGACCAAAACAAAAACAGACATTCTGACACGGAACACGCATATCAAAACAGAATAAGTGGCTGTAGCATTGTTTTTCAGAGAAATGCATATATGAACTTGCATATGTAAACTCATGTTTTCTAAATATTAACAAACATATAGTATTTTTATGCTTTAGGGCAGTCAAATAATTACATACAGCACCTTTAATGGTGGTGCTAAAAACAAAGACAAAGAAGAGACACCAAGCGCAGAAAGTGAAGTCAGAAAACACTGCAGTTCACAGTGTTGGTTGATGAAGTGTTGTGCTGATGAGGCTGCCTCTTAATAATCAGTGATTAGAGCAACACTTAGCAAAGGGTATAAACCCCCAACCGCTGTGGCAATCACAATCAAACCACACACTCATGAGAAACAGACCGCATGCGGCCGATGTGTTATTCAGATTGTGTCTGCTACAGAAAGTAAAATAGGGTTTTGGGACCCGCTTAAATCAGGGCACAACAAAAGACCATTCTGGTCATCCTGAAGAGGCCCTACTAAATTGAAAATATACATACAAGGGGGTCTTTCTGACCTTGGAGGAGGAGATAAGAACGGCACAGTCCTGAAAAGTAAATTGAGGTACTTATCGTGTAACACCTCTGGGCTGTGTGATTCTGAAATGTACTCTCTCATATAATATATTGATTGCACACAGATGGGCATGAACGTCATTGATTGCCATCTACTTATTAGCATATAGATTAGCTTCTGGTGGGAATGGATAAATTAAGGTGGAAGAAGGAAGGTTAGAGAAGGAATGAGGAGGATGAAAGAAGGTAGGCAAGGTGAAAACCGCATAAAGAGAAGGAAAAGAGAAAATTTACTCTAGTGAATAATATATTTTTAGTCTATCCATTCTGTTTTATTTATATTTTTTGGCATGATTGCTCAATCCATTCCTTTTCTTTATGTTGTCTATTACCTCTGTCTTGTTTCAATGTCATTTTCACATGTGCTCCATCCATGCAGAAGACAGAGGATAGAAAGAATGAGAGTGAACAGAGAAAAAGACAAACTGGGAATATGCGAGGAGACAGGCAATGATATAGATGGGAAAATCAAGATGGACAGATGAGGAAGAGGCAGTAAACTGGGAAGGGATGGGATGAGATGGGATGGGGGTGCTGTTGTCTGTCTGGTCTGGGTCTGATCCATATTAGTTACTCACTCATCCACTCAGCATGAAATGAATGGGGGGCAGGGAAATGATGCGTGGATGGGCAGCTACCGGGAGCAGCGGAGGGGCTGAGGACAGATGCGAGAGCATTGAGAGATGGAGGAATGCTGATTTTACGGTCTCTCACATCACTAAATTTGAACTAATTTAGCGCATTTTAATGAACTGCAGTAAAACTCATAGTAACAATCAGTCTGTCAGTAGTAACTAGTCAGGTTATGTTGGTAACAGTGCATCTCATCAATGAGTTCATTTTTTTTTTTTTGCTACATTATCCCTTAAATGATTTGATCATGTTGATTAGTGAGTTTACTGACAGTTGCAGAATTAAAAAAAATAATAATTCTACTTATTTGTTAATGTTTTTTTTTGTTTACATTTAAATATTTCAATCGTGTTTAATTTACTTTTTTTTATATAAATAAATGATTAAAAAATAGTTTTTTTTTAGATTTTACATTTATTCTTATTTTATTATATTTTATAATAGTTTTATTTTTATTGTATTTACTTAAATTAATCAAATACTTAGTATTTTTGTTTATATGTATTTTTTTTATAGCTTTTATTGTACCTTTTACATTTCTTCATAATCTTTAGCTATTTTATTTTAGATAACTTCAAATTTGAAAGCCTGCACTGAAAAAATGTAAAAAAAAAAAAAAAAAAATTAAACCCGGACTGGTGCCAATAAATTATGATGGATATGAAATGGTCCTCTATAAACTGTCTATTCTTACACTAAACTGTACAGTTTTTAAATTAAATTGAAATCAAGCATCAATCTGTATCCATTATGTTGCATGCTATTCAACTTCAATTAAGATGTTATTTCTGTAGTGCTTTTTAAAATACATTTTGTTTCAGGCCACCTTTATGAAAAATCATGGTTAATGTTTATAACATCTTAATATCTTCATGCCTTATAGTTGCATTTAGCAGATTAGAGTTGGGTGATAATATACTTTACATGCAGCAATACAAGCAATTACGCAGTTGAGATATGCACGCCATGCTATATGGCATGAACAACAAAAATCACAGTCATAGAACACTTGCCGGTGGGCTTCACTTGACTAATGGCAGCGCATGACAGTGAAAAGTCTCACTGTAACCCTTTTTCACCTTCTTTCTATCCTGCTCTCTTTTCTATCTCCTCTGAGACTCAGTTAATTGGTGTTCCTTTGGTACCCCGTTCTGTGGCAGTAGAGCCGGAACGACCCCAGACAGAGGTTCCCAAGTGACTCTGTTTCCCTCTGCAGAGCCGCAGCATCAATGCAGTGGAGATGGATTAACTCACCCTTAGAAGGCTGTGAATATAGTACACTGATGATGACCACTAAGATGGGCTACAGTGGGGGCCCCTCATACTTATTAATGCGAAGGAGGATATGAATGTCCGTAATGAGCACCTCTGGAACCACAAACCTTATTGTTATTGTAAAAAAAAAAAGAAAAAAGAATAATGGTGTTGGCATTGGTTTTTAGGCATTCATTGATTTATTTTTTATATAGCCAGCATAGTTTTGGCTGTTTATCAAAATGTAAATTATAGTTACACTTGAGTGATTTTTTTGTATAACAGTTTTCATAACATTATTTGTTTAAAATAATACGTACTGTCATTAGAGGTCATATTAGCCTATTAAAAATTATTGTCTTTTTCAGTCTCATGAGAACCAACATAAGAAGATATATGAGCAGCCAAATACTACTAACTTTGTCTTACTGACCCCCCGTTATTGGACATTTTTGTAGTAAATGACTTACAGTGCATGCAAATAGCACATTTGTGCAGTGGCTTTCTATAGTAAATGAACATTTATGCCAGATGTTGCATGTACATGCATGTTTCAGTGGTGAGAAATTGCACTTTTAGTTATAAAAATAAATAAATGTTGCTCTGGGCAGCTCTTTTTAAAAGTCCTACTTTAGATGCCAATATTAATACCTTTGAATTCAAAACGTCCTGCCAGAAAAAGTAGTTTGTGGAAAAACTGCATACTTTTTTCTTTTTTTTTCCAAAGATTTTGGGCAAGTGTTTGAAAAATGAGCCCATGTTCTTTCTGTTTAACATTTGTTGTCTTCAGTGTCATAATGCTACAAAGCAGAACACCTCTATGGCTATCCTGGAGAATGTAGACATCAGCACTGCACAGTCAGTGATGCAGCACACACCAAACATCATGTGGACACTTAGACTTGTCAGTGAATCTGAGAGCACATAAGTTGCATTTGGACTTCTTTAATTAAGCTGGGTGATCATATCTAGGGGGACAGCATGGACTGTGCAAACCCACAATTTAAGCCGGGTAACACACGTTTATATGCACACTGAGGGATCCGTCTTTGACTCTGGGTTAAAACTGAGACACTCGAATCTCTAATTCCTTCAAGTAATCTGCACGTTAGAGTAAGCGCACACAATCAGGCTCCCGGTGCAATTAACCTTCAGTCCCACTCACAAGAATTCTGGGTCACTGCACAAAGGAGGGAGGGAAGATGGCTTATTTAATAAAAAAGCACTTTAACAGGCAGCTTGAGAAAAAGCTACTGGATTAAAGTATGGGTGGATGGGCAGACAGACAGATTCTTCCACACAGACTGTATTTTCTAAGACAAGCATAGCTATTATTGCTCATATTTGTTGTGGTTTGGACGTGAATGATACTTTAAATCGTGTCTTGTTGAGGAGAGGTTTGCTATTTATTTTCTAAACAGTCAGACTAACGATTTACATCTGTCAGACAAAATAATGGCTGGAAAAATCATTAAAAGAGGGTCCCAAGCCATATGTAGAGAGTAGAATTTCATGGAATATCGCAAAGCTAGTATAAATGCACATAGTGAAAGTCCAGAACACGCTAGTAACAAAGTGGTGAGATTTGCATGGCAAATCAGCTCGCTCATTTTCTTCTGAAAATGTATAGCTAGTTTAAATTCATTGCTTTGAATCTGTAAGAGTAATTTTATCATTTTATACAATGATTTTATTCACTTTACAACATCCAGTCAGAACGTAAACAACACTGTCCTCTGGCGCTGCAAACCTTATTACAATTGTAAAAACAGATTAATGATTTTGTCATTATTCTTTCATATGGCTAGCCTAGTTTTGTTTATTCATCACCTTAATAAACACAGCAGCATTTAAATTAAAGGTGCACTGAGTAATTTACTTACTCAGTCTGTCTTCATTTAATTGATGTATACTCATGAGATGCCTCCAGTCACATATTAGCCTATTAAAAGATGTTGTATTTTCAATCTCATTTGTCAGATTTGTTGCTTTGAATCTGTAAGTGTGATTTATAATCTTGCTCACTGATTTTTAGTCTCAACAACTAATTAAAACTAAAATAAAACTGTCCCGTCAGAGATTGATGGAAATGCTGAGGCAGATGCTTTGCACGATGTGAAACTTGTTCATTTACTGCGACAACAAAAAGGCCTAAACCCACCTACCGTAAGTTATCAACAAAGTAATCAAAATAACGTGAGCATGTTTATTATAAAGGCAAACAACCTGAACCAAGTGGCAGCATTATAATTCCATGAGGCAGAATGGAGTTTTGCATGTTTGGGAATCTGCAGATAAGAACATTCTGGATTTAATACGATGCAGAGGTTTTTTTTTTTTGTCACAGGATCTGGTTTGGAGCGCTTTGCGCCTTTCGTTCTAATCCAGCTGTGTTGTTATTTGGCTGAATCACCAACTTGGAAGTACTAAAGAGAAGAGCATTTTAAACGTACGCACACATGCACATGCACACAATCATCCAATTGCACTGTGGTCTGGCGCACTCATTCACATGGTATCCATTCTATATAATCTGGCCTAATGTGGGTCACATGGAATGCCAAGGGCACAATGACCCGGCCCTGACCCCAGACTCCACTCTTTCAGATTCACATACATACTGTACTTGGCGTGAAGGAAACTGACCTTTAAAGAAATATCCTTCAGATAGACTGTTTTGAAACCAATTCTTTATGCTTTTGAAAAGGCTGATAATATTCCTTCCATCCTTAAGATTTGGAGTTAATCGAAAGTAAGTAATGTGTTATGCATTCAAGCTTATCGTTATACACAAGAATGGCAGGTTTTGTGTTACAAAATAGTATTGTTGTCTTACTAAAAGTGTATTTTGTCTTTACAGGTTTACCAGCCGCAGGCCAGTGCCCTCACATCCACACTGACGTCCCTCGAGCTGTCAGATCTGGGCTGGCTGGCTTTGAAACGGGTCTGGAAGCATGCAGTAAGAAAACAAACACATTCCCTCTGCCTAAATCCTTCCGCCTTGTTTAAGAACCACCAGAAGGAAGGAATTTCACAACATGCATATAATTATTTCTTACTTTAGCTTTTTGTTTTTGTTTTTTTTTTTTCCTAGGATTGGATTACGTCCTGCTTTCCTGCTATCCTACACCATTTCTGGGTTGTGTTTGTGCTGTAAGCTTTACCGCAGAGCAGAGAGAGAGAAAGTGGGGGGGGATCTAAGCATTAGCATTCCAAAAGTCACATGTGACACGGCTTCAGCCAATCACAGGACGGTATGCTTTCATGACCTTCCCCCTTCTTCCTAAATCCCTCCCCTGCTTCTTGTTCTGTCAGTCTACCAGCACCATGGCAACACAAAGGGCTTTAATGCCTCTTTTGGATTTCATGGCGGCTTGCTTGAAATGCATGCTGAAAAGTTTACTGACGCCAGCGAGAAGCATATGAATGATGCCTTCAATAATGATCTGTTTACACATGAATTGTTTGAGCTGTGAAAGCATAGCCGTTTCTCAAATATATAATGTAGCTTTTGACTTCTATATGAAAATAAAGGTTACACTTTATAATGATTTAGTTTGGTTACATTTTAAGCATTTATTAATCTTGGTTAATGTTAATTTTGTATATACTAATACATAAACATTTGGAGTAATGTTAATTAACCTAAGCTAGTGTATTATGAATGAACATAATACATAATAACAAGAATTATTTATTTAGAAGATTAATAAATACTGTAAAAATAGCTGTTCTTTGTATGCAATGCATTACCTATTATTAAAGAATTGGACCTTGTTTTAAAGGGTTGCCAAATAATGAAATAATGAAGCAGAAAATCTTTTTAATTTATCCCATGTTTGATACTGTATCATCTTAAGTAATTTTCTTCAATCTCTATCTCAGGTTTTTTAGATAAAGACAATGCTAACATCCTATGGTCCGCTGGGTTCTGTGTAGGCAATGGGGTTGCAATATATGCAAATATATTCAAATAATGGGGCACCAAGATCACAGTAAAACACAGTCCTCAGGGCCCTGGGGTTAAGCTGATTGGTTGCAAGGCTAATTCCGAGTGTGTTGATTGGTCCAGAGGGTGATTGGCCTTCATGTCAGTGGTCATGTGTTTGTTCCTCATCATGGGGGGAGGTGGAAGCCACTGGAAAATATCTAGCGTGTCTATTTATTTGTAAATGCAAGGCTGCAGTATACCAAAAAATATACAGTACATTTATGTACCCTGAAATGTTTGTTACCTCAATTTTTTTCTAGAAAAATCTGAACCGTTTTGAACATCTTAGCAACTGTAGTACTAACAACCCTAGTACTGTACCTTAAGGTGTTGAGATTTGGACCAACAAGCACTGCTTATATGTTCTTAAGAAAATTTGGAAATCTTGTGTATATTTCAATACTTATGATTTATCATAAGGCAGAGCAGATGCATCCAAAATAGCAATTTATTTCACATCCAATTAAATTAATTGTAGCTAATGTGAAGAGTTTGTGTATTACGTGCCTTGTCTTTTTATCATGCTCTTGGAAATCAGTATTATATATCACAGCAATATGATTGCTAGGTACAAATCATATTTTATACTTTATTTTAATTTCACACACATCCCTATATAGCATCAGTTGTCTGATATTCATAAATCTCTGTATGCATCATAAGGATTTTTCATAAATAATTAATCTGCAATATGACTTATCTGATTTGACCAGTACTTAATTATCTGGTCCCCAACAGCTCCCCTGATACTCTGCTTCCAGACACAGTGACCCACTGCCTTAACCTGTTTTCCAGTAAAACAGTAATTCCCATAAGCCCCACTGTGGAGAAGCAGAGGCATCCGGCGGTATATCACATTTCACCTGAGAGGTGGATTTCATAGCCGTCACCCTGTAGAGCAATGGAACTCCAAATTGATACGAGCATCATATTATGTGGGCGTGTAATAGAATATGCATAATTCATAGGCGAGAAGATGAAATATTTATGTGGAGTCCCTCTGTGCCGCTGATGTCCTGTTGTAGCACTGAGAAATACCTGCAATGGTTCCTTTGATGTCCCCTGAGTATTTTCCGCGGTATGATCGTGTGTGGAACACAATAGGCTTTAAAGCTTTTGAAAAAAACTGAGGGTTTAATTTGTTAATCAAATTAGTAAGTATTTTTATACTGTTTGGTTGAACCTTTGCAAGCAGGGGTCTATAGTATTAGCTTGGTATGTCATCACCTCATTTGACCTCAAAGCAACGAGGAAATGTACCATTAAATGAGATCACAGCTAGCAGAAGTGTTCTGCCATTTCTAATCTTGAATGAAAGACCGATTTATTAAGCGTAAAGTTTTTCAACACTGTAGGCTGTTTTAAATTTGTATCATTTTTCTGTATGTTGATTAAGGATGGAGGCATGTGTGGATTGGTGTGATATCAAAAGTAGGTCAGTGTAAGGAAACACTTAAACTATGTTATGGCTGCCATCTAGTGGACATAATTAGTTTTATAGTTTGAATTTTGAGCTATTGTCATAAGAATGTTAGCTGGAATATTGATATGCCTGTTTTTCTAAAGTATAATGATTATAAATATTGTATAGTTTGAAAATAAATACACATACATATATCTTTTTATTTTTAACCAAGGAAGGCAGATAAATAGTAGTATTTGCCATGAGATTTTTTTTGTGAAAGCTTTTCTTTATTTTCCCATTGACCTCATCACCAAATACAAATGTTGATTGCAGTCAGATTGAATGCATTCATGGCAGACTGCTTGACAGTTCTGTAATTGATTTAGTGTGGTTTTGTATCCACCTGTCATCCCTCTTTGTGAATTTAACCACTGTGCTTTGCTGTCTGGATTGGTCATATATTCATCCAAACCAACATTTTTACAATCCACTAATCTAATTCACTTGATCCATATTACATATAGTAGAGGACACCATCTGTTTTCCATTTTAAAACATTTTTTAATTGATAAATGATGTTCTCTCCCATTCTTGCATGTTGACAGGTCTCTGACAGGTGCCATTATTTATAGTGATGTGTTTTCTGTAAAACACTTCTGAACTGTAATCCATCATTGCATTAATGTGGCAGGTTCTAGTCTGGTAGTGACTGCTAAACTCCTCCCTCTGCCGTCTGTGGCATTGTGGGATGGTTGTGGCATCACTGTGCCCTCTAATGGCCTAGTGTGAAATACCAGAAGGACAACAGAGGAAAGATGTGAGGTTAGTGAGGACATGGGTCAGAAATGAACAGGCAAGTCTCAGAAGGCCGCTGGATCATGAGGTTGTGGGAATCTGAAGATCTCAATCTTTTGTCCTAACATCTGTTCATCAGATGAGGCATTGTTAAAAAAAGAACAAAAAACTCATTCTTCCACAAGGGGGCTTGCATGGGTCCTTTTCAGTTATAATGCTCAACCAAGACTTCATACAGTAACTGAAATATATAATCAACTCTATGCTTTTTTTTTTTGTGTAGTGAGGATGTATTTGTTGTTGGTGGTTAGTTAATAGAGTGTTTATTTGTTTTGTTTTTTTTTGAGTCAGTTCGTATCTTGACCATCTTTATTACAAAAAAGCTATTGAATATTGCCTGAAAAAATAACACTCTAACCTTTGTTCTTTTGTCAGTTGCTGTGCATAAAGTAAAAAAATCTCTATTCCAGTTAAACCTTTTTTATATTGTTGTATTTTAGCAATAGCATTTTTAGATAGTATAATGTATTTATACAATAATGTAAAACATTCAAACATTAACTGAACATAAATGAAAGAAAAAAATAAGACAATCTGTGTGTATGGGTTTCCGCCTAGGTGTGCTGTGTAACAGAGTAACACAGAGTAACCACAAATTGAAAAAACCGCTCACCTTCTTTTCATCTAACATCAGTGATTTAACCATCTAACACTCAGTGACCCTATACCACTTCCTGCCGACTATAGATATATAACCCTATAGATATATATATATATATATTATATATATATATATATATATCAATTAATCGAATTTCTAATCACGATAACAATTATGGATGCCACAATTACGTAATCGTTCACAGCGGCAATTAATTGTTCAAAGTCCACTTATGTTATTCTGCGTGCTTAAGATGCGTTTTTTTCTTTCTACATGTTATCTTAAGGGTTTTTCACATTATTTTAATTTTAGTTTTAGTATAACATTATAATACCATTCATATTTTTTTAACTTTTTTTATAATTTAAAGAAGAAACCAATCCAATGTATAGTTTTGAGTTCTAGTTAGTTTTCTACATTTGAGGCTTAATACTATAGAAAAGCACTAAAAGTTTTCAGCTTGTTTATTTTCATATAAAAATACGGTATGCAGTTGCATCAAACAATGGTATAAACATCATTTAATGTAAATTGTGATAATCGTAATTAATAATCGCAATTTCAATTTCAAAGGAATAATCAACAATTATGATTTTCACCAATTGTGCAGCCGTAACACACACACATATATAGATATATAACATACACTATACAGCAGTTAGTTCCAGTCATCTATACAAAAATAGAATTAAAAGTCCATTTACACTTGAACACATAATACTGCATTTCAGATAGTTTTTCCTTCCTTTCTTTCAGAATTGCAAGGGAGTCTCTCTCAAAGGAAGTGTGGATGGTGCTTTGATTCGGATTGCTCACTGAGGTTGTATATTTACATAACAGTTGTCAGTATTCCTCACTCATTGTTACTTGTTTATTTGAATAGTTACGTGACTGACTTGTGACCTTTGCAGTCAGGATATTTAGTCTGACGTGAGAAGACCGTTCCCTTTTCCTTGTATCTTGATTGGCCATGTATGGTCTTCAAAGAGCTTGTTTGATTCTTTGCATGGTGACTTAGAAGGACTGTTTCCACGTGGGATTTGGTGTTCACATGGATGATCAGATCTGAGAGATGGATGTGTCTGCCTTAATGGCACAATGAGAAGTTTATTTCAAGTGCAGACTTACCAAAAGTAGGCGTAATGAGAAGTTTTTTTCAAGAAACTAAAGTTCCTAGATCTGAGAATAATAGTTATTATACTACATTATATTTATGTTTTATTCATAAATGCAAAAAATATAATGAACATTTATATAATTTTTGCCTAGGAAAATTATTGATCATTGAACCACATTTTGACCTTTTGTGTTGATGCCTATAGCAGATGTTTTTTACAATGAGACCCTGCAGTTTATTTGAAGTATTTTCAGAGTAATGCTTTATTTGAATTAGATTTTTTTTTTATTTGAATGTTTTAAAATTATGTTTTTTTGTTTATTTTAGTTAGATTTTTTTTTTATTTGAATGTTTTAAATGGAGAATAAATGAAGTATCTGGCATCAGACATTAGTGAGAAAAAGATCCCGCTGTACCTGTGGCGCCAGTCAGTCCACACTACAGATTTTGCAACTTTTTACCCACTGAATAAAAAGAAAGAAAGAGTTACAAAACAAAGAGTGAGATTAAAATTATGTAATATGAACTGGCTAATGATGAGCTAATATTAAGCTGCGTTTGTCTGGCTATGCAGTTTCCACAGTTACAGTGGAAATGAATAAAGTATTAAAGCATTCACGGCATGCTCTCTAAGCTCCTGCAAGGACCAGTAAGCAAATACTAACACTCACTGAATGCCTTCTTTGGGTCTTTTTATTCAGTCTCTTGGCTTCTGATCTGAATGTGACGTCTTGCAGACATTCAGTGAGCTTTGAGTTTGTTTTTGGATGTGTGTTTGTGTGCTTGAAAGGGAAACCCAATCCTCCCCTTTCTAGTGAATGTGTTTGTGAGCAGGTTATTCTGCATTTTAACCAGTATCAGGCGGTTAGTGCCAGCGCAGTCTAACACAGTCTGTATTACACACTATGCTGCACATTTCCCCTGCGGTGGTTAGAAGTTTTGCATTTCTACATCCATCTCATTTTCACTTTCAGAAGTGTGACCTTAGACAACCTTTGTGTGCAATAATGAAAGATGGTTGTGCATCCATTTTGCAAATAATATGAGATTTTTAAAGATATTACTTTTAATATGAGATATTACTTTTACTTCATTTTAATAACAAAATTTAAACTTGTCAATAAAACTATTTATGAAATCATTGAATTATATAGTGACAAAATATACAAATACAAAAAATAAATAAAATAAAAATATTAGTAAAAAAATCTAATAAAAAACAAACAAACATTGTTTTTGCTTTTTTTAGCCACACTTTCTCTGAATAGCTATTCACATTCTTTATTGACTGCTGTAATAATACATTGGCAAATAATTTATTTATTCATATAATTTATTGATATGATTATTTTATTTATTTACTTTTGTCAAGAAAGCTTAATTCAAGCATTTAGTTAATTCAGAAATGAATGTTCTCATATGAAGTTGTATTGACTGCTTTTGTGACACTTTTTAACATGCTTTAAGTCATTTTTAAGGCTGAAATCCTTAGGAATTGCATGGAAAAGAGCAACCAGCACCATCTTCAGAGTTGCTTCTCCTTGTTCCATGGAAGAAAGTAAGTAATACAGGTCTGGAAAGACATGAGGGTGAGTAAATTATGACAGAATTGTCATTATTGGTTGAATTTATTTTTAATTCATTCTCTCAACCAGTGTTTTGACTGTACTGTACTGCATCTGCTATTTCAATGAAAACAAAGTAACTGAAATAGACATGTACTGTAAGTGCATGTGAAAGCACATATAGCTTAGAACTGTTCCAGTGACAAAAGGTTTTAAGAAAGCAGAAGGATACAGCATGTGATGCTACCACGAAACGTCACTGTTTCCATTCAGCTGATTTTGACTGAAGCTGTGCTGTTGCTACGAGGTCATTACATTTTTCCGTGGCTCTATAAGGCAGGATTAACCGTCATAACAGGTTGTGG
This sequence comes from Cyprinus carpio, assembly GCF_018340385.1. Classification (NCBI taxonomy): domain Eukaryota; kingdom Metazoa; phylum Chordata; class Actinopteri; order Cypriniformes; family Cyprinidae; genus Cyprinus; species Cyprinus carpio. The sequence continues at coordinate 25,008,789 of NC_056602.1, read as the reverse complement.
TTAACACTTCAGAAGCTGAGTTGCTGTTTCATTCAAATTCCTGTTTAAAAAAATAGATGTGAGATGACAGAGGTGGGACGTGCCATCAGATGGCAGACGTGCATGCTCGCAGGCACGCACACATCTACCGGGTTTGGTTTTCAGGGTGTGTATGTGTCAGTGAGAGAGTATTCACTTCCCCAGTAAAGGGAATTAGGTTTAGGTAGAAAGAAAGAGTGTTTGTGAGTGTGTGTGATAAAGTATAAAAGGGAAATAAAGAGGCAGAGAGATAGAGTTTTTCAAATTAACGAGAACTGTGAAAGAAAGAGAAGAACCAGTAATGGAAGTAAAACAAAACTAAACTAAAAAAAAAAAAAATAGCAATATTATCTTTTTTTTATTCTTTCTGAAGAAAATGTGAATTGTGCTTGACCTCCCAAGGCAAATAGAGTAAGTCTGATTGCTTAGAAAACTAGCTGTAATTTATTTCCTTCGCAAAAACATTTTTTTTTTAATTGTTTAAATTTATCTTTTTTTAAATAAAAAAGTATGTTTATAGCTATTGTAAATGTAACTGTTATGAATGAAATTAAACAGAATGATAAAATCAATCAGCATTTTGGTCAATATTTTATCATTTTTATTAATAAAAAATTTATTTACTAATAAAAAATGCATTTTGTTAATTCTTTTATAATTATTGCACATGAAAAATTTATATTTATGACTGTTTTACATTTGGTATTTTGATCAATCTGATAAATATTGAACATGCAATTTTAATGAATAAAAAACTAATTATGTGATGCATATTATCAAATGCATCCACATGCAGATTCACTTTTATTATATTAGTTATAATTGTTTATTTTGGTTGTATTTACAGTTTTTAAGACCTTATATTATTTAGAAGATTAAAACGGTAGAAAGTAAGAAAATTGGATTAAATGGGATTAAAAAAATTTATACAGTCAGGAAAATTTAACCTTAAAGTTAGATGCACGTGTTATTCTGAGCAGAATCCTAAATCTCTCATGGTCCAATGAGGGGGCCATCATGAGAGAAGATTTAAGACTGAAAAGACTGAGAGTCTTTGATGGCAAGATAGCAGGATCACTGGGGGTTGTAACAGAAGGAGAGTAAAAGGAAAAAGAGATGTGATAGGTGGCACACAGTTGGTACACCTCAGCATCATGTGCTTGTAAATCTAAACCAGTCTGATCCAGACTGCAAACACAAACACACACATATTCAAATCCAGTTCTAATGAAAGACCAACTTCCCACACAGAGAGACGGTCACACTTAATGACTCAAATGATAAAGTATGTTACTTCCTGTATGATCACTTGACTACTTTGCAGTCATAAACCTGAACTATATTTCCTGGTGTATCCACATGCTTTCAAAACACGTCACAAAAGTATTCTGTTTACTAGTGGAATGCTAATATGTTTGTAATGAAAGCTTATAAATGCTCTCATTCATCCTGTGCCTGTCTAAAGGGATGGAGGTGTGGATTTTCCTCTGTCAAACTGATCTGATGAAAATTCTGGTTTATTAGCGACTTTGACAAGCATTTTGAATTGTGCTCAACAGCTGGACAAAACATATAGACTCTACACAAACAGATACGTGGAATTCAAATATTCAATCAACTGAATGGAAAATGCAACTATTTTTTACATTTATTTAGTCTGTCTGCATGCTTTTAAGAAAACCAGGTTGTTTGGACTACGAAGTGATCTTTCGACTGAGGCAGGATGGTAACCCTGATGCTCTGCTGGTTTGAAAGCGCTTTGGCTTAACTCTGGCTGACAGCCTGTTTTTATATTGTGCCCAGTTGCAGGGAAAAGCTGGAGTGGCAGATGCTTAATTGGACATAATGAATGCCAGAGGGGATGAAGCATGACTAGGTTCAGTGGACGCTCACTATTTCCTCATCAGTTTTGCTTATTCAGTTTTATTTAAATAAAGATGTACAGTGGGGCCAAAAAGATTATCTTCCTTTTGAAAAGTACACTATCATTCAAAAGTTTGGGGTTGGTAAAGTATTTTTATGTTTTTGAAAGAAATGCCCAGCAATGCTACAATTTTTGTAATTTTGTAATAATGTTGTAAAATTTTGTTGCAATGTAAAATAGCGGTTTTGATATATATCAATTTTGATATACAGTATGTAGTTAATTCCTACATTTTTTTTATTATTATTATTGTTATTGTTATTGTTATTGTTATTTTTCTAGTCTTTAGTGTCACATGATGTTCAGAAATCATTCCAATATGCTGATTTGGTGCTCAAGAAACCAATTGTGCTGCTCAATATTTTTGTGGTAATTGTGATGCATGTTTTTAGATTCTTTGATTAATAGAAAGTTCAAAACAGCAAATGTAGGCCTAAATTTTTTGTATCATTGTAAATGTCTTTGTCCCTTTTGAACAACTTAATATATCCTTACTGAATAAAAGTATTCATTTCTTTCAAAAAAGGCATTTACTTACCCCAAACTTTTAAGCTGTATAACCTTCGTGTTTTAAAAGGTTTGTGGTACTTTTTTTTTGTTAAATGAATGTCTTTTGGTTTAATATTTTATTATGCAATGCAATAACTTTCATACTTTTTTCGGTCTATAAATTCCTGTCAAAGCTAACAGGCATATATTGGCATTCTTCAGTGTAGGTAAAATGTATAGGCCTGTTGATAGACTGTGCTGTTCCACATGTCAAGGCATTAAGTAGGGCCTAGCAATAATTAACCATTGAATAAATAAAGGTATAAATGTATGAATTGATTAAAAAGTCAGTAAATATAAGCACAGACAATGATTAGCCCAGCTCAAGATTACATATTTTTGTTTTTAAGTGCTTTAGTGTGTGTGTGTGTGTATATATATATATATATATATATATATATAAATAATTTGACATTTATTATTTATATTTAAATAATTTGACATTTATTTAAATGCTTATTTTGTTTATTTTTGTATCATTTCATTTTAAAAAATCTAATCTAATTAGATACATTTGGAATTTATTAAATTTATCCTTTTTAAAAGATAATTTGTGTGCAACGCTGTGTTTGGTAGTGTCTATATATTCTAACCTCTCTACAGTCCGATGCTATAAAAACTTTTTACAATTGCATCAGCCAATAGAAACTGTTGTAACCAGGGCTACTTTTTCAGGAGGGCGGCATCTACCTACTTAATGTCAGGTAGGATGGATCTCTTTAGCGGCCCAGCCAAGAATAAGTTACGACTTTCTGTATCCCACCCTTACCAGTCACAATCTTTTTATAGTTTTACCAGGAAATCTAAAGGAATCCACAGAGAACCTGATGATGTGCCATGGAGACGAAGCTTCACGTTCAGAATCAAATGAAGAAGACTTGTATTACAGAATCCTTTATTTTCAAGTTGGAGCCAAGAAAAATGGCACATTACCCAAATAAAATGGCTGCACGTAGCAAAGGAGCCCTGGGAAAATCTATAAAAGGGTTGCATGTTTACAATAGGCCAGTATATTTCTGACTGTCCCCTTTCTAATTCCCCCTTTTAATTACTGTGAGATTAAATGTTGCCTGTAAACCCCCCTCAATCAATCAAAGTGGGCCCCCAGGTCCCAAGGGATTGAAACTCTATAGATTACCATTCTGCACATGAGGATTTGTGAATTATAATCAAGAATCTGTGGAATTGAGGTCTCACAAAGATCCCTACTGAACAAGCTCTTTAATAAACAACAGTAGCAATCGATGTATGAATGCACGTACACTTATCACAGCTGAGCTCCTTAGATAAAATTACCTTAGTAATTCTAACATTTCCAGACACAGTATCCAGTATTATACCCCAGGCAGTTGATATAGTAACCTATGGTCACCTTCCAAGCTTCTTTCTATCAGCCAGCCTGGACTATCATTAACAATTCAGGCCCTGTTTGCTCCATGCATGTATCAATTGAGTATTTCCTCCATAATTGCACTGTTGCTATAGGCTCCTGTTTACACTGACACAAAACATTTTAGAATGTAAACATAGTTATTTATTTTTAAAAGTTAATGCATTAAACCTATTTAAAGGAATTGTTCACCCAGAAATTAATGTTCTGTTTTGTTTATATCATTCCAAACCTGCGTGAGAGCTTTTGTCCAGCTGTAGCTCATTTTAAATACAGTACTCTCTTTTCCTTCTCATGAAAGAAAGAAAGAACTGGTGCAGTTTATTAAATCGTTCACATATTAAATCGTTCACATATTTCTTGGCCTGTGGACAAAACAAAGCAGAATATATAGTTGTGCTTGAGGATAATTTGTTTACTTGCTCCGAACTCCTTTGTTATCTTTCAGAGATTTGATGAAATGAACCTTGCAGACTTCACTGAAGTGTCATTCTTCTTCAGAAGTGCTCACTGCAACCAGGTAACTTGTCAACAAAACTTTGCTCCCCAGTGAACTGATAAACCTGTGCATCATGCTGGCGTGCCCAGGCGGACACTGGTCAGAGTGGATTGAGTAAATAAGCAATGTAGTCATTTATAATTCAGGGGTCATATAATTACAGTTCACATCTGTACAGCTACTAAAATTACTATTGCATCAGCCAGACATTTCCAGCTGATATCAGTATAGAAGGTGAGTCATTGTTAGCAGAAGCCTGCCTTGTTGTGTTATCTTGCGTGTCTTTAATTTAATCAAGGAAATACTACGGCAGTAAAACAATCAGACAACTTTTTATTGATAACAAGCAATCCTGAGTCTATTTGGTGGCTCAGAATAAGGTAGCTATGAACGACCGTACTAAAAGTGCCCCACCTTATTGGACTCCACCACATTCATTCTGAATCAGAAAAGATCTGGCAACTGTGTAAGGATTTCACTAAACCATTAAAAGTCCTTTGAATGCAGAGCGACGCACTTTTACTGTTATGTCATTGTTTAGTATTTACACAATACTGACCTAATAAATAAAAATCATGTGGTCATTTTTTGTTTACAAAGTGAAAAACTTCACATAGGGAATTTTTAAAATCAAATCCTAATACTAGTATTACTATTTAACATACTGATATGGTTCTCAAAGTACAACAACATTTATTTTGCAGTCAGTTTGTGATTGGTTGAATTTTAGGTATGCTGGCATTAGATAACAATAATAGATAATGGCAAACAGCCAGCAGAACCATTTTAGGAGACTGGTTGTCCTTATGGATTAATGTACTGTATGTTGATAGGAACTGTCGGGGGTGAATGCATTTGAGAATTTTCTAAGACATCTTTAACATGCTTTTATATAGAACATCTGCTATTACGTTACTGTTTAGATTATGCATGTTTTTACATGAGTATTATTTACTATAGAATTAAACTTTGGCAATGAGGCACCTGTCAAGACCATGTGACAAATGCCCTTTTAGAGTTTTTGAGCTCTATGAATTGAACTTTGCTATTTAAGAATGCAGCATTGCTTTGTTTGTTTGCATTCTCTCAGCCAGCGGATATGAGATGTCTTGTGGGAATTTTTGTTGCAATATTACACATTCTACAGTAACACAAAACATGCCGGGCCTTCTCCAGCTGGCCTAAATGGGGCAGTGACTCAGCAGGGCGAAACTGGCAGAGAAGGCATTGGGCATTTCGGCGCTGTTGTAGCAGGCTTGTCAGTTCTGCAACCAATGTATCAGATTTCACAGTTATGAAAGCCCTTGCCTCAACTGTTCTGGTGCTAAAATGTCATAGGTAGAGTGAAGTTTAGATTACCAGTAAGAACGTGCATATGCAAGGCCAAAGTATGAGCTGGCCAGGACTGTGTCTGAATTCACTCCAAGTGACTCAAACGACACAAAGACATACTGACCAGGCCATTCATCCATCCTGTACATAGAGGCCAAGGATGCCAGAGGACTGGGCATTAGTTTGGACAGCTAAGATATATAGATAAAAGGTCAGTCTGTGGCCTTGACTGCCCAGATTTTCTGGCATGTTGCTATGCTAATTTAGCTATACGACCTTTCGACCTTAGCTACACGTTGTTGTTGGTTCTAAATAAAGCTGTTGCTCATATAAAAATAGATTTCTATATTATACGCACTGCAGTATATGCTCTAACTCCTCTGAAGTGTTTTTTTTTTTTTTTTCCAGATTGCAATTAAATGCTACAGCTAGAAGTGATTCAAAGTAAAGGTAAAATTTCCCAAATGAATCAACCTTTTGTGTGTATATTCTTGAAAGAACTTGTCTTTAGGGCTGGGCAGTGCCACTTATTTTCTGACCTCTTAACAACTACTATCAAAGCCTACAATAATCATTAAAGATTGGTGCATTTAGTGACTTCTGCATTATACAATTATATCAAACACCACAAAACAAACAACAACAACAAAAAAACGATACAGTATAGATGTTTGTGTAAAACCCTCTTAAATTTCAGTTTTCACACAAATCTTGTATAGTTTCAGAAGACTTGGTATATATTGCATAAGTAGTATGAACTACTTTTATGATACATTATGTTGCTTTTACATCTATTTGATGTTTGATAGCCAAAGTTATTTATTTTATTTTTTTTACTTTCATTATTTTGAAAAAAGGTCAAAATTATTATTTTTTATTTATTATTTATTTATTTTTATTAGTTTTTTTTATTTATTATTTATTTATTTTTATTAAATGAAAATTTCCTTGGAAAATTTATATTGCATAGTGTGGGGTTCACAGTTATATGTGCATTATTCTGTTTTATTATTTGCATTTCTATTGCATAGTGTAGCATTTCTTTTCAACTGCTTTATTGTTGTCGTTTTTATTTCTTAATTCATTCAATTTTATTGTAAACTTAAATGCCCGATCATGGGGGAGTGAGAAAGGCCTTTTGATACTTGTTTCATAATAAAACATCCTCTTTTGAAGACCTGAACCCAGGCCTGAGGGGGTCCCAAGAACGCATATTCCAGCACAGCTGAAGGAAAACCACCCGCTTAGATGCAAGGTGTGATTATTTGTCTGTTGTATCTCGATGTTGTAAGATACATACTTTACTATTGTCCAGTTTCCGTATTCAGAGGTCAATTTTCACAACTCAGTCAATGAAACCCCTCACTACCTGCGATTTACTGGAAACCTAACACTGTAGACTCATCATTGTGATCCCTCCAAGATAATGGCGTGTCTATTGTAAAAACAATTTATTTTAAATTTATCCTTTGCAAACATCCATGAACGAGGTAGAAAATAAAAACAGCCCCAGGCTGATTTATATTAAACACATGGCTTTCTCCGTCCAGGCCTGCGGATCTGTAAGGAAACATTTAGTTGTCAGCTAATCCACAGATCATGTTTATTTTCTAAAATATGAAGTTATATCACCCTCATGAGCAGCTTTTGTGTTTTGACAACAGTCTGAGATTGCCCTCCCTGTTGTTTGACAAGGAGAATGAAATGTGAGGTGAGGTTGTCCTAAAACTGAGTACTGTTGTTTACTCATGAATATAAACATACAGTGTTAAAATTCCCAGAAATACACTGCTAACTCCTAACCAGAGTTCTCATAGTGAATGAAGCACATGGTTGCTGGTTGGTGCAGTTGATACTCACTATGGAATGAGTGTAGATGCCACCTAAGCACATTAGCGCAACAAAAGAGCACATTAGCTAACCCCTTACGTGCAGTAAGAGAGTGTATGGCTGCTTGTTCTGCCTTTGACAGATTGACTGGGCAGTATTTCTGAATGAGGCCAACACACGCATGCTGCCTGCAAAGGGAAATCCAAGCAGGCACAGATTTAAGGAACAATATAAAAAAAGACTAATATTTACATTTTAATTTTAAAAATATTAAGTTTATATTAAATAAAATATATTATTAAATATTAAGTGTCACCATTTCATTTAAACTGTATGTGACTAGAAATATTAGCTTTAAATAAACAAAAGGCAAGGGGTTTGTATGTTCAGATTTAAAGTATATATGCAAAATTCTATGATTTTATATATATATATATATATATATATATTAGTTATATATAAAATAGGCTTATACATTTATAATACAGGTCCTTCTCAAAAAATTAGCATAATGTGATAAAAGTTTATTATTTTCCATAATGTAATGATAAAAATTTAAGTTTCATATATTTTAGATTCATTGCACACCAACTGAAATATTTCAGGTCTTTTATTGTTTTAATACTGATGATTTTGGCATACAGCTCATGAAAACCCAAAATTCCTGTCTCAAAAAATTAGCATATTTCATCCGACCAATAAAAGAAAAGTGTTTTTAATACAAAAAAAAGTCAACCTTCAAATAATTATGTTCAGTTATGCACTCAATACTTTGTCGGGAATCCTTTTGCAGAAATGACTGCTTCAATGCGGCGTGGCATGGAGGCAATCAGCCTGTGGCACTGCTGAGGTGTTATGGAGGCCCAGGATGCTTCGATAGCGGCCTTAAGCTCATCCAGAGTGTTGGGTATTGGGTCTCTCAACTTTCTCTTTCACAATATCCCACAGATTCTCTATGGGGTTCAGGTCAGGAGAGTTGGCAGGCCAATTGAGCACAGTAATACCATGGTCAGTAAACCATTTACCAGTGGTTTTGGCACTGTGAGCAGGTGCCAGGTCGTGCTGAAAAACGAAATCTTCATCTCCATAAAGCTTTTCAGCAGATGGAAGTATGAAGTGCTCCAAAATATCCTGATAGCTAGCTGCATTGACCCTGCCCTTGATAAAAACACAGTGGACCAACACCAGCAGCTGACATGGCACCCCAGACCATCACTGACTGTGGGTACTTGACACTGGACTTCAGGCATTTTGGCATTTCCTTCTCCCCAGTCTTCCTCCAGACTCTGGCACCTTGATTTCCGAATGACATGCAAAATTTGCTTTCATCCGAAAAAAGTACTTTGGACCACTGAGCAACAGTCCAGTGCTGCTTCTCTGTAGCCCTGGTCAGGCGCTTTTGCCGCTGTTTCTGGTTCAAAAGCACACGCCTGTGCACGGTGGCTCTGGATGTTTCTACTCCAGACTCAGTCCACTGCTTCCACAGGTCCCCCAAGGTCTGGAATCGGTCCTTCTCCACAATCTTCCTCAGGGTCCGGTCACCTCTTCTCGTTGTGCAGCGTTTTTTTGCCACACTTTTTCCTTCCCACAAACCGATACAGCACTCTGGGAACAGCCTATTCGTTCAGAAATTTCTTTCTGTGTCTTACCCTCTCGCTTGAGGGTGTCAATGATGGCCTTCTGGACAGCAGTCAGGTCGGCAGTCTTACCCATGATTGCGGTTTTGAGTAATGAACCAGGCTGGGAGTTTTTAAAAAGCCTCAGGAATCTTTTGCAGGTGTTTAGAGTTAATTAGTTGATTCAGATGATTAGGTTAATAGCTCGTTTAGAGAACCTTTTCATGATATGCTAATTTTTTGAGATAGGAATTTTGGGTTTTCATGAGCTGTATGCCAAAATCATCAGTATTAAAACAATAAAAAGACCTGAAATATTTCAGTTGGTGTGCAATGAATCTAAAATATATGAAAGTTTAATTTTTATCATTACATTATGGAAAATAATGAACTTTTATCACAATATGCTAATTTTTTGAGAAGGACCTGTATTTTTTTATTTAAATAATGCATTGTAAATAATATTTAATTATAATATAATTAAAAAAAAATTATTATTACATAATTTTGTATTCTTTTCTTAATGTTATTTATATTATTTCAATAGTACGAGTAGCATTCATTCCATGAATCTTATTTAACAGAGTATATTCTGACTGGAAATCTTTTAATTTTAGCACCTTCCTGCGTTGTATTGTTTCAGAGCATGATTCACTCCTTTTACGCTCTTCTGAAGGCTTGAGATGACGAACATCCTGGACTGTCACGTTTATTTTATTATTTTCTTTTCTGTCTCCCAGGTTTAGAACATCTATCATTGATTGTTCAGAAATGTCTGTTTTTGTTTTTCTTAGCATATCAAAGAAATGTAACATTTCTTTTGAATATTGTGCCAATGCGTTGTTGTTTCCTGCTCTTGCAGGTTGATTATTTTACTTATGCGATAAGCAGATACTTCCCAACCAACTCGAACAAAACCTCTGTTTCGTAATGAGTTGTTACGTATTACCCCCTCTCATCTCTAGCTTTCCCACGATCCAAAAGGAATTGTCTGTAGGAGTGAGACACAATCGCTCTTTGAGCTTCTCTACAAACACTTGTTCAGTTTGACTGGTTTAATCACTGATCTGGTACAAAGGGTCCTGAATAGGCAGCTCATGCAGCACATAGTTACCTGGACACCCGTTTCCTCTCTTGGCAGGATATGATGTCTTTGCATAAGTGATTCTGCCACATAAGACTGTATATCGCTTAAGACTTTTTTTTTTCTTTTCTATGTGTTCATATTTATCTGCCAATATCTTTAACTTACCATAATAGAGTGGATCTGGGATCAGTATTAATTTACTAACATCTTTAGAATTTATTTTTTAAACATGTAAACCAACTATATAAATAGGTTTAAGAAATGAAGAGTTGAGAAATGGTGTTAAGCTATTATAAAATATTAGGTTGCAACAATTATAACAGTAATATTAAGCATTTTGTTCGTATATTAGTTCTCTTTAAAAAATAAATAAATAAATATATATATATATATATATATATATATATATATATATATATATATATATATATATATATATATATATATAATTATTATTATTATTATTATTATTATAAACATTGACTGCATTCTCCAAAGGCATGCTAACTTTTTACCGTCTTAAAACAGAAGTGTACTATGGTTATTATTATCAAAGAAAAGACTGGCTCTTGATGTATAGTTCTGCACGCTCTTTTACGCAGTCGGTGTGAGCCAATCACAGATCGCAATTCCAGTCCAGCCCAGCCCACGCCCGATATTGTTGCGTCATACATATACCCGGCGAACCCGGGCAGCATCTCAGACACACCGGGTCGAGCTGATAACTTTAGTTTTGTTAAAATAGACCAGATAAGAAAAAAGAGGAGAAATAAGCTTATTTAAGAACTAGGGAGCTGTCAGAAGTTGAAGAGAGGCATCTGAAGGCATTTTCTCGGTCTCCCTTTTAAGCTACACCATACTTGGCGAAACTGTATTTATTTATTTATTGTTTTTATTTTAATTTTTTTTTAAAAGTTGCTTTCTGAGGAAAACCGAAGGAAAAAGTCGAAGTTTCAACTGAGTCAACGCACGTCGAGACGTCATCGAACATTTGACAAGACGTGATGGAGGACGGAAAGGTAACGCAACAAAAACTATTTGTTTTTCTCGTCAAAATGCAAAAATAATTCAACACGGGGGATAAACCCTAACAAAACATTATGTGGAAAATGTTATTGGTCTGTAATGGTATTACTGTGTAGTTAAATACTGTAGTTTAATAGTTCTCTAAATGTCAGTAAGCTTAGCCGCATAGCCTCGCGAGCCATCATATCGAGCTCTAAAAAGTTGACAAACTAGTTATGTGACAGAAAAGCCAAAATAAACCCGTGCCACATGTTGCGAGCTGTCACATGGGTAAGTGAGTTGTGATAAACACATATCAACGTATTAGTTTCCTAAAAACTGGTAGGTGTTGGTCGTAATTAGTCAGTAAATGCAAGGAACTCGTTTGTTTAAAGAGAAAGGCTTTGTTCTAAAAACCAATTCAGCTGCCTACATAGACAGCATTTTTGGGCATCATACACGCGTTTTCTGGCTGTGTCTGTATAGCACAATGAGCTGCCTGTTAAGACTGCATCTTTAGGTATCAGTGGTGGCGCCTGTGATGCCCTAAAGTGCTGTCTTTGTAGGTAGCATACTAGGGTTTCACACAGCCAGAGAATCGTGGTGTACGTGCCCACTTTAATCCATCAGTGGCCAGCTCTTTTCTTTTCTTTTCTTTTCTTCAACTTCAAGTACTTTGTTGGAATTTCTGGGTTTATATATAATATTGCAATTTAATACAATATTACACATATACTATATACTTTTTTCTTTATAATATATTTGTTTGTTTATATCATCATACAGATTAGAAATATAGACTAATGGTGTTTTGGTATGTGTGTGCATACTATTTTAGATGTGTATATATTTACAATAATGGGGTCGTTGTGTATAAATATTTGGATTGTGTGTATATGCATGTAAATATGACTGCATTTTATTGACTTAATTCACCTTAAAATTGATAATAATGTTTTAATTGGAAGGCTCCATCTCTAGTTTTATTTTGGGCATCATCCAAACTAGTGACTAATACTGCTAGAGCTAGAGACTCATACGTGACTAGTAGACAGTTAAACATGGCTAACCTAACCACAGCTGCATGATGATCACCCATGATAGATCAAGTGTCTTTCAGATTTCCTGCACTTAGTGACTTTACATGATCTTGTGGGTTTTATTATTTCTTTTATCACGATAAAGCAAACCATAGAAACAAAGAATTGAGATGCTTTAGAATTTAAGATGACTGAAGTTAATTTGTTTTATACTAAATGTAGCATTGTTGATTATGAGTTTCTTTAGTTAAATTAGACCTAAAGTATTAAGAAATGAATTCAGCTGTTTTATGTTGTTGCTGCATTTATTCTAGTGTTTGGTTGACGTGCTGGGAACAATGAGATGTCCCTAGGGAAAGGAGAGCTACAGCTGGCTTCAAGCTAGGGAACACTTAACATAACCCTGCCAGTAAGGTCGTGTTCCCATTCCCAGCACACTGCCTAGTATTTTGCCTGTGTTGTACAGGGCTGTTCATTCAACGTGCACACACTTGCGTGCCTCTCTAATGCCAGAGAAACATGCACACGCATTGTTGTTTAAGACAACCCTCGTGCTTAGTCTTTTCATACCGAACCAGCTTCTGATATTAAACAACATCTGAAGAATGCATGCTTGATGGGAAGGTTTTAAATATTACGACAGACCATAAAACACGCTTAGACATTTAAAGTACATTTATCACTGTGTATTGTACACAGACAGCAGTGCCCCACCTGTCATTCACCTGTCACGTTTTAGTATTTGCGTAGGAGAACAACTTTGTTATTCTTTCTCTTTATTTTCTCCAGATACCGTGGCTGTGTTCTAAACTGAAGAAAGCATTTTTGCTTTCATGAATGTATCTCACCAGGAAATTGGTTTCATACAGACTTCCCAGGCACAATGTCATATCTAATGATCTACAACACATTCTAGATAACCAAGCAATTATTTAATGACTAAACAAAGACTATTTCCAAGTAAAGATGGAAAGATAAAATGAAAAACTGATAATTTAAGAATTTCATTCTTTAATTCTTCCCTCCACCAGTCACTGAACCACACGCATAAGACTGTGGGATTTTATTGGCTAAAAACATTAAACCAACCAGATAAAGGCATCTGAGTTCGAAAGACATTCATTTGAGACGTGCATTGATGTCTTTACCATCATATACTTTGTACGAAGGCAGTGTTATTTAGATTTCAGATATGGTTCAAAACATGTTATTCGGTCTAATCTCTTTAATCTCTTCTTGAAAAATTACTGCTGAGCACCAGGACAGAGACGTAAAATGAAGTAATTGGGGGCGGGTGTACAGTTGACCTGTACTATATCAAGCAGAACTAACAGGCTTTTAGCGGAAATTTCGATTTGCGAAAAGACATTTGAAGCATTTGATTAAGGATTAAATCTAAAGCAGACTGTCAGAAGATTTAATTCTATTTTACTTTCTCAGGTCGGGCTCATTTTCTTTTCTTATTCACCCCTGCATGACTGCGTCTCTTGTATGTACTTCCCTGTTAATGTCATTTCAGCCTATTGGGCACTAATAAAGGGATTTTTTAAGCAGAATCGGATTATGGAATGATAGAATTCCAGTGAGGTAATTTATTTCCTTGAAAAATCAAGAAGCGAATCGGTGCTGAGCTGTAATTGTTAATGCCAGACGTTTGAAAGAGAGGGCAGAGTTTTTTCTTGAGATCATTTACTGTAAGTTATATAATATTGTTTGTAATACAGCAGTGGTAAATCCTAGAGGGGCCCCGTTCCAGTGAAGGATAGCATTGTTAGCACTGAAAAAATACAGAAATGTATGTGTTGCAGTGTGTAAAAGTAATTCAGGGTAGTTGTGAGTGACTTATGTTAAACCATGATATTAGTGGAGTGACTCCCAGACTTAACAGAAGTAGAAGCTGGCAGATACATGCTGCTTGAGAAAGAGGACGTGCCACTCGGAGCATCACCTCAGAGAGAGCGAGAGAGGCAGAAAGAGAGATCTTAGTCTTTGTTGCCGGACCAGGCAGCTTATCTTCCTCATCTTGCAGGCCTGTATTCATCATTGATTGGCTCAAAATATGTTTGGACACTTTAATGTTTAAATGTTATAGGAATGCCAAACCCAAGTGGCATATCAAATGCCGGATTTCTCAGATCTTTTATACATTCTTACCAAGTAGTCCCAAGTGATTTGAGTGATTTTTAGTGACAAGTTAATTCCCCATTAAAGGGTTAGTTCACCCCAAAATTAAAATTATGTCATTAATTACTCACCCTTATGTCGTTCCAAACCCGCAAGACCTTCGTTCATCTTCGGAACACAAATTAAGATATTTTTAATGAAATCGGAGCGCCATCTGACCCTCCATAGATAGCAATGCAACTAAAAATGTTCCCAGGTCCAGAATCAATAAAACAGTCCATGTGACATCAGTGGCTAATCTTCAGCTTTGCAGTGCTACAAGAATACCTTTTTTTGTGCAAAGAAAGCAAAATAACAATTTACTCAACCAATTTTTTCCCCTGAGTTAAGTCTTCCACCATTTTAGATAGTATTACAATGCATGCACGCTTTTCCCGAAGCGTAAACAATGGTTATTACGCAGGTTAGGTTCATGCTTGCGCTTTCCCCCCAATGTAAACAATGCTGATTATGTCCAATACATTCTTGGGTACTCTCCAAAATGGCTGAAGACGTTGCTCGTGGGAGAAGAATGGCTGAGTAAATTGTCATTTTTGTTTTCTTTGTGCAAAAAAAAGTATTCTCGTAGCACCACAAAACCGAAGTTGAGCAACTGATGTCACATGGACTAATTGACCATTTTTCATAATGTATTTCTTTAAACATATACATTACATAATTAAGACATCACTAACAGGTAAAGTAAATATAATGAAGTATAGTCTAATATTTCGCAAAATGCTCTTCACTAAACTTAATTTATCTAGCAAATAAATAACGAGCTGTAGACACTGATGACTTGCCTGAGGTAAATGAAATGCTACGTGATATTTTGTTTAAAAGCTGTTTTAATGACACGGTTGAAACACTAATTGAACAATTACATTAAGGGTTAGATGTTCATTTATGTATGTACACATGTATTGTATAAATTTTCGGTACGAATACATGTACTGTTAAACCCCTAGTATGTACTACATTTTTGTGTTCTTTACCTGATGAGAGACAGAAGTGTTATTGTGGCTGTATTTCATGTCACTTTTGCTACAAAACATGCTACAAGATACTTTTTTTGTTGTTTGTTTAACTAAAGATACAGATCCTCACACCACTGTTTTTTAAGGTTAATGAGGCTATAAAGTAAGAGAACTTCCAGTAGCGTTGCTGTTGTTAAGTTGGTAATCTATAGTTTAGTAGTTATTGAACCTAGTTTATGTTGTCTTTTGGTCCTGGATGACTGAAGATACCGACATGCATAGACACACATTTTTGAGGAGGGTAAAATTAAACTAAAATAAAACAAATTATTCTTTTTTTTTTTTCCATGTAAAGTACATTGTAAAGGACAAAAATTAATCAAAGCAATAATAACCCAGCATCAGCTGTAGTCCAGAATCTAAGGCGTTAAATGTCTTAAGCAATGTGAAGATCAATTCAAACTTGTTACGTAACTCAGAGGGGACCAAACCCCCCCCCCCAAAAAGCCTCTGCGCTTTGCAATGAATGCTGAGGTTTATTTGCATGCTAGTTTGGTTGCTACAACAGAGCCAGCATCCAATTGCCTGTTGAGGAAAATTGTGTTTGCATTTTTTCTACAGGAAGTGACCAAGTTATTTTGCCTCTACTGTTCATGCAATCTTCTTCTTTCTTTATTGTTTTTTGCAATGGTGATGTTTAAAAGAAGTCCTTTTTACTCTTATTATTTGAACAGCGAAAAGAAATCCTAACTTTCCCCTAACCTAAATATAATACACATACACACAATGAGAGCACTGAGCCAAAATATGTGTCCAAGTCAACTATCAGTATGTGCTATCAGCAGAAGGGTGTGGCTGTTTATGGTGTGAGCGGCGTGAATTCAGGATGACGAAGCTAAAATGATCTTTTCATATGCAGCACCTAAACCATTTATGTAACTTTTACAAAATTGTAAAAGCATAACACACATTAATATATTTCATGGAGAGGGTCAGGCCAACTTTACATATCTTTTTGATCTGTGTTTATGTACTTACAGGTATTCAGTGTGTAACTAGGCATGTCTGTGTAGTAATATAGGGTAAAGGAAGGAATCTCAAGAGAAATGTTTCTTAGCAAAGTCAAATCTTCCATATTTAGAGGTTTCATCTTTCTTTTTCACCAGCCCTCTCCCTGCATCTGTTCTGAGTTGTGTTTGCCATCAGAACTAATGTTTTAGCAGCAGGAAAGATATAGTTAACTACTCAGGGAAGTTGGCTGTGCCAAGGCTGTTTGTTGCCTTTTCATTTGTGCGGGCTTGGTTAACATGTTCCTGTGTGCCATTTTGACTTTTTTAAACTACAGAATAAATATATTTAAAAACCTCCTAGAGGTTTTGTGTTTGTGTGTATTTGACTTCCTGTTTCAGGGCTGGTTAAACAGCATAGTTGTGAACTCTGTGAACTGCAGGCTCTGTACACCAACATGAAGTGAAGGTGTGTCCACTTCCCGCCCCCTGTAAGCTCTTGCGTCTTGTGCAGAGGAGTGTACGCAATACGCATGCGTGTGCAAATGAAAGGAGTTCACACATCAAAAACTGGTATCTTTCTCATCGCCGTCTGTTTATAAAAGAGGAATCCAAGCCTTGAAAAATGTTCAGAATGGAGATCTGTTTACAGTCTCATTTAACATGCTAAATGCTAGCTCGAATAAGAACAGCCTGACATTTAAAGCTCCTTTTTAAGAGAAGTTTTAGCTTTTAAAATGAATCAACAAACCAGAGAACTTTAACAGATCCCATCTTAAAATTTAGAATTAAGTAATTCTTTTTTAGGTTGATTTCCTTGAAAGGTGTAGAACCTGTTGATGCTGTGTGTTGCAAGTTTGAGTAAACTTTATTTTAAGGAGTGCTTGAGGCTCTGTATGACTTCTGTATGTATCAGTGATGCAACAACAGTATTTGAGCAAGTGTTTGTCGTCAGTAATTTGTATTTGGAAATTTGTTTTTGGATTGGTTTTTGGGTCTTGTGTTTTTTGTAAAGAGAAACTACACAACATGCTTTAGATGGTTTTGTTTTAAAGCTGTGGATGGATAACCATGTGGAAGAAAATGTCCATCCGAGATCCTCTTCGTGTGAATAATCCAATCCAGTGATTTCTGGTATAACAGGAACCCAAACAATGACGATGATGCCTTCAGAGGAGAGGAAGGTTTACACAAACCCTTTTTTTATTGTTGGGGCTGATTAAACCATTAGACATTCTTCTGTAAGTGGTCGAGTAGACTTGCATCATAGTCTTTCACAAGTTCAGGTTCAGTCTTTGTAGTTTGCAGGAACAGTTATTTTTTTTATTTTTTTTTTCGGGTCAAGAGGTGCAGCCGCGCTCTGATGGCATTTCACCCAAACTTTGGTAGATTATGTTGAAACAAATATAGTAAGAGGTTGAATCATGTAAAGCCTCTCATGTCCCAGTCAAATTTTGCCTCTAAAAATAGGTAATTATATTTTGAATAAGAAAATAAAGGCTATTTTTGTACCTGACTTTTTACACTGTGACATTTATTTTCATGACAATTAATCCTCTTCTGTTTTTATAGTAAGTAAATTAAATGCTTAAATTAATGACAATAATGTCAAATAATATTAAATCAAAAATCATAATTGTTAAAAAAAAATCTTATTGGTACATAAAATGTTTTTCTCATTCTTATTATTTTTATTATAATATAATATGATTTACTCAGGATTGACTATGTAGTATTGTATTACTGCAATATTATTACACTATACTGATTTTATGAGCTTTCAGTTCCCTTTCACCTTCAAAGTTTCCTGTGTTGCAAACATATTTCATCATATTTTGTCCAGTCATTTTCAAACCAGCCAGTCTGAAAACAAATATATTTCAGCTTGTTTTTTTTTTTTTTTCATAGGAATGAAGAAAGTGATTTATTCTCTGAGCACTTCCCTGAGAATTATTAAAATAAATCTTCCAAATCTGCAGACAAGTAAACAAAACCTGTTGGGAAGTCATCCATGCGAGAGAATACTTCTATTGTATTGAAAAAGAAGGAAATGCTTGTCATTTTGCGCAACACTAATCTTTAATGTCCACCAGGAAGGGGGTGATGCTGGGTATTTAAACAGTAGAATTCTTTTGAGAATACTGGAGAAGAAATATAAATCTGTTTGAGTTGTGTTTCTTTTTTTAATCTTTCAGACAAAAGACTCTTAAACAACTGTAAGACAACTGTTGTCATCTGAGTGGTAGACTAGCAGTTAGCACTGTTTGGCTAAAATGATGTGCTGTTTTTTATTTTTGAGGAAGGACGGAATAAAAACAAGCTCTACAGCTACCATGACACTTATTAGAATGTCAAACAATAGGTCACCACACCTCTGAGAATAGTTCTGATTATTGCAGTCAGGTCTGGCCAATCTTCACTTTTGTCCTGAGTTTAATAGAGCTCTATTGGACAATGAGAGATGATGGAGATTCAAAACAATTCATTGTGTAGCACAAAATGACTCACTCTATTTTATTCTTCCCTCAACAGCAACTGACCTTGCCGCTGATGCTGACTGTCGGGACGGCTGTGATCGGCTCCCTTCAGTTTGGCTACAACACAGGTGTCATCAATGCCCCGCAAAATGTGAGTGACGTGCACATACTAACACATGCGCAAACTCTTGAGTGACAAACTCTGTTCACCCCAGTATCCCAGGTGTGTCCTTGAACTTTGACATTATCAAAAGCTCCCCCATTATGTACTGCTGCAGCTGTTTCCAAATCCCTGTCTGTCAGTAGACACACACACACAAAAAGCCCTGTCACACACACACACACACACACACACACACACACACACACACACACACACACATACACACATACACACATCAATATAACACAAATGCCTCCAGTCTGACTCCAGGAGGACTGCAGAGTTACTCTATACATCTCCTCGGGGAAATTTTGCCTTTCATTCACACATTATAAGGCAATTTACATTTGTTAAATAATAAGCGACTAACTGTCTATCAAATATACATTAAATATGCTCTGTTCTGGTACAGGGTGTAGGTCATCTCTTACATATAGCACAGCTTGTTCAGACATCCGTGTTGAACTAGGGGCCAGGCTATGCCTATGTGAATGGAGCTTTTCTGGCTTTAACTCTATATGGAGTGTATAGATTCAATATTCTCACTAAATAATCACACTACTCTTCCTGTCTAGAGAAACCAGAGAAGAATTTGACTTATCAGTACCTTTACCTAAAGAAAAAAATTGTGTTTTTATGTATGTATTTACAATATGTATAAATATATATATGTTTTTATTAATTTAGACAAAATAGATTATGATTTTAGCATCTGCCATTTATCTGCCTATTGTTATCGTCCAGAGTTTTATTGTCATAGACAGTGTTTCAACTATTTAAATACCACCTGACTCTGTACATACTGGCCTCTGGCAAAGAATGGTGTGTTTGCTTTCACTGTTTGTGTTTCTGATGGTTGTAACAATAGTTTTAGCACGTGAGATAGGGCTGTGCTGAGGCCTTAATAGGAGTAACGTGTGTGGGTGGGGGTCTGACGCAGACCCTCTCTATAAATAATCACTTTGATAAGATTACTGCACCCTAAAGGACTTGTTGTCCACAGTCCCTTGAAACCAGCAAAACTATACTGTGTTATAATGCACTCTCTAGCGTGAAACTCCTCTATGAATGGACTGTATTATTTCTGACCAGGTGGATCTTTGCTGTGCTCCTCAGTGCAGGAGTTCATTCGGATAATAATCTATTAAAGGTCTAATCAAAATGAAAACCTTTATCTGTTTGTCACACTCATTGTTTTTCAAAAACCCATTTGGCTTTCTTTTTTCATACACTGCCAGTGGATTGTGACTGTGGACAACTGTGTTCAGCATTTACTTTATCTAAATGTGGTTTCTACAACTATTATGTTTTAAGAGATTATTCGATTAGCATATGGGAAAAGATTACATTTAGTATAAGTAATAGCTTCCTATGTGCATGTGTCTAATGGTGATTCTATAAAAACAAACACAAAGGTGTTGTGTAACAGGTTTGTATAATGACCTTGAGGCACATGACTTTAACCATGAATGATATTTGTCATGCTGATGCGCTGAAGGGCTTTCTTCATACATAAGGTGTCAGACAGCTGATGACGAGAAAGGAGAGACAGGAAGTAGTGCAGAGAACTGGCTTCTTGACTTCAATACAACAACAGATCATACAGAACAAACTTAATTTCTTCCCCTTTATAATGCAGCTTGAATCTTATTGGATGACCTTTCTCTTAACGCTACAGCAGACAGATCTGCAAAGATCCCAGAGAAATCTGACTCTCTCTATGGGTCTCAGTTTCCATTACAAACCTTGTTATCTAATACTGAATGAGACTGAGCCACTTGCTGGACATAATTGCTCATTACAACATTAATCTCCAGAACTCAGAGCAGATTGGTGATATTAAAATGTATTAAATTAAATATGTATTAGTTTTGGTGTAAAATAAATAAATAAAAAGTAAAGCATTTAATTTACAATTGAAATTATATATTTTTTTAAAAAAAATGATTAAGAATCACGCTTTTTAAGTTGCAAAATACTTTATATGTGATTAAACAATTTTTTTGATAATTCTAATTTTGATGTTTTGCTCTCAGATTTTTTTAATTAAAAAATGTGCTTAACGTTTTCTTTTTACTTTTGTTGTTTGTAATTTTGTTGTTATTAGGGCTTTATTTTATTTTATTTTATTTTATTTTATATATATATATATATATATATATATATATATATATATATATATATACACATAATCCCTGTATAGTTTTTGCTAATTTTTAAAATCATATTGTTAGTCTCAGTTTTAGTAACTATAACAACCCTGGTAATAAGTGACTGTATTTGTGTTGTAGATCATTGAAGCCTTCTACAATGAGACATGGTTAAATCGATATAAGGAAACCATCACAAAAACAACCATGACTACCCTGTGGTCTCTGTCTGTGGCCATCTTCTCTGTGGGTGGCATTGTTGGATCCTTCTCCGTCGGGCTGTTTGTCAACCGCTTTGGAAGGTGAAATACAGTTGTAACCACTGATATTGTTTTAACATTAATTATGGCACTGTCTTTTTACATTATTTAATTCCTTGTATACTATTCAGTCCTTGTTTCTGATGGTTTTAACGTTGTATTATAAATCTCTTTCTATTTTTCTCTTTTCAGGAGGAACTCCATGCTCATGGCCAATGTTCTGGCTTTCATCGCCGCAGCACTGATGGGCTTCTCTAAGATTGGGGCGTCCTGGGAGATGCTCATTATTGGGCGGTTCGTGGTGGGCCTTTACTCTGGTCTGTCCACTGGCTTTGTGCCCATGTACGTGGGTGAAGTGGCCCCCACAGCCCTCAGAGGAGCCCTGGGCACCCTTCACCAGCTGGGCATCGTTACTGGCATCCTAATGGCTCAGGTACATACATACTCAGGACGTTTTTGCCGTTTCAGTCACTGTTTGGGTGTTTCTCAATATTTACGTGCTGTTTGTTGTATTGTAGATCTTTGGTATGGACGCAATCATGGGTAATGCCACCATGTGGCCGTTCCTCCTTGGCTTTACCTTTATCCCAGCCCTGCTGCAGTGCTGTTTACTGCCCTTCTGCCCCGAGAGCCCTCGATTTCTCCTCATCATCCGCAACGAGGAAGACAAAGCCAGAGCAGGTGAGCACAGACCCACAGCACCTAAACATCTCCATTTATCCAGCGTAGGAATGTTGTGTAAACAAATGTTTTCATGTGCCTTTAGTGCTTAAAAAGCTGCGTGGAATGACAGATGTGAGCACAGACATGCAGGAAATGAAGGAGGAGAGCAGACAGATGATGAGAGAGAAGAAAGTGACCATTCCTGAACTTTTCCGCTCTCCACTCTACCGACAGCCCATCGCTATAGCCATCATGCTGCAGCTGTCCCAGCAGCTGTCTGGAATCAATGCTGTGAGTACCTGCTCACACACGTTTACTAGTACAACAAAGACAAACCTCGGACCTGTACCTTGACTGTTTTTATATAAACTCGATTTCATGACTAACTGGTGTTAACACTGTTGTGTAGGTATTCTACTACTCTACAAAGATCTTCGAGAAGGCAGGTGTGCAGCAGCCGGTTTACGCCACTATTGGAGCAGGAGTTGTCAACACAGCTTTCACTGTCGTGTCGGTGAGTATCATATGCAAACAGACATCAGCATGAACATAATGGAACCATTATTTATTTATTTACATAGCATATATTATTAATTATATATATAAAATAAAAGAATGAATAGTAAATTTACATTTACTAAAATGTATTTTAGTATTGTTATTATTTAACATAATTTCCCTCAAAATTCACTCCGTGTTAAACTAGCAATAAATGTGCCCCGAGTAATGAATATTGTATGATATTTAATATATAAATAGTGAATATTTAAAATAAATAAATGACATACATTGAATTTACATACATTTATATATACTATATTTATCAAATGGCAAATTTCCAATATTTGATAAATAAAATCGAAAATGAAAATGTAATAACATTTATTAAAATTGTTTATTTAATTATTATTATTTTTATTTTACACTATTTATTTACATCAATTGATTTAAATTGTAATGCAAGACGGTGCTAACTCTTCTGATAATCAGTATTAATCAGCATTTTGCATCATATTAATATGATTTGGTGTTGTTACGCAGCTGTTTGTGGTAGAGCGAGTGGGCCGCAGGTCTCTGCACCTCTTGGGACTGCTGGGAATGGCTGGATCTGCTGTACTGATGACCATCGCTCTCGCCTTGCTGGTATGCAAATAATACATATTTACCTAAATGCCATGGTGTCGATGTTTAGAGTTAGTAATCATTCAAATAGTCATCCTTGAGGTCCAAAGGTTTACAATATATTTGATCTCATGACCATCTCTCTAACAGGAGAAGTACGACTGGATGTCCTACATGAGCATCGTAGCAATCTTTGCATTCGTGGCCTTCTTTGAGATCGGACCGGGCCCTATCCCATGGTTCATTGTGGCGGAACTGTTCAGTCAAGGCCCAAGACCGTCTGCTTTTGCTGTTGCTGGATTCTCCAACTGGACAGCGAACTTTATCGTGGGCATGTCCTTCCAGTATGTCGAGGTAAGAGGCCAGTGAGAATTATATCAAGGAAACGGACACATTTGTATTTGGCTGGGTTAACTTTATTCTCTGTGTGCTTTAACAGGAGCTCTGTGGGCCGTACGTGTTCATCATCTTCACCATATTTTTACTGTGCTTCTTCGTCTTTACCTACTTCAAAGTCCCAGAGACCAAGGGCCGGACGTTCGACGAAATCTCCGCAGGTTTCCGCCAGACAGCATCAGGTGCTGAGAAGCACTCGCCCGAGGAGCTCACCAGCCTGGGGGCGGACTCTCAACTTTAAACCCCTCCTCTAGCCCCGCCTTCCTCATCCGGTCACTCATCTGCACGCAACTACTGAGGAGAAGGGGTCAGCGGGCTGTCAATCAAACATTTCCTCCTTCCCACGGCTGCACTCATCTCTTAGTCCTTGATACACCTTCTTAGTTTGAAAGGCAGGGAGTAAGAGTAGTTATCATATTACTTTTATCAGAAAGATGATCATTTTAAGACGTTTAGGTGTCGTATTTTGCGTTGGAATCGCTTTGGCTTTCTCTTACTTGGTTTTATGTTTTTTCTAAACTGTTACTTCTGCTGTGCTATGAGAGTAAAAAACAGACGGTCTTCGGGTCACTCCTGATCGAGCCGCTATGCTGTTGACATCACAAACCCACAAGCCAAACATATGCAGACTGACAATACTGTATTCTAGATAACTGTATCTCTATCATAAAAGGCGTGTGGCCTTGATAAGCCGAAGTTAGCTTGGCTTAAAAAAAAAAAAAAAATATATATATATATATATATATATATATATATATATATATATATATTTTTTTTTTTTTTTTAAGCCAATATAAATATATATATATATATATATATATATTATACTATAGAGCACCATATATGATATATATATATATATATATTTGTATATTTAAAAAAAAATACCATATGATGTCATCCATTGAAACAATATGACGTCATACATGTATGTACATTAAACTCCTGCAAAACAAGCATTTTTTAACTCGTAACAGGATATTTTGTCCCTATATTCATGTCAGTGTCTTCTGTTCTTGCTTTTCAAGATGCATTTAAATGTATTTATATTATGTAACAAGTTCTCTTGCTTTCTCTATAAAATGCAGATAGTTATGATCACTCCAGGAGGAGACAAACAGAACATTTCTTAAATCGTTTCATTAAGTTACTTGTCACCGAATATTACATCAACCCAAACTTTTAATGTAAGGTCGTCACTTTATAATGCACAATCAGATGTACTCTTTAATCAAAGTATTAGCATCAGTGCAAGTGAATGTTGATCATAAAGTACAGCAAATATCTGACATTCATAATGTCACTCATGAGTAATAGTTCAGATGTCAGTAGTTTATGCGTTTTGCACAGTCGAATCCCTCCAAGTTGAGGGAAAATTGTCAAGTTGGGAAACACAGAGAGCGACCAAAATGCACTGTGACTCGTGGCATGATTAGAGTGCACTGAACAGCCTTCCTCTTCCTCTTCCTCTTCATCTGATGGAAGAGCTGCGAAACCAGACCATTGATGATGCTGTTAGTACAAACCATGTGTCTGTTGAGCACCATCTGCTGTTCAACTTGCTCTGACAGACATGTTTGGAAACACAGTATGCCTGGCTCCAATGTGCCTTGTCATTTTTTAGACTTGTAGTTTTCCTGTTTTCTTCTTTTTTTTAACCTAGTATGTTCACCCTTGATAGTTCATCCATAAGTATTTGTGATTTTTACGCACATCAGAGTCATCAAATGAGGTTTTTCTTATGTAAGCATAGCTATATATATAATCTGCTGTTAAACATTGTTCCGGTTTTTAAACACTCCAGAATAAATTTTAGTTTTCAGGTAAAAAACCTACATACTTGCTAGTCACCTATAATAACCTATATTATTTGTCACTTTTTAGACATGTCAAACACCTGTAAATGAGTTTTATGTTAGATTTTTCACTTTTGAGTGGAGTTTGAGTGTGTGCATGTGATATTTAGCCAGCAATACAACAGGTCAAATGATTTTTAACATCAGTTTCAACACCAGCATCCTGAATACACATTCACCCTCACGGCATTCCATACGGGAGCATCTTGTGTGTGTGTGTTTGCAATTTTGTACACATCAGAAAGACGAGTGTGTGTGTGTGTGTGTGTGTGTGTGTGTGTGTTTCAGATCATATGCATGTTCACGTGAACTCTCAGAATGAGCGTGTCCCACTGAAATCACTGATGTGTGTTGTGTGGAATTGTCAAAGAAACAAATATTTTAAAGCCTATGGAGAGTTTGGTGATTTTCCACTGTAACTGTAAATAATGAATGTAAAATAGGTGAATTTTATGTCTAAGACATTGTAGTTTTATAGTGTGATTTTAATAGCTGTACCATTTTCATCTGTTTTTATAATGTAGAATATATTTCTTTCTTTAATGCACCATAATCATGGTAGTAAATACTGTAAGACAGTGTAAACATCTTACCTTTTTTTGTTTTGTTTACAATACTGTATTTATTAGATCACCTAATTTATTTAGTTTTGTGCTTTCAGTTTTACTTCTGTTATGGAAATAAAATTGTTAGAAAGAAAAAATATTGTGTTTGTGAATGAACTGAGGATCAGTTTGGATAGTTATAGCACAGTGGTTTCCAACAAGTGGTTCTGATTAATCAAACACACCTGATTCTTGATAGAATTGAACTTAACAGATAAAACTGAAACTGGTGAGTTATTTAGATGTATAATAACCACTGCTTTAGCTTAGAGCTGCAGAAATCAAGACCCCTCAAGAAAAGTAAGTTGAACAGTTTAATTTCTAATTCAGCAAAGCAAATGAAGCCTGGCAGTGTTTTGGCCTTTCAGAACAAAGCATTTGTGAGGGTGTGGTGAAATTCTCTGGTCAGTCATAGATAAAGGAAACTGGATTCTTCTTATTGTGTTTGATACTATAGATGATGCGTCCTCACTAGGGAATGCAGACGCAAAACAACTTATAAAAAGTGTGGGTAAAATGAACTGCCAGTGTATAAACCATGCAAATTATCTGAATGAACTTTAGCCATGAATTATTAAATGAAGCATGGAAAGATCAGTGCAGTGCTGTACATGCAGATCTGCATGAAAATGTCTTGTGCAACTCATGCATTTATATTGGCTTTCACACAGTATTAAGTACCATCTCAAATTTATTTAAAAAAAAAATATTTCTTACAAAACAATATCAATAATGTGACAGAAACTTTTTGCCAAATTAACATCGAAGCTCTATTAAGCTTGACGAGAAAGGATGCCAAATTAAATCAAATAAGACAATGCAAATATTTATACCTTTTAAGGTTGCATTTGAAAAACTGCATCATTAAGCACATATATACAAATAGAAGACAACAGAACTATATAATCTGGGACGTTCAAGAGCACTTTGGTTTGAAAACCCAAAACCTGAGTTTGACTCCAGTCCTCCCCCATCCCGCAGAGGAGACGTACACCATCTAGTATCTATCTATACTCATGAGCCAGGGTTGGAAAATAATAACATCTCAGAGTGCAATCAGAACAGCTGCTCATACCTAAAAAGGACATACCTAAACCATAAACTATTAGAAGCTTCTTAAGAGGTATATGGTTCAATGATGACGTGAATAAACACATTTCAGAACCATCTATCATTGCAAAACACATACTGAGGATACAGCAAATGTAAAAGGCAGAGCAATACAACACAAATGCTGCTTTATGGAAATTCCAGCTAAGCATGACACTTTTTGTCCTTCATTTGGTTTTGTAAACCATAGTTACTGTTACACACAATATAAGCCTGTTGTTCATATTAAAAAAATATTAAAAATAAAAAATGTTAATTGTTAATTCTATAATATAATAAAATTGTAATGTTTTTCTTTTAATATTTACTTTCATAACTTGAAAATCAATGTTTGAGGAATGCAAAGTGAAATATTTTTTGAGAGGGCAAATGATCTACGTACATTCTGATATCAGTCGATCGTTTGTGTGCGTTTTTTTGGTATCCGTACATTAGGAAGCTGTCTGATTTATTCTTTAAGAGTCCAGTGCATTTGAGCTTTACATTTTTTTTTTTTTTGAGTAAACCAAAGCTGAAGAATCATTCCAGATCCTCTTCCTCTCAGACGAATGAAGGTTCTCCATGAACTCTAAAGCGATACACACAGGTGTACTCCAGGTGACCCCAGTTGCTCAAGATCCTCAGCTCTGTCATGCTATAGATCTCTGATGCATCCTACAGCCAAGAAAACAGAAACAATTTTACTAGAATTTCTAGAAAGGTCATATCTAGGTCATACCAAGGTAGCCCAAAAAAATATATATTTTTAATAAATGTATAATTAATTTATATGTATATACAAACTATATTTTACATAGTAACTTATTATTTTTTTCCCTCAATTATTATTATTATTATTAATGTTTCCAGACATTTTATTATTGTTAACCAATAATACAATTATTTTATTTAAATCAGTGTAAATAAACACTACTGTTGAAAAATTTGGGGTCAGTAAGATTTTTTAATTTGTGAAAGCAATTCACACTTTTATTCAATAAGGATGCACTGATCCTAAGTGACAGAAAGAAAATACTTACAAATTATTTAAGTTTGAAATAAATGCTGGTTTTTTTTAACTTTCTATTCATCAAATAATCTTAAAAAATGTATCACGGTCATAAGTGATTTAAAGATTATATTTAATAATTAATTAGGATTTTTATTTTGAGTTTTTTATTTTTGTATTATCATGTGACATCATAATGGAGTAATGATGCTGAAAATTCAGCTTTA
This sequence comes from Cyprinus carpio, assembly GCF_018340385.1. NCBI lineage: Eukaryota > Metazoa > Chordata > Actinopteri > Cypriniformes > Cyprinidae > Cyprinus > Cyprinus carpio. Next base: position 24,980,335 of record NC_056602.1, on the reverse strand, counting down.
CAATCACCGTAATAAACTATATCAGCATATTAGAAATTTTTTCGTTTTAAAGATTCTTTTTATTATGCTTTAAAATAGAAAGTTTTTATTTTTATTTGATATAATTTTTAAAAAGATTATTTTTTTTTTGAATTAATTTTTTGATAAAAAAAAAAAAACAGTAATGTTAATATTAAATACAGAAATACAACATGTACTACCATGATATAATGATGATAGATAATAAATAGTCTATTTGGACTCACCGCAAGCTTGAAAGACTGAATGGGCTCTCCATCCTGGTCATACATGAATGTCCCAAGCAGCTTTCCATCTTCAGTCTCATCAGACATACCCTGAACACAGGACAGCCGAGGAATCTCAAAGCTGTTGCTTCATTGTTATGCAGATGATTAAAAAAAACACTGAAATATCACATATCAAATATCACAACTCACATAGACGGCAAAATCCTTAGGGGCGCTGTCAATGCGGCCCGTCGGTGAGAGCTCTTTGGGAAGGTGTTCGAGTGTCACATGGGTGATTCTTACTGGGTAAGACAGCGCGATTACCAGGAAACCCTGCGAGCCTCGGAATGCCCAGCACTTCCCAGGATACAGCTCCGGCTACAACACACACACACAGAAGCTTAGAGAGTCAGATCTGTGTCTATGTGACTGTGTTTGTGTGATCTGTCACCTGTATAACAGTCCGGGGGCTCTCTGAATGATACCACAGAGGAATGCCGAATAAACTCAGACATGCAGATCTGGTCTTATACGTCTCTGAGCAACGGGTGTTGAGCACACTGGCACCTGCACAAACACACACACATTTAGTCATGTCCGGTAGCGTTACATATACACACTACTGTTCAAAAGTAAGATTTTTTAAATGTTTTTGAAAGAAGACTGCATTAATTGATCAATGGGAAAAGTACAGTAAAAACAGTAATATTGTGAAATAGTATTACAATTGAAAATAATTGTAAATGTAATTTATCCCTGTGATACAAAGCTGCATTTTCAGCATCATTACTCCAGTCTTCAGTGTCACATGATCCTTCAGAAATCAGTCTAATATTCTGATTTGAGCTCAAGAAGCATTTCTTATTATTATCAATGTTGAAATATTCTGTATATATAATATGTATAATTATTTATTTTTAATACACTCAGACACATACATATATATATATATATATATATATATATATATATAATATCTGTATATATTTACTGTACACACACACACACTACCAGAAGACTCCAAGGCATAGTCCGCCAGTCCAATCCCATCCGCCCTATACAGACTAATTGCCCTGTTGACGATTTCTTTCACATCCTGTTACATACAAAAAACAAATTCTCATTAAAAGGCATCATGATCCTGATGTATACTTCAAACTAAGACTAAAACACCACAAAAACACTTTTTTTTTTTACTATACTAATTCTACATTTGTCATCCTATTACACAGAGACACACACTTGTATAGTGACAGCTCCGGCTCCTTCCTGTTGCAGCGTCTCTCCCACGGTCCTCCACTCGTCTCTCCTGCTCTCTTTCTCATGCACTAGTTTGTCTAGTATCCGTTTCTCCAGATCCTCCAGCGCCCTCTGCAGCTCAGGACGGAGCACTATGGTCGATTCCAATGAGCTCGGATCTTTCAGGAGTTTTATCAGCCAATCGGATAGCTCTGCTCTCAGCTGCAGAGGAAATGACATCATTAGTTGAATAATACGTTACCGCATTCAACACATCAAAGGAATTTAAATGCGCTAAAAACACCCTTACGTTAGTGTTGAGAGTGTCTTGTGCGTCAACTCTTTCCTTGAGGAGGTCTTGGGTCGACTGCAGGTTTGAGATGCTGGACTTCAGATTAGAAATCTGCTGCTCATGTTCAGACTCGGCACTAATGAATATTAAACATATTTCTTTTATCACTGCATAAAATAATGATGCAACGTGCAAAAGATTGAACAAACTCCACAAAATCAAAGTAAAAAACTGATAAGACACTTACTTCCTCATCTGATCATTCACAGACTTCAGATCAGTTTGCATCATCTAGTAGACAAGCACACAAATACATAATTAGGTGGATGACATCATTTCCTGTTTTGCGCTTTGTTGCTATGGCAGAAGAAACACAGGTGGTAGAAAGGAAGAGAGAACGTGTGGTTTTGTTTCCTCACCTCAGATTTCACCTTCTGTCTCATGCTCTCCATCTTCAGCAGTTCAATGTCTTTCTGAGATAACAGACAGACAAAGAGAAAGAAATTGGGACACTTCCTCCTCAAAAGACACAGACAAACATGATTTGAGATTAGATTTGAATTACCATCAGGGTCGCCTCCCTTTCATGCAAGCTGACGATCTCTTCCTTCAAGTTAGACAGGGTGGCATGTTGGAGATGATCCTTTAGAGCAAAAAGTGCATTTAATTAAATAATTACAGTAGTTTAAGAGAAATATACAATAACGGAGTATGAAACATGATTCTTTCTGAGGTCTAATTAACCTGGAGAAAATCTACTCACAAAGGTTTCTTTCACAGGTCTATCTGTGTGTTTAACAGACGGAGTCTTGAAAACAACCTCATGAGGAGGAGAACGAGAAGCAAACGGGAACCAGTACCATATTCCTGCAACACAATATTAGGCCACTGCATATTAATGTTTATCACTCAGGCATGAACATGCATACGCATTTTTACAGCTAGATGTACTGTATGTAGTCTGTATAAAGTTTTAAAGTGGGTTATTTTGAAATACTGTACAAAGATTTTGTTTTCGATATTTAGAAGAGTCACTATCTGCTGTCTCACCAAAAATGAGAAAGATGAGAAGAAGGACCAGTACGACGGACTTTCTCATATCTGATGTACATCTACAGAGAGGGAAAGAGGAAATGTGATCATGTGTAAACATATATGTTTTTCTAGTGCATCTAGAAAACAATTTAAGTCACTTAATTTAATTAAGTTTTTAATCATTTCCAGAACTGGATATCATAATTCTCTGCTATTCTGAAGTCTGTGAAACTCTGTAAAACATTCTGAGATTGTTTTTTGTTGTTTGAAACATTTTTGATGTTGATCTAGACAATAAAAAGGTTCTAGTTTAAGTGCATGAAAGTTGCAGTGAACTATTACGCAACTACCATGCATATTCTTAAAGCCACACATATGTAATTACGACACACACACACACACACAAACACACACACACACAAACACACACACACTGTACCTGCTGAGCAGAAACACATTGATCAGAGACAGTCGAGAGCTCAGGCTGTACCATGAACTTCCCAGCCACCAGTAGAACATAACCAGAGCCTGAGCTGCAACACACACACAAGCACATGACTATTGTAGGAAAAAAAGCCTGATTGTTTATGTTAGTGCGGTGAAGAGAGGGTTTATACACTTAATACCTGGAGAATGAAACACGTCCCACACAACAAACTGTGGTTCAGTTACAGACTGGCCAGAACCTGGACAAAAGGGAAAAAAGAGTAGATGTTTTTCAACCTTCTTTGCTTGACCAACCAACCAACTAGCCACTGACCCCATACCCTCCCCCCCAGCTTTAATTCACACTTACTAGGGTTTGATTTTATGGATTTTTTATAATGCTCCTCAGCTGAGGAATATCCAGAGGAGAATCCCTGAGTTGCAAAGGGCATGCCTGAAAAACAGAGACACTAAAAATAAATAATGTTCATCTGAAATGTTTATTATATATTTTAGATTTTTGCTATATTTTAAAATTGTGTGTGTGTGTGTGTGTATTGATATGTGATATATGATATATATATATATATATATATATATATATATATATATATATAACTATTGATAAGCATATATTTTTCTAATATGCAAAGTAACATTAATATTATACATTACTTATAATAAATGTATTATTTAATATATATATGTGTGTGTGTGTATATATATATATATATATATATAATTGTGCAGATACTAACCATTCTCATTTTCGGTGGCAGTGAATTCACTGCGCTGCCCTGTCGGTATCTGACTCACACTGCTCGCGCGACTTGAATTGCGGGAAACACTGCCTGTGCTCTTGCGACCACTCCTCTTCTTGAAGATTCTGCAAGAAAGCATCTGCATCAGGTGGAAATGCACATGCAAACTATTTATATGATGTACTGAGAGCTCCAGCAAATACAAACACACCTGGTTGGGCTCTCTTTGTAAGAGATGTGGCCAGTGGATCCGGTGGAGCTCGTGCTGGCAGCGTCATCATCAGGGAAGGATGCCTCTTTGGGCACTAACCTTGTGCTTCGCCTTGACATCTCTGCAGAACACATGAATATATACATATATATATTATATAAAAAGTACTTTAACTTATTAGTGGTGACTGATGACTCAGGACTAGTACCACAGCTCATATTTAGATCATATATATATATATTTTAAGTTAGCTTTTATTTTTATTTCAGATTTCATCTAATTCTGGCAATTTTGTAATGTCCTATTGTCATTATTTTAAGTTTATATATATATATATAGTCCTTCAACTCAGATTTCATCTAATTATTGCAATTTTGTCATTTCATCTAATGGTTTTTATTTAATGTAATTTATTTTTATTATTTTATTTATGTTTATTTCAGCTTTTATCTCAATTAACAAAAAATGTTTTAAAAGTATTTGTTTTAGTTAATGATAATAACCCTGATTAAATGTTCCCTCTTTATTATTACATTTACTCATTAAGAAACATCCTCACTGACTCACAGACTCACTGCTCACAGGAAAACATTGTGAATCAGATCACCAAGATGAAAAACACGACAATAAACGTGACATTTAATAAGACACTGTCCACAGCTTGTTGTTGCAGTCACAAAGTGTAGTCAGATACTGATCTTTGTGTAATTCCTAATCTCAAACGCCAGGCTCGTCCCGTGCAGGGTGACGGAGCTTTAAGCAGCAGATTATGTGAAGGAGAACACGTGGAGCAAATTCCCAAACCACGGACCTCCAGTTCCCCTTCAATCAGTTAACATTAAGTCTCTTTAGTTGGATAATCTCTACAACAGAACGCACTTTACACTTCAGTTAGGTATGAATCCACCTCCGAATGTATCAGTATCTCTGCTGAAACCTACTGTAGACATTTCAAATAAGTTACAGATGCTTTCAATGACGCAAAACATAAACTGATGATTGAGAGCTGAAGTGTTATTTACACCATCTTAAGAGGCTGTTTGATGCAACACGTCCAGTGCTTTAAAACTAAATCCCCATCTTCAGCTAATAATCCCTCTAACAGCTATTTTAAACTGACAGTGTTGTCTTTCAGATCAGCTGTGTATTGACCATATATATATTGTATATAGTCTGTATTATTCTTTTGTGCAGTGTATTATTGTTTTGTACACTTTATTCAAGCTGAAAGGACTACTAATATACTACAGATGTTCGTGTTATGGCCAACAACAAATGTGACCCTGGGCCACAAAACCAGTCATAAGTAGCACAGGTTTATTTGTAGCAATAGCCAACAATACACTGTATGGTGCAGAATTATCGATTTTTCTTTTATGGCAAAAATCGTTAGGATATTAAGTAAATATCATGTTCCGTGAAGATTTTTAAATTTCCTACCTTAAATATATCAAAACTTAATTTTTGATTAGTAATATGCATTGCTAAGAACTTCATTTGGACAACTTTAAAAACGATTTTCTCATTATTTTGATTTTTTTGCACCCTCAGATTCCAGATTTTCAAATAGTTGTATCTCAGCCAAATATTGTCCTACCCTAACAAACCATACATCAATGCAAAGCTTATTTATTCAACTTTCAGATATTCCATAAATCTCAATAAATAATAAAAAAGACACTTATGACTGGTTTTGTGGTCCAGGGTCACAAATATATTATTTTATATTATATTAAATATTTACTCCATCATTTTAAATAATATTAACTAACATGCATAACCATGCAACAAACATCACTTTATATACCACAGTAATGATCTGGAGATCACAGAAGGGGGCAAAGTGAGTTTCCCTTCTTACTTTGGCGGTTCTTTTGATATCTGCGCCAATTTTAACCACAAAGAAACGGTTCTTGTTAAAACGGGGTCATTTTGTTTCCTTCCCGACGTGGATGCTAATGAAGTGTTTTCTTGGAGGGAACAGCACATAGTTCTGTGTTGAATAATCACGAACAGACCCTCCAAATGAGAATACATCTACACATCATGTGCGTGGAAATGCGTTTATTTACTAGCGCGTTTGCGGCACATGTCTATAAAACGCTCGCTCAGCATCATTTCTACAGCACGTATGAAAATAAGTTAGCGCTCATACGCACTCGTGGTCGTCTCACCTTCTCCGAGGGTCTCCAGGAAGACATGCAGTCTGTCAAAACCTGCCAAAGTGCGAACCGCTCATCCGGAACGGCTCCGCAATAACGGAATAGCGACAGAGACGTCGTTACACTCACGAGATTACTCACTTCAATCACGTGGCTTATAACGGATTCTACCGCGCTAAGACGAGATGCTTTGAGGACGGAAGGGCTCGGCTCTTTTGACAGTTGTCAGCACAGCGGCTCCACCTCTCGTCTTCGTCTCTTTGGGGTTGTTTATAGAAAGATGATGTAGTTAGGCAGCGACCGCTCCTGTGCTGCCGCCCAGTGGACTCACGGATCCAGCTCGTCAATCGAGAGCTTTGTTTCACACTCTTCATTTACAACATGACCCTTTTATGTAACGGTTCTTCGTCGTTCGTTCAACACTTATTTTAACTATGTTTTAAGCACTCACCTTCTGTCGACCAGGTGACTTTACGTATCCGCAGCATATGAACGGTTTATGTGCGAAAATTCAGAAGTAAATAATAACAATCGTCACTTCATCTCACGTCGTAACGAAATCTTATGTCGTCTTTGAGCGATTTTGCCAGTTTTGGTGAAAAATACGCCATAAACACTTTTTAATATAGGCTACATATATTTGTATAAAATATTATATTGTTTTATAGTGTTATATTTGTTATGCCATTGCTTTTACAAAACGAAATTTAAATAGAAATTATTAAAATAATGATGAAATGCTTCAGATTCATCTTTGACCTTTTGGTCTATATGTATCTCTTGAATATCATTTTTTACTAAAAACTTTACTTTGGTAAGCTTCCTTTACACACACACACACACACACACACACACACACACACACACACACACACACACACACACACACAAATATATAGGCTATATAAGGAATAATGTTTTATAATTATATATATATATATATATAAAAAAATCCTGTTTATCACAGTTTCCAAAAAACTGTACACCTGCTTTCAACACTGATAAATAATAATAAGTAAATATTTCTTGAGGATCAGCATATTGATTAGAATAATTTCTGAAGGATCATTTGACTCTGAACACTGGAGTAATGATGCTGAAAATTCATTGTTGTCATCATAGGAATAAATTAAAACATTTATTTTTAATTGTTATATTTTATTTATATATTATATTTTTATTTTTTACCAAATAAGAGCAGCCTTGGTGAGCATAAGAAACTTTTACAAAATTAGAAATACTTTTACAACCCACATTTTGGAAAGGTGGTATTTATTATTTCTTTACATACAGAAGATGGCGCCATCGAGCCTTGTTAAGCCTGAACTGTCTAGTGGACCGTGCACGAATTCACGAAACTATAATCAAATTCATTTAAATCATACTCTGCATTTGTTTGCCCGTGTCAACCACTTTCAACAGCTGTCTGTCCACCTGTCAAATCTCATTCTTCCTTCAAGTTATTGATGGAGCTTTAACTCAGCCAGCATCGAAACGCATTTGCCTTCCTATTCATTCAAATTCAAAGGATGTTTAACTAAACATTATATTAAACACACACTCACACTGAAAAAAATGGTTATAGGCCTACTTAAAAAAAAAACAAAAAAAAAAAAAATTTGCTCCAGCTGAATATAGAAACCTTCTTTCAGCACAGACCAAGCATATTCTCATGTCATTGGCCTTCTGCTTTAGATTCAACAAATACTTCGCTACTTCGGCTGTGACGACACAAGCATTGTGAAAGAGGTTTTTGCTACAGCCAGACGCACAGACAGGGTTAATGGATTTGGAGCATTGCTGCCATCAAGTACAATAGAATTTGTACCCCTCTCAGTGAGTCAGTGGGGGTTAACTGAGAGCTATAAACTCTGATGTGGTCTACAGAGATTGGATGAATGTTTAAAATGTCACATGTGCCTCAAACTGTGTTCACCTTGAAGGACACATTCTAATCAATAGTAGCCTACATCCTTAAGGGCTTATCTTATCCTTATCTTTGCATTAAGAACCAATTTTAATTTAACCGTGTCTGATTAATGAGACATTAACAGCTTGACAAAGACCCTCAGCTACTAGCCTACAATACAATAAATACGTACAGCATTGCTCACAAGTTATATAAAATTTGCTACTTGCTATTGCTATTCATATTAAATTATATTAGAGGGGAGGGGCTTTCTCATGCTAGAGAGCATTTAGTTGGACAAAAAAATGTTATTATTTTATTAGTAATTCTGGTCCATTTTGCTGGAAGAGGACATTATAAAATGTATAAAATGCAGACACATAACTAAAATCCATAAAATTGTCATGTTAATTTTAAGATTGCAGTGCAGTAAGCTTACAATCTCTGTTACCAATCTGTGCACCTTGATTAATTAAGTAAGGCGACATGTGGTGATCATTTATTTCCTGCCTGCTCTGTAGATTACATTGCTTTATCAGACCCAGATGTTTTGCTCAAGGACACAGATATGCACTGAAAGTAATGTCAGGCCCAACTGTAACTGAAAATTTGATTATTTTATCACTTATGCAAGGTACAATCACATAAAGGTCATCTGGAATGAAAAGCAGATGAAGAATGTGAGGAAATGAGAAGCACTTCCCAAAATTTGATTTTTAGTGCCTTTCTGTTGTTGCCAAGGAAACCAGTTGCACGTGTGTGTGTGTGCGTGTGTGTGTGTGTGTGTGTGTGTGTGTGTGTGTGTGTGTGTGTACATGTGTGTCAGTGTATAGTTTGTGTATAGCAGCTATATCACATAATCAAAAGAAAGACTACTCAATTAGCTCTTTTTGTCTCTCATACACAGATGCACATGAAAATGAGGATGAAAAAAAAATCCTAACTGAGTACCCAGACTCAGAAGACCTCAAAAGGTTTTAAAGCTTTTGTACAGGACACTCTTCATTCGAATTCAGCCTGTTGGTGATTTATTCATTATTCGGAAAGCAAGTCCGAATGATGAAGCAGTTTTTCAATTGTATGTGAAAAGTAATCAAGCTCACTTGTGCATAACAACCTTAAAGGTCCTTAATAAGATGTGGAACACCGACTTCTGATGCATATGGATTTGTCTGAACATGTGTCAGGAGCTGAGAACAAAGAGGAAAAAACACAGTTTGTCATCAGTTGGTAACACAACACTGACCAGTGCAACTATTTTAGTTGGCTGGCTTATTGCTTATTGTACTGTTATTAAAAAATAAAAATACTATTATAACTGTGTAAGCTAAATGATAAAAGCTGATTTTTTTTATTTTATTATTTTAAATATTTTTTATTTTAATAAAAATAACATAATATTTAATTGACATTTAATATAAAAAATATTAAAAATATCTATTAATATTTTTACGTTTTAATATGTGATTAATTTCCCATTTTAAAAAGTATTTCTAAAATATGCTGTTGACAATGCTTCTTTAACTATATTTGATAATCAAATATAAATCAAATTTCCTTAACAAATTGTGGAGCTCTAACTATACCTATAGGAAGAGGTAATAATTGAAATTCATGACAGATTTTAGCCTATTTTTTTTAAAAAGTGTTGTTAGTAGTATTATACGTGTTTTTTTTTGTTGTGTGTTGTGTAGTAATATTATGACTAATCACTTTATGACTTTATTACATATCATTTCCACTCTCTTTCACTTTAAATTTAAATTCCCAACTGAAATGTAAATTCTGAATTGTGAAGAATACCATTTTTTTCAACTACTTCTGTTTATGCAGCTGCTTAACTGCTTCTCAGGGAATCATTTCATGCATTACAATTACAAGCACTTTAGCTTTCTATTATATAATAATTTAGCTTTCAGATTATCAACGCTATACTTTGCTGTATTAATGTTTTCATGTTCACAAAGTAGGCCTTAAAAGGCCCTTTGACACCAATAATTATAGGGTATGAGACTACCACAATAAGATGTTAATAAAGCTTAAAATGTATTATAGTATTGTTCTAAAGTGTATTTTAGGGGGTCTATGTGCTCTATATTTGTCAAGAGACTTGTTTATGTAATTATTTGTGTGTGTGACAAGGGAAATGCAAATATATGGTTTTCAGACTGATTGCATCTTTTCACGGCAGAGTGATTGCGTGACAGAAATATTTTATCTCCAAAACAGAAAATTGTATATGGATTGCTGACTTCCTGTGTAACAAATTATGCAATATAGCTGTCATAAATGGCTCCTCACAATTGCTTGGCAAACTAGAAAGATTGCCTGTCATTAGGCTGATCACCAGAATGACAGTACAGACTCTGTTGGAAAGGGCTCTAGAGAGAAAGAGAGGGAGGGAAAATATGAGGGAAGTGAGGGATACAGAATGCCAACCGGAGAAAAATAAGCAGGCCAAATGGGAAAGACAGAAAACAGATTAATTATTCATCAGTACTCTGAACCTGGTGCAGTCCCTGTGGGGGGATGTAGTATTAAAATATAGTGCCATGCTGTCATGTGTTTCCTTTCAGCCTGAATTCCCCATCGCGCTCAACCCTTGACCCAAAGCGTGCTAAGATTAGTAGTATTTGAGCTCTTAAACGCTAGCCCAAAGGACCCCTTCGTCCATGCAACGAGAGGCTGTCTTTAATTCCTGCATGGTCCTCCACTTCAGAAGATTAATACCTGGCTTAAACGCACCCAAATATTTTGATACAGAGAAGCAATATGTAGGATCAGCTTCTGCTCCAAAGGCTTATATCTGGAAATGAATGGGCCACTGCATTTATTTTCAAACACTCAGACAGAACTGCAGCACAAAAGAAACACTTTCATTTTTTGTCTGCTTGTAATGATGATAATGCTGTCTGGAAACCACTTGTGTATGTCAGTAGAATTTGTACTACAGAATAATGTGAAAACTTTCTGTATTGCTTTACTTTGATATAACTGATATGAAAAGCACTAAACTTGCAGCAGTCTATTTTAAATCATGTTTTGTTCATCCTGATTTAGTTAGATTTATAAATGCTTACAACTGTTATGACGTGCTATTAGGTGTGTAGAAATGTAAAGAGACATTTTTATTGGATTTAAAAAAGTTTTGTTGGTATAAATTCAAGTGTTTAGTTTGATTCAGTGATGCTAAATTATATTTTATTTCAAATATAACCTGTTAATTTAGATTTAATTTAGATGACCATTATTAGGTTTTTATTGATGAATTACTTTCCCCATTATTTCTCACATATATTTTTTTTAAATATTGTGCATTATTATTATTGCTATCATTAGTAGTAGTAGTAGTAGTAAAATTTAAATTATGATGAAAATAATTATTTGAGTATATTTTTAAATCATTTTATTTACATTTAAATTATTTTAAATTTATTTGATCATAGTTAGATGCTATTTTGTATCATTTTTATAATTCTTTTCAATGTAACATTTAAAATAGTTTTTTTAGTATTATTTTATTTAAATCGAAATTGTTTACATTTATTTTTTATAACTAAGATGGAAATCAGTTTCTTTCTTGTTTATCCAAGTCTGGAAAAGTTATAGATTGGACAAAACACCAAATCTTGTTAACAGCTTTCTCGTTATGTTAACATGGTATCCTGTCGTTTCTATGGAGATGAGAGTGTGATAAACGCAGTCTGTCTTTCTGATTCATCTGTCCATTTGTTTATCCTCCTGTCATTCAACATGTACAAACACTCACTTACACACAGAAAGCCTTTCAACCTTTTAGTTGAGATCAGCCCATAATTATTCGTTTTTGTAGTCAGTTTAATTATGATTCAAGAGTGACAAAGAATTGTTATTGCATTTTTATCCATTTTTTTCATCTCACTTCTATTGTTGCATTTACAAGAACTGCACACATATACATCCTGCCCTCCCCCTAAAACTCTGCAGTTCAGTAGATCAGATTGTATTGATCAGTAGGGTTAACAGTCCAGAGAAAGCAGCTCTCTCCCACATTGTCAGGCTGTCTATGTGTGTAAAATTTATCTCTGCACATTATCCTCCCGCAGGAGTGCAGGGTTGTTTTTTTTTATCTCCATCGAAGTGCTGCCCACTTCAGACACTTCACAAACACTGATGTCTCTTTCCACAGGGCTCTAAACCAGCTTGAACCAGCCCCCACCAACCTCAAAATCCTCTCAAATCATTATTCAGCAGGTATTTCATTGTACTGTACATTATGTAAAAAAGCGATGAAGCTGACTCAAGATAAAATGTGATGCAAGAGACCAAGGAAAAGACATGGGCTGAGTGCTCTAAAGAAGGTTTTGAAGTAGATTCCAAGTTGCTAGTGGTCCTGATGTCCACTAGAAAAGTTATAATGTGAGTTTGTCTTGCACGTTAGGATTTTTTTCCAAGAAATTAGTGAGCTGCCTAACTTTGTAAGGCATCATATGATTGTAGATTGCAAAAAAAAAGCAAGTCCCAGAATGCACTGTAATAAGTTCAAATATATAAATAAAATGTATACAGTATTTATATTATGTAACAGCTTAGTAACATGCTAAAGCCAGACTTATGCGTGTCATGTACTGTATGAATCATGAAGTTTTTTCAAAAGTAGTGTGACCGAAACCGGACACTTTTGCGGTTCCATTTCCAGTTTCGTTAATGTTTTTTTCATGTGTGTTCTTCCTCTGATGCAGAAGAAACATTGTACTACTGTACTTATTTTGGCACTAATTCTGAATCTACAGCATGATAAATGTGCAATTTTAGCATTTTTAATATATAGTTAAATGTACACTCTCTCTCTAAAAAGAATGTCTATTAAAATCTGTGAAAACAACTTTTGCAAGAATTTAAAAAAAAATTTTTATTATTAAAATAAATATCTCATCGTTTGGCAATGGGATTTTTCCAAATATTTAGAAATAACTTTTGGCAAAAAAAAAAAAAAAATGTATGAAACCGGAAAGATTCCCATCCCTATTTCCTCAAAAGAGTCATTCTGAATGCTTACTGCACTATTCTTGTTGGAACCATTGATGATTCCTTGTCAAAAGGTTAAGACAACATCCTAGAAGTGTGACTCACAGAGACATCATTATGTGTCCCCCTCTCTCTCACTCTGTTCAGTAACAGCTCCACTAACAAGCAGGCTTGGTGTAGATTCAGGTCACAATGACTATAGTGCATCCCCTCGATTATTGCACGCTGATGTGACCATGCTCTGGGACTGAAGGTCATTACCTCTACTGGAGCTTTTTTCACTGGCCCAATTATCTCATTTTGAAACTAAAGTGGGCTCTTATGTTCCTGCAGTGCATTCTGGGTCACTGTATAGTGTGTGCTCTCTAGAGCCTGTGAACAATTTAACCACCTCCAGATTGTATGAAATAAGATGAGAAAGTAAAGTATATAGCTCATGGATTTTACACAGTGTCAAATGCTTTCATCTGTGCTTCCACACAGTTCACATCGTATGCTTCAAATGCACATGCTTTAGCTGACAAGGAATAGAGTGTAAATGCCTAAATGTAAATGTATTGGTTAAATCAAAATTTTTCAAAATTTTCAAAGTATTATACTTTGGAACTTACCTTTCATTCACCGTTTGTGCTACAGACATGAATGAGGTGCTAAATTATATGGTTTGTTGAGGAGAAAGGTATTGTTACTTTTGAAAGCAATCAGACTAGCCATTTTGACTGACAAAAAAAAAAAAAGTGAAAAAATACCAGACTCAGGATGAAGAATCTCACCCTTATCTATAAGAGAGAGCAGGAGGAGGTTTCTCTAAGAGTAACCATCAAAACAGAATAGACTAGCTACCGCATAAAAACATGATAAAAACAACGTCAGTGAGTTTTGCATTTCTGCTTTTCTCCCTCTTGCTTTTTTTTAAGTCATAAATGATTGTGACCTTTAAAGGAGTCATTCACTTGATATTTACAGTGAGGTGGGCAATCAGTCAGGCTCAAACTCAGGTGAAACATCCCCACTGTGACCCCCCACACACACACCATGTGTTCTATCATTCCAGTCCTCACTGATGCCTTCTGCTACAATAAAAGGATTCATAAATATCTTTGGGCAAAATATATCCAGAATTTATTGAAGGATTGGCGGTCAGGTGCACACTGGAAAGCAGACAAATTTCTCTCTGTGCACATTTAAAGACTCCTGATTTGTTGTCCTGGTCAATTAGGTGCATCAATGACAAAAATTTTCTTTCTTTCTTTCTTTCTTTTTTTTTTTTTTTTAATATTTAGCAGACTTTTTAAAATCCAAAGTGATACGTTGCATTTGAAGTACTGGGAATCAGTGCATGCATTCCCTGGGAATCAAACCCATGACCTTGGTGTTGCTAGCACCAGAAATATGTTCTAACAACGTTTTTATCATGTTCCCATTAAGCTATTAAAAGTATTTTTTTTCTTCTGAATGTTCTCTGCATTTTTTTATTTCTTGGTTATGCAAACACTAGAGAAAACATTAAGGGAATGTTTCATTTTATCATTTTGCTAACATTACGAATACCTTTAAGTGTTCTTTAAAACAAGTAGTAAGTAATAGCATTTAAAAAAACATTAGACAAATGTCCATCTAAAACTTTTTAGAAAAAACTTCCATGATTGATATGACATATTTGTGCAAATATTTTGCATGCATTATTAAAAACCAGGCAAATTTGAACATACATTCTATTGATGTTACTAGAAGATGTTTATTCATAATTTTGGGCGAACATTGCCAGAACATTTCCCAGCTAACACACAATGTAGCAGTCATGTAATTTATTGGTACTTTTTGGTAGTTTCATTAGTTAATTGACAACGTAACTATGCATCATAATTTCATTGCTATCAAATTACCAACTCATTAGTACAAACTCCAAGAATGTTTCAGTTCACTTTGGTAATTGGCAACGTAACCTCAACATTGTGTGCCTGCAGTTTCATTACCATTATATTACCAACTAACAACATTTGCCAGTACAGCCTCAGAAGGTTATCAAATAACGAAAAATGTTCCAGTTTCTGTACATATGATATTCGTAATACTTTGATAATTTCATGACTTATTGGCAAAGTAACTGCAGCATCACAGGTCCATAATTTCATTGCCATCAAAATCCACATTCTTTTCATGTGTTCTGATATCCAGAGTTATAGTCTAAGTTCTGTGAAAGTTCCTTAGTATGTGAGATCATTGCGCTACAGTAATGTTACATGTTGAAAAAAAAGGTATATGATTTACTTTCAATTTTATTTTACAGTGTTGTTTAGACTTATGACAGGGTGACAAGCTTCAGTCTTGAATGCCTTTGACATATTATAATACACATTGCAGAGTAGTGATTGATTGTTGACATTGATCATTTTGAGAGCTTCACTGCTCAACTTGCATAAGCAATCATTTACTGAGCTCTTGAACGATTGAATTTCCCCACTTATGCCTCTGTTTATTTCTGTAGTCTCCTCTCCACAGCGTGTATTCATTGCTTTGTTTTCCTAGAGCTGCTCTCAGCTGCAAACTCCATCTTGCAGGCACCTATTGATCTAGATCTTACTATGATTAGAAATCTGGACCAGGCTGCCTACACACTGCTCCAAAATTACCTGTGTGTGTGGGAGCACACAGGAGGTGGCAGACTGCCAAAGAGATACATGAAAACTCACAGATTGTGAAAGAGCATACGTCTTTATTGCTGGCAGTTGTTCGGTGCTGGTTGGATGGTCGGTTTATCGGTTGACCAGATATTTTGGGGAAGCTCTGAGCTCTTTGTTAGATCCTCAACACACCTACAGTATAACTACACAATATAGCTACACACACTAAAAATACACACGCTTGAAATGAAGACTAACAAATGCTGGTGCGGAGGATGCTGCAGGGCAGATATCTCTGTGGAATCCAGTTGAGAGTAAAATCCTGGATTTGTTCTGTCTCTTGGCAAAACCAGTGGTGCTATTTTTCACGAGCCGGCTGCACAACTGGACAAAGGTGCACACATTAGTGTAGACTTTGCAAATGTTATTCATGGCATGCACCTTTGTTCTTTTTCTCTTCTGTTGGTTTTAAATTTACCCAGAACCGAACAACCCTAGTAATTATGCTTCAATTAGGCTGGCAGTAAAGCTCACTAATTGGTGCCACAACATGAGCAGAGATTTCATTGCCGGAGGCTCTTTTGCATGTATTTAACAGTCAAAGAGACAGTCAGCAGGATTTTTTTTCTAATACAGGGTCTCCCATTTCTGTGTAAAAATTGCTCAGAATGTGTCATACAGGCAGCGACCGATGGCTTTGGCAGAGATGACAACGGCAAAGCCATTAATAACGGGTTTCTGTGTGCGGTAGTTAACAGCCTTTTAGCTGTTGCTCGATGGACCACGAGTTGGTGAGAACATAATTATACATCAGAGTGAGTGGCTTCCTCATGGGTTAAAAAATGTGTTAGGGACTATGAGAGTGAACTATAAATGGTTCTTGTGTTTGGAAACATTCACATTGTAATGAGAGAACTGTGAGTTATTGCTAATGGTTTTTGTGTAAATTCATTTGAAGGGATTCACTTGAAAATCCATGTTAATACAATCTTTGCATTCATGTGTAAAAAATGTGTCTAATTTTCTGCATTAATTTAGATTTAACTACTTTTTACGAAAAGCTCAAATGGTGTAACCATCAAGTAAACACTTAAATACTGTCCATTTTAAGTTAAGTGAATTTTCCTTTTTTTAGTAAATTTACTTAAATACTGCACTGAAAATTATTTTCAAATAATCTTCAAGAAACCATTTTTACTGTCAAAAGACAGCAAAATGGATTTCTGCATGTTAGTTAAAAGCCACACTGACTTTGCATATTTCAAGACAAAACTGTTTCTTTTTTTTAGTTTTTTATTTTAGTAGGATTTTATTTATTTATTTTTGCAATATCCAGTCTTTCACAAACAATGTAGGCAATAATACATATATATTTTTTAAAATGTTAAAAGATAATATAAAGGACGGTACATTTTTGTGCTGTGACTGGTCACCAAGTTTCTTATTATTTTTATTAATTAATTAATTAATTAAATTATTTATTTATTATTTTTATTATTATTATTATTTATGTATGCATTTCACTAAAATAGTATTGCAGTGTTACAAATTAATTAAAACAAGTTTAAATATTCAATTCAGTCTCGCAATTAATATGATAATTAAAATATGCATATACAAGACTAAAATGTATACATAAAAAATATTTTTATATACCCCAGAGTATATTTCAAAATCTTCATCAGATTGGAAAATGTGCTCATTGTGCTGTCCGCGTGTAATGAGACAGTGAGGAGTGATGATCACGTGACGCGGGCGTTCTGTACTGTAGTCTCAGCTTGTTTCTTTGAAAGGAGAAACGCGCCGCATTCATTCCTCACTCTCATCATCTCTGTCTGAGGGGACAGAGCTCAAAATATTTTCTTTATTTGCACTACTGTTCACCAAGAAACCTAGGCAACGGTTCGTTTTTTCACCACTATTTCGCCCAGCAACATTAGAAACGCCAACCTTGCTTCGAAGACTACACCTGTCCCAGCATCATCTGAGTGAGATTCCGCACAACTACTGGTAATCCGCATTACTTTATGATGCTTTATACGTCTTTTATGCATCGATGTGAAAGTTGCATGCTTTATCTTAAATGCCACATCATATTATACGTGTTATGTGAATTAACTACTGTGCATGTCATCAAGCTGCCCAATTTGTCTTGTATCCAAAAGCGCTTGATAACAACTTAAAATGCTTCCCCAGATTTTCCTTTTCCGAGCTTAATTTTGTCTTTCATTATTGAATTCGGACACCCGGTTGGTTGTTGCAGCAAAGCTTCTTTGTTCCAGGTGTATGTGTGAATAGTCGAATCGAGTAGCTTGCCATTAAAAATGAACCATGCTGCTTTTTGTGGACAGAGATGAGAGGAATTTTGAGAGACACGCTCAGAAAACATCTCAACAAGCTTGCTGTTCTGAGCCTGCCTTTGTGATTCAGTCAAGTCCACCTCTGCTGTATTATAAGGGTTCAAACTGTGATGCTTTTCCAATGTGTTGAGAAAGGAGTATTAATCTTTTTTTTTTTTTTTTTTTTTTTTTTACCTCGTGTTGTTTCTTTTTTCTGTGGCCCACAAAATAAAATGTTTTGCAAAATGCCCGAACTGCTTTTTTTCCATATAATAAAAGTAATTGGTGCTGTCAAGCTCCAAAAAGTACACAAAGAACTACAGTATAAATGCGCCTTTAAAATACCATAGTATGTGATTGACCAGTGATGCCAAATATAATTTATCACATTTCTCTTGTTTTGAATGAACTTTAAATCCAACGATTAAGAAGTTTTTCAGCCAATGAGAACAAATTCTGACTCTTTTTCTGACAGAGCAATGTGTGAGGACAGAAGGCTTGGAATATAGTGGAATACAGATGACTTTTGTGGTGCTACCCCGGCCGCCGCAACATAAATGGCTGCCCACTGCTCTGGGTGTGTGTTCACGGTGTGTGTGTGTTCACTGCTGTGTGCACTTTGGATGGGTTAAATGCAGAGCACGAATTCTGAGTATGGGTCACCATACTTGGCTGTATGTCACGTCACTTTCACTTTCACTTTTTTGGAGCTTGATTAGAGCAGCTTATGTGTTCAATTTAAGAAAAAAATCATTTGGGGTTTGGAATGAGAGAGGTTCAATATTTGGGTGAATTAATTCTCTAAAAATTATTTTGTGGTGTAAACCAATTCATATTGGCTTACAGCATTATTATTTTGCTACCTGCAGCTTTACTTCTGTAAGTCACTGCTGTTAACAGCAGTTCACACAAATCCATTATAAAAGGATTTCTGAGCTTTTCTAAACACTGTCACTAGCCTTTCACTAACCACCTTTTACATTTTATAAAGTGTCTGAATCTTAGTTGAGCCTGTAGTGGGACGTATGAACAGTTTGTCCAATGGTCTGGTTCTTCCACCCTGTTATCGCCCGTGTTCCACCCTCCCGTCTGTCCCCTCAGCATCTCTTATCTGCTTCCCCCATTCCTCTCGCTCTCCCTCGCTCGCGATCTTACTCTCTCACCTTCACCATCTCTCTCTCTTACTCTTCTATCACGCTCTTTCATCCTCCCCTCTCCCTCCTGTTTCTTCCCCCGCTCTCTTTCTTTAACACGCTTCACCCCTCTGCTTTCCCCGCCTGTGGCTAACATTATTCTGTGGTCCGTCTGTTTAAAGAGATGGACAGATGTCGAGATGCCACGGAGGGCCAGAGTTCCTGCAGCTATTTCCTGATTGTTGGCTTTTTCCCCATCTCACAAGTCTAATGACCCCGCAGCGCTTTCCACTACAGAACAATAACACTATTAGATTAGTCAGAGCGAGTGGAGGAGTATTGACCGTTCAGTCTAGCTGCTGGCCAAGGCTAAAAGTTCAGTGCTGTTGTACGTTTTAGGCCTGGCTATAGACGAGAAATAAATGGATGAGAGGGCAAAGATGGATGAGCTGAACGGTAATTGAGCAGAATCTATGAGCAAGGGATAATGTGTGTATTTTTAAACATAGAAGGGAAATAGAGGGAACCTGAATGATGTCTTTTCAAAATCAGCCTCATGCATCTAAAATTGCTGTTCATCAATGGAATTCATTTGTTAAATCGGGTTGATGATTTTAAGAAGATCATACCATTGTAGATTACAGTACATATAATACATAATAGTTTGGGACAAGGACATGTTTTTTGAGGGCTTGAGGCAGTAAGTATTTTCAGCAAGGGCAATCAAGGCCAAGGATGTGGAGTGTACACTACGTGGAGAGAGTGAGTGGAAGAGGGAGAGTGAATGTTTCCTGCAGACCTAGAATACAACAGCAAAACCTTTTGTGATCAGAACCACTTTTAGGACTGAGACGTTCTTACAGTTCTGTGTTGTTGCAAAATTGCACCTGCTGTACTTCTTATAGCACCATCTCTGCTGTTGGACCTTGTGAAAAATTCTGTGGAATTCATTTATTACAGAAACAACAATAGCAGCTATAGCTTTGCTTTCCTGAATCAAATGCTGAACAAGGCAGAAAAATAATAGTGGTAAAGTTTTTGGTCGACTTAAGTTTTAAATGCTGCGTCGTCCTGACAAACAGCGTGTCCTGTATTTTGTCCACATAAGGACAAATGTAGTTGGTAACCTCGATGAAAGACCAGTCACAATTCAGTATGCAAATAAATGCAAGAAAGAAGACTAATTGTAATTCAGAATGCAGATATTTCAGTGACACCATGAAAGTAGAAAATTCAAACATTTAGGAGAGATTGACTTCTGTTGACCTTTAGCTACCGTTGCAAACTTGCAATGCATATTTTATGCCCAGTAATTGTTTATTCTTTATTTCTTGCACAATGATGACTAAGACATCTTTAGAATACAATAAAACATGCATTATAAAAATTTTAATAGTATTAATAACTTTTTCTTTGTTTTTCTTAAGAGAGCCACCAGCATCGAACTTGACTTGTGAATAAAAAAAAAACTGGTGGTAAAAAATCTGACTGAGATTTACAAAAACCATGTTTGAAGAAAGTACAGCATACTTTTGTACAGTCAGTGATAGAACAATTGCTTTTATCTGGGGCAGTTGTGTTAAACCTTTTCTACTGATTTTCAGAATCATTTTCAGCAGGGATTGCTTTGAATTCATTCTTTTTTAGTGCTTTGGGATTCCCAGTGCCTTTGGTTTTAAATCAAATGAGTTTATAGCTTGAGTCAGTGGGTCATGTTGTAAATAGTTTACCTTCAGGATGTTGCTAGTTTAATACAAAAACATAATTATACAATTTTTTTCAGAGTGACAAATTTATCTCCTCCAAAAGATTGAATTGGAATTGCTTTATTCCTTTTCCTTTTCATTCTAATAGAAGTAGTTTAGATTGAGATTGAAGCCCTTGCATCTGTTTGAATTTGTCGATTTGATTATATAATGATGTTGTGTTGTTAAGAGTGAGTTTTATTATAAGTGAATGCAAACTGGAGATCCTAAAAAGTAAGATGATCCCATATCTTAGTAGTTTGTGGCTTTGGTTCATGCAATGAATTGTCTAGAATCTTTGAAAATTTCTGAGTGATGCCTCCATCCAAAAATTTCTAAGTCAAAAGCAGTGTGTATTACTAGTATTAGTATTACTTATATATCATTGCTCTTTTGTTGATTTTGATTGCTTCCATTGTCCTCATTTGTAAGTCGCTTTGGATAAAAGTGTTTGCTAAATGACTAAATGTAAATGTAAATGTACTAAACTACTGACATAAAGCATACTGGAGCTTGTAGCCTTTAGGTGACACAATACGGTTTGGAGATGAGACGTGTGACCGTGCTGTGGACTAGGGCTGCACGATAAATATCGGCTGATAATTCATGCGCATCTCGTCAGTAAAGCCGGTTCTCTAATCAGCGGTAAATTCCATCAGGTGCGTGATTTCACACAGAGCAGCTGTTACTACACGGAGCCGTTGTTATCAGACAAGCTGCGCAAATCCACGCTGATAATGAACGTCGAGATGCGCATTAATTATCGGCCGATATTTATCGTGCACCCCTACTGTTGACATGAGCTGATGATGGACTGTCTACCGACCTCCAAGAAATAAGAGAACGTGGGCGGTAAAAATGATAGATTGGATAAAGCTGAGGTTATAAAAACAGTTCATATCACTTGTGCAGACAGATAGTTGGATAACACCACTGTAACTCAAGGTAACACGCGAAGGATGGGTTTCTTGTCAGTGTCCATTAAAGATAATGTGCTCTTGCCAGATTCCCAGTGTCAGGTGTCTTTGCAGTGTACAGCTAGTAATCTACAGTAAATGCCATCACTGTCATCAGAGGTTATCTGAAATCCAATTTGGTTTCACATAAGTAATTATGAAAGTTAATGTAAATAATATACAGTATAGAAATTAAATCAGGCCAATTTTTCCCATTTCTTTCACCTGCAGACAAATTTTTGAGATTCTAACATATATTTACTTTGATCCCTGCTTTAAAAAAATGTCATTGGCCTGCATTTGTGTGTGTGTGTGTGTGTGTGAGACAGAGAGAGAGAGAGAGAGAGAGATTGAGAGAGAGAGAGAGAGAAAGACTTCAGAAGGAGGGCGTTGAATATGTAATTGTCACTGGGACTAATCTCCTGAGATATTACATGGTTATTTCTTTCCTCTCTCTCTCTCTCTCTCTCTCTCGTTCTCCACTGTTGCTCCTCTGGGGGAAAAGAGACAGGCTCGGTAAAGCAGTCTATTAGTCATAGTGCTGGGGTCAGTGGGGACACCTCAAGCACAATATGAGTAATGCTTTCTCAGTGTAAAAGATTTAAACAGAGGTCCTCGGGGGGACACACCGGGCCCCTGTAGACTCCCCGGAGAAGGAGACCAGGGGTCGGGCCAAAGACCCATGTCACACTATATGTGTTGCTTTCGATTTAGAATTCTGTCTCTCAGGTTTTGTGCTTCTTTGTCTTCATTTCTCACTCTCTATGTGTAGTTTGTACTTTTATTTTTAGAAATAAAATGGGTTGCAAATGCTGTTTCATGTTGAAAAACTTTAGCATCTGAATCAGTTTCAGTGAAGGCGTTATGCAGATATGTGTCCAATAATATTGCTTACAAGTATTCTGATCCCTGCCTTGTGTGCCCGCTGATTCTGTCACTGTTTTCTCACCTCACAACATGTGCAGAATATCAGCAGCAGCTGTGTCTGTGGACGACTCCACCCCATGTTGCTACTGTTTGTGGAAATATTTTGAAGACAACAGATGCTTTGCATGTGGGGTGTTTTGCATTAGCATTAGATCTTGTGGAGGGAGAAAGTTGCAGTCCTTTGAATTGAATAAAAAATAAGTAGAATTTTAACCCTAACAAATTTCAATATATTTTTTTAAATTATGTGCTTATTATTATTATTATTATTATTATTATTATTATTATTATTATTATTATTACTGTTGTTGTTGTTGTGTCAGTGCATCTAGAAGTATGAAATGGAATAGCATACTGTAAATGCTTTGGTCTTTAGAAAAATGGCTTGTGTAACACTGTTGATGACACATTCATTGCTTTTTTTGTTGTGTCTAGAGAAAATATTTGTGATTGGCTGTGATTTGTCTCTCCAGTCATTTTAATAGTTTAACTGCAGACTGTAGTGCTGGAATGTGTGTGTGTGGGCTTGGCTGTGCTTATTTCACTGTCCGTTGGTCCAGAGCCAAAGCAAATGCATGCAAATGAGGTACAAGAATCATTGGTTGTTGGGTATGATTTAATTTTAAATTTTTTCATGTTCTTTGATTGAAACCAAAGCTTGCAGACAGTTTGAAGCAATTCGCATGGAAAAACATAATGCTTGATATATTAATTCTCATGTGAACATTTGTAAACAAAAAGAAAACCTTTTAACCAAATCACATTTTTAGTTGTTGAATTAAAAGGGCTAGTTTGAAGGAGCACCTGCCACTGAAAGAGTGGTTTTGCGAGAGCATTGTTCTGAAGGATGTTCCTGCTCGGCCTTGTTCTATAATTGCTTTTTCCATGTAATTCCAGTTGGCTATGAATTCCTTGATTTTTTTTTTTCTTTTTTTTTTCTTTAATTTGACATTCAAATTTTACTACATGTATTCTGAAAATAAGCAACACAAGCCAATATTTTCAAATAATAACTGTAAAGGAAATGGTTGAAGATTGCCTGTGTTTAGCCCAATCTCTGCATAAGTCGGATATCACAGCCTTGACATCTGCCATCTTAAGTGAGTTGGAAACAGTTATACTACTGTATACTGAGGACATTTTTTGTTTTATGAATATGCATTTCATGTTATTTGTACTCTAAAGTAACACAGTGTTTGGTTTCTCTTCTTGACAAAATTCCTGACTATTTTCCGAATATCCATACTATGGCATAACATACTTCTTCTACTATTTCTGCAGTGTGCAATATATATATTACTATAAAATAATATGAACAGCAATTTTTAACATTCTTTTTATTTAATCAGACTCTAGAGAATTAGGACATTTTTGCAAAAAAAAATTGCATAGCAAATAGGCCTAACCATTTTTATTTCTGAGATGATAACAGCTCTGCACTCTTTAAATGAAATGTCACGAGCTCACTGCATTGCATCAGTGTAGCATACTACAGTTTAAAACATTAAGTATTGCATAATACATTGTTTTGCACATAATGAAAAAATATGGTTGACAGTACACTGTACAGTATGCAGTTCCTATTGCCTTCTCACTTCTAAAAATTTTAGGTTCCTTTAGCGGGTTTTCGCAGTGAGGCCATAGAAGAATCCTTTTGGGTTCCATTTGTTTTCTGCAGAATATTTCAATAATCTGAAGAACCTTTCCCCACTAGGATCTTTTCTGCAATGGAAAGGTTCCATAGATGTTAAAGGCTCTTCGTGGAAAGAGCCTGTTATTTTGTGTATGTAGAAAGGAATCATACATATTCAATACTGCAAAATCGAGGCCGGTTGAGCATCTCTCAGATTGTGAGTTACTGTGCACAGTATTTGTACACTAGGTGTCCATACCGAAAGGACAAAATAAGCTAAAGTTAAACAGTTCTAAATGGCGTTTTGGAAGGCACAAGAGATGTTTAGAGAGGCAACATTTTAAATGTCAGTGCAGGTCAGGGCTTGACTCGTTTAGTAGTTTAGATGCTTTTAATGATACATACAGTACTGTTAAGGTGATATTGTTTTTTTTTTGAAGGTTTTTTAATTTTTTGTCAGTGATGTTGAGGGATTTAACTTTTGCAGTCTAATAGGATCAGCAATTAGTCAGTCAATTTGTTTGATGGCAGTACTTTCTGTGCTAGTTCTCAAAACTTAAATCTTCTATGAACTATAAGTCAATAAAAATATAGCCTATTCAATGACATCAAAATATGACTTACAAGGCCACTTTTGTAATTTCTGTTCATTCATTTTATTTATTTTTTATTGAATGTCCTGAATATTAAATATGCATTCTTGCATGGCTGTTTAAATCAGTTTGCAGTGTCTGTCCTTGCTGTATGTGTGTGTGTTTTTGTGTGCAGTCAGTGGTCTAGACAGTCCTGCTAAATATGCTTCAGGCGTGCTGAGACATGCTGTGGGCATGAGGTAAGACGGCCAGGGTGGGTGAGAGATGTGCTCACCCGGACACACAGACACATACGGGCCTTTAGGGTCATTATGAGTCATGGTCAAGGCAAACATGCGTAGTCAACATGTCAATCACACAACTTTCATCTTCAGCTCACCTTTAAAAATGCCAGTGTGCCAGTTCAGCATACAAAACCAACGATCTTTGGACTGTCAGATTGGCATTACGATCATTGCTACCTCTGCTATTGAAACTGCGTTCTTTTTTCATTTTAACCAATGCATGCAACAATATTGTTGCTTTATACAATACATGTAGTGTGCTTGGTGTATAGCCACTACATCTAAGCATTTCTATGCAAGACTGGATTGAATTTCTAAATGACTATGATTCAATATGCATTTGATTGCAGGAGTGGTCTGAATTGTCAAGAGGTATTAGATTAGCTAACAGCACTCCATCAGACGCCTCCTGGAACACTTCAGCTAACGGTTGCTGTTTTAACACAGCTTTTCTGAGTCACTTCTCTTTTTTTCAATATCTGTTTTGCATTATTCATTTTTGGTGTTGGATTAGAGATGGGAGATTTCCATATATAACTCTCAATTAGATTAACTCCAGTGTACCCAAGGCAGTGTTTTTAAGCTTCGTTTCAAATTTGTGTGACCAGAAATCAGACATCTATTTCTTAAAGGGATTGTTTACCCAAAAAAGACATTTTGTCATCTACACACCATCATTCATTTGAAAATTATGTTTGATATTTCCCATTGGTACAACATGAATTGTGTGTGTTTTTTTTATCTTCTATGTTTTTTTTTTTTTTTTTTGTGGCAGAGTTGTTCTGAGTCTCTTTTTTATATGACCATGGCTGACAAGCTTCAAAATTAAAGATAATTCATTTCGTGTGAGGAACAAACAAAAATGTAGTATTTTTATTTTATTTTTTTTTAAGAGAGAACTTGTATCATGCTTTTTTTCTGATAAAAATTGTGATTATAATTAAAAATGCTTAAATCTTTAGATTTGCAGTGTTTGTTTGTACGGCTGCACAATTTGGCCAAATATTTTGTTATCATGTATCAATAATAATAATAACAACAAATTATTATTATTATTATTATTATAAAAAAATAAATATTACATATAATAAGAATTATTATTATTGTTAAATTTTACTGTAAAATAAAAAAAGTTAGAATAATAATATTTTATTTTACTGTGTAACTGTAAATTGTAAACTAATATTTACTGTGTAACTGTAAACTAATTTACAAATGGCTAACTATCAGGCTTTTATTTTTACGGTTTGGGAAGATGCTAGCACATATTTTGTTTCCAAATCGATGCTTGTTGCATGCCCAAATTCCCATGTTGGACTTTTGGTTTCATTTTGATTAATCATTCTGCACTAGAAAATATCACTGTATGTGTCTATATGACATAATATTAATTTCTGTGTGAGCTGTTCCTTTTATCCCCTTAAAAGAAATCTATATGTCATTTTATAGTATGTACATGAATCCTAATCCTAAATACACTATGACATTTGCCAGAGTGATGTAGACTACAAGAAGGCTTAGCCGTGAGTGCCTGTGTGCGCACACAGTCCTGTTCCATTGAGTTAGTTCTGATTAGATCATTAATTCTGATCTAGTTGATATGAGGAAGTCTGGCTGCCTGTCCTCCGCTTCCACCCCCACAGTTTCCTCAGAGCACAGCCTCGGTTTGAAAGACTTGTCACTGACAGATCCTTGATCGCCTCTCACCGTCTGATGGAATGATAGATGATGAAAGGACAGGGGTAAACGAACAGAAGAGATTAGATTCTCTTATCATGTCTACTTTCCCTGACAGAGTGCTTCAGAACGGATGGATGCGTGGATGACGGGAAGAAAGGTTTCAGAGGAGGGCGAGTGGATGGAGAAGATGCTCAGGGAAAAGAAGAATAATGCGCGTGTCAACCTCGGGTGTTTTTGTGAGGACAGGTTACGTAATCTCAAAGAGATCTCACACAGTCTCTTGGAAAGGGTGCATATGTGGTGCCTACTCCCACGCAGGGTTTTGAAAAGTGTATTTTTGAATTTCAACTAGATTTGGAGAAAATGTGAGTGGTGCTTGTGTGATCGCTGGGTTGTGAGTGGTTATCTGGTTGCTAAGGTGTTCTGATAGTGTTTTAACACATTTCCAGGTGAATGTTTACTGGCAAATTAAAGAGTCCCCTTTAAAAGAGACCTGTTATGCTAGGGTGACCAAACGTGCCATTTTTTTTTTTATATTTTGTTTTTTTTTTATATAGGGTTTTTATATTTTATATAATATAATATCCGTTTTTTTTTTGTTTGCGATTTTTTTATTTCTATATTTCTAGGGAGCAATTCTAGGGGGGGTGCTATGTCGCTCTCACTAATCTTTTGACCATACATCAATGGAAAGCTTATTTATTCTCGAAAAACTGGTTTTGTGGTCAAGGGTCACATATAAGTCTCAAAATACCCCACAGATCATTTATTATATCATTTTGTAAATGCCTATTTTGAGTGGAAGCAGAAACACACTGTTTTTGTGCATGTCTCTTTAAATGCAAATGAGCTACTGCTCCTTTTCCTCTTTTCCAAATGAGCTACTGCTCCTTTTCCTCTTTTCCAGACAAGGACTTTGCCTTTACAGCTCGTTTGTATCATGTCATACCATTATCATATCATGATTATCACATGCTGAAATCATGAGTTTTAAAGCCATATCAGTGTAAACATCTGATAGACGGTTTTCTAAGCGCAGACATTCGAAGCACGCGTATAGAAAGCGGCTGTCACATGACGTGTGAGTACTAAACTAAGTTCTCTTTAATGTCTTGTGCTTAAGATATTGGATGCGGTTTTATATGTGGGGACTTTCGTATGTTGTGTTTGTTGTATTGTGATTTAACAATTACAAAAACAGTCAGTTTGTTTGTTATGATAGGACAATATTTGGCCGAGATACATCTATTTGAAAATCTGGAATCTGAGGGAGCAAAAAATCTAAATATTGTGAAATTCTTGTAAAAAATTAGGTTCTTGGCAATGCATATTACTAAACAAAAATTAAGTTTTGATATATTTACGGTAAGAAATTTACAAAATATGTTCATGGGACATGATCTTTACTTAATAACCTAATGATTTTTTGGCATAAAAGAAAAATCAATAATTTTGACCCATACAATGTATTTTTGGATTTTTGTTATTGTATTACTAAGTCAGCGACTTAAGTGTCAAGTGTTAGATATTTGTGGTATGTGTGTAATATGCATATTATTCATTTGATCGTTTGTTTGCTTTTATGCTGTGAGTCTGGGGGCTGTCGCACACCTAACCCTAACCCTAGCCTATCAACGAACATCTTTAAAACATGAATATGGAAAATTCCTTCATATTAATACAGTATACTGTGCCCTAAAGTGCATAATTACAAATCATTTCTCAGCATGGTATGGTGACAGGTAGTAAATAACTCAGAATAACTCTTTATTAAATAACTAGCTAAGTTAAAGAAAAAAAAATGGTTAATGTTATTAAAAGTTAGTTAATATTTATTAGTTGGTTGTTAATTTTTTTTTATTAATTTGAATTATTTTTATTTTTTGGAGATAAAATGAAAATATCATTCCCGGATTGGTACAAAAAGTGATTTAGGTAACTTACCTATGAATCAGGTCCTCAATACCATAAAGGTGATTGCTTAGAAATTATACACAGCACAAAAGTTTGTTTTATTATTTACAATAAAGGTGATTGCTTAGAAAAATTATTACACAGTTCTACACAGCAAATTGCATGATATGTGGCAATATTCATGTCAATACATAAAAAATTCAAAAGTTCCAGGGAAAACCATTACAAAAAAATTATACTTTTGTATTATTATTCTTATAATTTATTTTATAATTATAATTAATTTTGTTTTTTAAATTTTTTTTTTTTATTATTAATATAATATTTGAATAAAAATCTGCATATAAGAATGATTTCTGAAGGATCATGCAACACGGAAGACTGGAATAATGATGCTGAAAATTCAGATTTGCTTCACAGGAATAAATTACATTTAAAAAAATTCAAATAGAAAACAGTTCTTTTAAATTGTACAAATATTTTACAATTTTACTATTTTATGATCAAATAAATGTAGCCTTGGTGAGCATAAGAGATTTCTTTAAAAAACACAAAAATATTTTACTGACCCCAATTTTTTAAATGTTAATGTATAACTCAAGTGATGATTTAAATACTTGTGTAAGGTTTTTTTCTGAATTTTAATAGGCAGTTGTTCTGAAGTTTCATAAAAATGAAAAATAGAAAAGATTGTGTTTTGAGAACTCCGATCAGGCTTAGGAGCATGATAGATTAACCTTTGCATTAAGTGTGTGCCGTATAGGTCAAAATCTCTATGGGGCATGGGGAGAACAAGCACAAATATAAACCATACACACACAGACACTCATTTATACCCTCACAAACAGACAAACAGTAGTGCATCTGGTAAAGTGAAATGTCAAGGAGATAAGTGAAATTGTTTAGTTGTTCCCCAGAGAGCAGAAACCGAAGCAGAGCAATTATCTTAATTGTGTTCCAGTGGTGTTTATAACCATCATGCTTTGTCGCTGAATACCTGTTCTGTTTTTCTCCGTCTCTCAGCGTCTCCTTCTGTGTGGTAATCTGTTTATGTACCATTCTGTCATGTTGTATTTTTAGTTTATAACAGTCATTTGTAATTCCCCCACCATTACTTGGCTTTTACACTTGATTTATTCCTCTCATGTCTTTCAGAGACTCTTTCTTTAGACCAAGAAGTATTTTTTAAAAGTCTGTGTAGTTAGACTTTTGACTATCATGAAGTCTAGTTAATGTTTCCAGCTTGTCTGTCTACTTTAAACAACATAAACAGTGACCAACCTCAGTTCAGTTTTTTACATGTGAAAATCCTTGTTAAATTTTTGCACATATGAAAGCATTTTTGTGCCATTTAAGGTTGTAATTTAGTTGATTTAGTTCATTTGTATACATCCAAAAATAATAATGGTGATTGTCACAGACTGAAAACTGATATGTATATATATATATATATATATATATGTATGTATATGTATATGTATATGTGTGTAAGTATATAAGTCATTTTTTCTTTGATTTTACATTTTCAGTTTGTGTTTTTGCTGTCAATCGTTCCTGCTGTACCTTTAGGGGAATTATTTGGAGGCATAGGGAGCACATCAGGATGAATTCAATAAACATTGTCATTAGTCTTAGGTTGCTGCTGAGCTATTTGAATAATTTATTTGCTGTAAGCTCTCCTCTGTGTTATTGTGTTGACTTAATTGCCATTCAGCCACAAATACAATATTTCTGATTGGTTTAATTCTGCCATTATATTAGAATTGTCCACGGGTTACTGTTCTTCTGATCCACAAAAAAGTATATGATGTAATAAAAGGATTTTGCTATCACTGTGATGTTTGCAGCTCAGCTTGGTGTTATAGTTAGAACAAATGAACTTGTTTCACTCGCCGGGCTTATTCTTCAAGCCCTTTTCTCTGATGGCACGACCCCAATTAGCTTCCAGACGGCTCAGACGGCTCCTCAATGTTAAACGCGAATTGCAGCAGATGCTGTTCTAGTTGTCACGTTGAGATGGAGAGCGAACGTACCAAACAAACATGTTTAGAATCACGAAGGCGTTCTGAACAAATGCCAACAGTGACAGGAAACACTGCTGACTGACTGCAAATAGAAAGGAAAGATATTTAACATCTCATTTGTTCCTTCTAGATTAAATGGGGTGCAAATGAGGTGCTTGTGAGAGTTGCATGCTGCCAGTGGGAAAAAGACTAGTAAATGTCTCACGGAAAGTTTCAAATGTCAGAGATTTTGATTTGCACTGCCGACATTTCTCTTTTCTTTCTATTTGTATTTTTCCTAAGGGATTTGTGGGTTGAGAATATTAGTAGCCTATACTTTATATGACTGAGGAGTAGTTTATCCAAAAAAAAAATATATATATATTTTTTTAATCATTTGCTTGTCTTAATGCTCTTCTTAAAGGAATAGTTGACCCAAAATGAAACCTTACAGGAAATGTACTCACCCTCAGGGCATCCTAGATGTAAACGAGCTTGTTTCTTCATCAGATTTGGAGAAATTTAGCATTACATCACTTGCTCATCAGTGGATCCTCTTCAGTGAATGGGTGCCGTCAGAATGAGAGTTCAAACAGCTGATAAAAAAAATTCCAACAAAAAATCCACACGACTTATCAATAAACATCTTGTGAAGCAAAAAAAAGCATGTTTGTATTAAACAAATCCATCATTAAGACTATTTTAACTTCAAAATGATTCCTTCTCTCAGTGTTGCGTTTGAAGTGGATAAGAGCTCACAGTGACTAATACTACTTTCATTTTGGTCTGTTCGTGGCACAAAGATATTGTATGGCTTCAATAGACTTGGGAAATACTACACCGGTCTGATGGACCACTTTTATGGTGCTTTTGTGTTATACTCCATTCATTTTAAGTGTATGGAAAAGTGCAACCTGTACAGAATTTCTCCTTTTATGTTCCACAGAAGCAAGTAAGTCAAACAGGTTCAGAATGACTTGAGGGTGAGTAAATGATGGCAGAATATTTATTTTTGGATTAAGTCACATGAGCTATGAAAGTGCACAATAAAATCCTCTTGTGGTGAAGTTGACTAGCTAAAACATCGGGCTGAACCAGAAGCAGTTTGTAACCTAATATGTGTAATTTGTGAATGCATGCAGTCTTTGGAGACAAAGTTCAATTCGAGTCGATGACTTGAAAGTTCACTAAAAGAAATTAGAGGAGCCCACAAGTCTTATGAGCTTTCCCAACCTGTCTGCTCTCTCTAAAACACTGTTTATAAAGGGCTTTCATTACAGGAAGGCACACACACATGCACCTACATCCAGGAAGTGGTGTGATTGAATCATTGATCAATTTAATGGAGGCTCTGGACAACCGAAAGTGTCTTACTGCAGTCTTTCTCTCGTGTAGCATAGTGAGAATTGAGTAGTCAAATAGAGACAGACTTGTGAAGGACTGCACTGTTTTTAACATTGATAATAATAAGAAATGTTCCTTGAGCAGCAAACCAGCATATTAGAATGATTTCTGAAGGATCGTGTGACACTGAAGGCTGAAGTAATGATATTCAGCTTTAAAAATTCAGCTTTGCATCACCGGAATGAATGACATTTTAAAATATATTGAACAGTTATTTTAAATGGCAATATATTTCACAATATTCATGTTTTTGTATTTTATATTGAATAAATGCAGCCTTATTAGCATAAGAGACTTCTTTCAAAAACAAAACATTAAAAAGTCTTACAGACCCCAAACACAGAATTCAGTTCTCTCATATACATAAAATGATCTCAAAATACCCATCCCAGCAAGTGTTTTCATAAACACAGTCGGTTGTGTCTTAAGTGATATGAACGTAAACAGAAAGAAATTGGATCTGTGTATTCAGTCTTAAAGTCATTTGGTAATCAAACAACAAAACAGCTTTAACAAAGCTTAATCTGGATTTAATTTACACAATGAACACTATGAAGTATTATGTTACTTGTGACATTTATGTACCTGTACCTGTTAGGCCTAATTTTTTATTAGTAAATTTGTTCTATTGTGTCTATGCTTCTGATTTGTGTATTTTATTTTAATAATTTTATTACTTACTGGTCACTTGTAAATGTTTAATCATGTTTGAACTTTATTAGTTAGGCTAGTAGTTTTTGTTGTGTCATTGAAGAAGTACATAGTGTTCTTTAAGTAATAAATGCAAAGCAAAGTTACAATGCTATCCCGCCATTTTTGATTTTTTTTTTTTGTTTAAAATTATCTGATAAGTTTTTATATGATATTAATATGTTGTTTTTTTTTGTTTTTTTTTTAAAATCTAGATTTATGCATATGAAGCCTGTTTTCGCCACTGAATAAAAAAAAATAATAAAAAACTAATCGCAATTCTGACTTTTTTCGCAATTCTGAATTGCGTGATACAAACTCGTAACTCTGACTTTTTGCCTCAGAATTGTGAGATGTCAACTCACAATTCTGAGAAATTAAGTCAAAATTGTGAGAGAAGCTTGCAGTTCTGAATTTAATTTTTCAGAATTGTGTGATATAAACTCACAGTTGTGAGAAAAAACCTCAGAATTGCAGGATTTAAAGTTGCAATTCTGAGAAATAAAGTTAGAATTGCGAGATGTAAACTTACAATTGTGACTTTTTTCTTTATATTACGCAATTGTGAGTTGTTAAGTCACAATTGTGAGACATAACCTTGCAATTCAGAGAGCATATCAGTCTTTTGGATATTATAACTTGCAATTGTGAGTTTATATTTTTCTTTATATTACGCAATTGTGAGTTGTTAACTGACTTTATAACTCGCAACTGTGAGTTTATATCACAGAATTCAGAGAAAAAAACTCTGCGAGAAGTTTGTCTCGCAATTCTTACTTTATAAATCAGAACTGCGAGTTTATATCATGAAATTCTGAGAAAAAATTCAGAATTGCGGATTTATGTCATGCTATTTTGAGAATTTTTTTATTATTTATTTTATTATTTTTCATTTATTTAATTCAATGGTGGAAATGGGCTTCCATATATATGTATAAAATTATTATATATATATGTATTTGACATCTGAATTTAATTTTCTTCCCTGATGTTCATCCAACCCCCACAGAAACACATGGATCATAAGCGAACTTCCATTAGACACTAATTAGACATGTGAATAGTGCTCATACAACAACAGCACCTATTAATAGAGACAGCGGCCCTTCCACAGAAAACCGATTACAGTCATCATTATCTTAATTGCCTTGGGATGATTCAGGAAAAAATTCTGCAAATTCAGTTTATGCATTTATAAATACAACCAATTAGCATTTCAAACCTGTTGTTAGCCGTGATGTTTTAACAGAAGCAGAGGGGAAGTCATTAATTGTAATATAGCACATTCTCGACATGGAATGTGGTTCATTATCCAATTTCACATCACAAAATTCCCTTTTCAACCCTTGGGAATGATAATGGCATTCTACTAATGCTCCTCTGGTAATTAAACAAGCTGATATGCAGATGTCTGTCTAAATGGTGTTACTGTGGTAACCATTATCAGAATTAACCATCAGTGCATGCATGAATCAATTTCAACATCGATTTGTTTTTCAAGCAAATATCTGAGTTTAGTCGACTCTGGTGAACCGGTATGAATATGCAAGTCTGCATGCTCCCAATGCCTCCACAATAGACCAGCCTACTAATTTACCACAGTTCTGCTTAATGCATAATTGATATTCATGAGGTCCGTTCACGTTTCTTACCATTTTACTGAGGCTGCCAGAAGATATTATTCCCCTCTGCTCAGACGAAACAGCCTGATGTGCGTTTGGGCTAAGACCCATCACAATGTAATTAATCCCTGTGGGTCTGAGAATGAGTTTTAACGTTGTCTGATATGCTGTGTAGAGGACACTATTGAGTTGTAGCAAAAATGAGGGTCATATCTGTAAATAAAAGACAAAATTCATTAGCATTTAATTCATTTTTGGTTAGCATTGCTTTCATACTGTGAAAATGGATGGTGAGTGTGACGATTAAGCTCCAAAAATATAACAACTTAATGATGACTTCAATTTTTTTACTTTACTCATGCAAAGCTATTGGATGGTTTTGGAAAGCTTGGAATACAGTTCAAGAGTCATATGACCAATATTTAGAACCCAGTTAATTTCAGTCCCACGTTTAATGTTTATATCTCTGATTGGTGTTCTTATAGAAGAAACGCCCTTTCATTTCATAGAAAAATGCAGATGGGATGTTCTGCTAAATATCAGCTTTCGTGTTCTACGAAAAAGTGAAATAATTGCCTCACTCACAGAGCGGTTCCTTTTGGTTTTGAAAAATGAATATCCTGCTGACTGTGTTAGTAAATCCATTGAACTGTTGACCTGTGGACATTAGAAATGAGGCAGCAGTTTACTTGGTTTCCTGATCTGAGAAATTGCCTCGGCACTTGGCAACACTGAGAGTGAAACTGATTTACTCCTGCTGCTCGGACAATCCCCGAGGACCAGCAGGATGTAGAGCAGAACGGCAGAGCAAAAAAAAAAAAAAACATCAAAATGGTTTGTACCGTGAAAAATGTGAGATGTTTTGCAATTATAGTAGAAAAGAGAGCTTCTCTATGGAACCTCATGTGTGTCCACATCCTATTTCACCCCAAAGGAAGGAAGGAAACTTTTTTTTACACATTTGTATTATTTAGATTTTTATATGTAGGCCTACATATTTTCATACATAGATATTTTTTTTTTTTTTTTTAAATACAACATATTAATGGCATATGATTATATTTATTTTTCACGCACTTTAATATTAGGAGGTTAAGCTCATTGTCATTACTGTATTGCAAAAATGAAATAATGTCTCACCCATACACGTTTGTAATATTGAAATGAAAATAAATTTCAATGCATGGTAAAAAATGACCGTGATGCATATTTACAAACTTTACCATTTCAAATTGTGTGTATACTACTTCTATAGCATTACTTTATACAATGATGCAATATGAGAAGGTAAGTTTTTTCTGTAACAGTAAAGAGAATTGTTGAGAATTCTGTTTAATTGTCATTTAAAGTAATAATGCCGCAGAGAAAGGCTTTGTTTTCTTTATGCAGAATATAATTTGTGATGAAATATGACCTGTATATTTTGACAGATGCACCAATTAAGACGAGGTTTGTTTTTTAATCACAGCTGGCTCTCGTCATCTGGTGGCTCAGGCTTTGGCCAAAACATCTTCACAGAAGGAATAATAAATTGGTCTGGATTCTCTTCTTCTCATCATGCCGTCATAGTGAGCCCTATCATGCCCCCTTTGCTCGAGATCCCCCCCCCCAAACCCTTGGGGTTCATAAATAAACCAGCAGTAGTCTGGAAATGGCAGACAGTGATATACAGGTTTAGCTCTTTAGAAACTGCTACACATCCTTATTTTTTCACACTATAATTGAGTGTTATTACCACACAACAAGAAGATAAATCTTGCAACAGTGACATGCTATTCATCCTGCTGTGAAAAATCACAGACATGGAAGCTGTTTGTCTTTTGTGTTGTAACGAAAAGAATATGTCTGGGTTTGAGGTGAAATTCAAGCAAAATAAGAAGGTTTGCTATTAAAATTGTTTTTGAAACATTGAACATTGCTTATTATTACTGACCTATTTACCAATTATAATAGCTAAACTTTGGCTGTTATTCATTGCAGTTACATAAATGTAGTGAAAATGAATTAGAATTTAATTGTATGGTTAAATCAGAATATTAAACAACTGAAACTCACTAGAACACTTGTGACTATCATGCATGTCAGCTTCTAGCATGATTATGGCATGAATACCCCTGCAGAGCATATACAAATTGGTTTTCTTTAGCCTACATGTGACATTTTCCCCCGCAGCATGGATGCAGAATCTGTTTGACGTCTGCCAGCAGTACTTATGTTCCAGCCTAATGGCTGTATAGTTCTCGCTGTCACATTCAGTGTTAACTTAGTGGCCCAAATCAAGAGCCTACCCACAATTCTCTGAAGCTGTACTGTAAAAAAATTTCATTTTCATTGTAAAAATGCTGCTTTAAAAATATGTTCATTGGTTAGTGCTGAGTTTTTTTAAAACTGAAAAACTGTAATAAACAGCACTATTCATGTAATTTTACAGTAAAAAACTGTAAACTGTTAAAAAAAGTCATTGTATAATTTACAGTGGGAAAAAAAATTAAATTGACATTCCAAAAATTCCCATGAAACCTCACATTTGTTGATTTTTTTTTTTTTAATTCCAATAACTGCTTCCTCTTTTTTTGTCTGTTATGCATATTTTTTTTTTTTTTTTTTTTTTTTTTTTTTGCATCTAATGTTGTTAAATTAATATTTATTGCATTGTTTTTGTGCCGTGATTTACCTTGGTGTTTTCTATTTGTATGACTGTGCACCTTCTTAATATTAGTGTGAACAGATTTTAGTATTTCAGAATTTAGTATTTCTGTAGGTTGGAATAATAATTTTATCAGTTAATGAAATATATGATCTGCTGTAAATTTAAGATAAAGCCATAACCTACAATGTTGCTACTGTATTTCTTTACAGTAAAGTTCTGGAAATGTATTTTGTTATAGGGGGTGGAGAATGGTAGGATTAGGGGTGGAGATGGGTAGGTTTAGGGATCAGGGGTAGGCTTAGGTAAATGTAAGGTGGGAGTGGTTGGATCTAGATGTGGTCTGCAGTGAGACGCTTCTCCCAAATTCACACACAGTTTGGTTGCATCTAAATATCAGGAGTCACAGATGTTGTAAGAGTGAACTTGGTTAGATTGTGTTTTCTGTTATCATAGAGTCTTGTGTCTTCTGTAAGTTGTTGTTTTTGAATATGGGGTTATATCCATATTGTTTATATTCACTTACCAGAGTCATGTTGTGTGATTATAACACTGGTTATGATGTTAAGGAAATCTCAGGGGTAATGTGGAGGTTTTTACATATTTGTTTTTGATTATAATTAAGTATGGGTTTGTGTTACAAGTCTGCAAGTACAGTATATTTGCTTAATTATATGTGGTGTAATTATGTGAGAGCACGTCCTGCTCTGGTAAATCTGGTACGTATCAGTTTCAAATGACTTCAGCAGGCTGTAATGTAGTCCTAGAATCATATTTATGCTTTTATGATTTTGTTATGGCTTTTTGTCATTTTTGGAGCTTGATAACCCTGGTCACCATCCATTTTCATTCTAAAGAAAGCATTCTGCTGAGTATTCTGCAGAGTCAAACAGAGATGCGTGTGTCTGGAACAACTTGAGGGCGATAGAGAGAGTAGTTGCTTGATTTTGTAGCTGTTGGGTGCAAATGTTTTGCTGTGGAATGCTATTTTACACACATATATACACATACAGACTCGTACTTCCTTGTTTTTAGAGCGCCAGGTGTCGCATTAATCAGTATGTGTACAATCAGGCGTAATCATTTCAATCAGACATTGCAGTGTTTATGCCGTTTGTTTACAATGTTTGTTTACTCTGATCACTTCATATGCTGCTCAGCTCACATAAATGCAATTTAAAATCAGTTTCTGCCAACAGTCTGAGTTGCACTGTCACATAGGCTACTCTTGCCAATGATGCTTTTTTGTCACTTTGAAAGTACTGATATATGAAAGATTGTAGACTGAACACAAACATGTTAAGATACAGTATGATTATAAAACAGATAGTTCTAGATTGAAATACATATATATATATTTCATGCACCAATGGATTGCAGAGGCTGACTAGAAAAAATATTTATTTTATCATAATGATGGTTCTACTGTTTTATAATAACTTTAAGACTATGGTTTTTTCATGGTAAAATCACAGTAAAGCAGTGTCCCATACCGTATTCCTTGAAAAACATTATCCAAGCAGCTTGAAATGGTTAATGGTTCAGAAGCACATAGGGTTACATTTCCACTCTGATGACTGTTAACTACTGACAAATGGCAGTGCTGTCGTGTTGTGCTCTGTGCCAGGTTGAATGCTTGAGCACTCCCAAGAGACAGCTTTATACTGCAAGGTTAACATAACCGCTCATGCTTGTAGCTTAGCCTTTTTTTTCTTTTGACACTTTTTCAGACTTGTGAACAGATTTTAATCAGTTGCTTTAAAAAAAAAAAAAAAAAATGTTAGTTTCGGACTTAACAGACTGACTGGTAGAAGTTCACGTTTTCTGGCTCAAATATGAAAAACGTGTGAAATACATTTGTTCGCTGTGTCACAATGGTCCTAGAGCAAACCGGCAAAAGCGGACAGATGCCTAGCCATCTGAAAGTTTCAGAAATCAAACCCTCAAGTCATTCTCGCCCCATTTGGAGTGTGTTTGGTAAGACGAATGGAAACATTACCCATATGTCATTGTATTAGAACAGAAGTCAGCGTTGGAGCAAGATGTTGAAGGTGTTAAAAACAACATATTTTTCCAAAAAATCATTGTGATACTGTAAAGTTATGTGCATATAAGGATCACATTTAGTCCATATTTTAGAGAAAATGTGCATTGGTGGAGAGGAGAAATGCTGATAACTCTGCCAGGCTCTGTTTCTGCAACAACAACACTGGCATTACTTTGGCCATTTGGTGACACGACATTGCAGACCAGGAGCCAGGAGCCGATGTGCCAACACAATCATGACAAGATGCTTGATACATGGTCCTTTAACTCTTTCTTTCCCTCTGTCTCCAAGAGGGGGTTTTCTTATCAACGCCATCAAAGAACAATTTTGTTAATCTTTTCTCCAAGAGGGGGTTTTCTTTTATTTGGCATTATATGGGATTTTTTTTAGTCTGAGGGTTTTTATCCAAAATATCTTAAATTGTGTTCCGAAGGCGAACAAAGCTTTTATGGGTTTGGAACGGTGTTTTTGTGTGTTTCTAATTAAATTTTTTTTTTTTGGGTTGATTGTTTGTTTATTTGTTATTAATTAGAGTGTTTTTGTGTATTAAGAACCTTTATTTTTAAGAAAGTAGAAATGTTAGATTGTCCTTCTTAAACATTAAAAGATTATATAGAGAGCAAATGGAGACTTTTGCATAAAAATATGCTTGTAATTTCATTTATTTCTACTTACTAATAAATTTAGAGAAAAAAAAATTCTTTTAAGGATCAACTTTGTCTCTAAAGTAAATAAAGGGTAAATAAAATAAGACAACTGTTAACATACAAATTGTTTTAGGAAAGAATAGATAAATTGTCTCATCTCTAAAGAAATATCTGCATATTTAAATTAAATATAACTAAAAAGTATTCAAAATAGCTCAAGATTTTTTATCTCTAGAACCATCCTGTCTGTCTATTTGAAATGCATTTATGCAGACAGGTTCAGTAAGGTTGCATAGAAAGTACTCAGTGATGGTGTTCCTCTTCAGTTGAAGTGGGTCATTTTCTGAGGCCAGACCGAGTCTCATTTACTGCAGATTTCACCCAGACACACAAATGCACACAGCATTTCACTCTTACACTTTGAGACACATTCTTTGTGACACATTCTTATCTCTTTTTCCCTCTTACTCGCTCGCATTCGCTCTGCTCGACTGTGATGTCTCAAGCAGCTTCGGTCTGCCGGCGGTGCTCGCTCATCTGGAGGTCAGACACGCAGTGAGGGGGAGAGATCGGTCAGACAGAACAACACATGCTGGCTGAGATCGGTCAACCTGAGCAGTAAGCCATGAAACGGTGCCGCAGGCTTTGAAGATCACACTGAAGAGCAGATCTAAGGCGGAGCACACAGAGAGCAGACGAGCTGTGGCGATATACGAATGTGCAAATTCCCAAGATGTGGAGGAACTTCACATGAATTACACAATCCGCACTGTCACTGACTCTAGCTGCTTTGAAAAACGAACTAGATTTTTTAGAGGACTAAACTCACCATTGCTTTCTTAAGGTGTTCTGAGTGTTTTAGAGTGCTATTGTTTCATTGTTTGGGTGTTATTAGTGATTTGACTTGCTACTATAGTGACTGTTAATGTCTAGTAGTGTTTCCAAACTGAGGTCTGAGAGCAGTGTAATTGTTGTCTGAAACTCATTTTTGGAAATTAAAATAAATTGCAATAAAATATGAGTATTAGATGAAGACTTGTATTAGATGAAATGTTCATTAATGAAAATTAGAAATGTTGCATTGGCAACTAAATACATTTACTAAAATTACTAAAACTCAAACTGAAATATAAAAATAAAATATATAAATAATATTAAAATAACTGTCAGTTTGTGGAATTATTTATTAAATAATTATTTATTTAAAAAAATACAATTTAGGTATAAAAAATATGAGAATTCATGCAGTGTTAAGAGTTTTTGCAGCAAAACTTTTTGATTTAATTTTGATTTAATTTTAAATGTTCATCTTCATTGTTATTTACAGTATGCAATCAAACCAAAATGTATTCAGACACCTTTTAACGTTTCTCACATTATCACAGTTTATTCGCTAGTTGTAGTTTAGAAAAAAGTAATAAAATATGACAAGAACTCCAAGTTAAACTGTCAGAACAAATTTATCTTGATAATGGCATTCTTCTGTTAGACTGTCTCACAAATGAATTAGCTGTTACACAATTAGATAACAGCAATTTAGGTCAACCAATTACCAAGCAATGCTTAATTTTGTTCAGACTGTGGTGTA
Source organism: Cyprinus carpio (assembly GCF_018340385.1). NCBI lineage: Eukaryota > Metazoa > Chordata > Actinopteri > Cypriniformes > Cyprinidae > Cyprinus > Cyprinus carpio. The sequence continues at coordinate 24,938,590 of NC_056602.1, read as the reverse complement.
AAAAGGTCATATTAGCAATTAAAGGAAAAACACTTAAGCAAAACATGGTCAGGACAAAGTGTCTGAATAATCTTTGGTCCCAAATTTTGATAATTTTTACTGGTAGTCCACTGTATGAAGAATTTATGGGTATGTCCCACACATGTGGTTGTCTGCTTGTGTGTCTACAACATGTGCCCTCCGATGCTCGCTGCTATCAAAGTGCTGAAAGAGACAATAGACAGCATTGTATCTCGCAGCAGACAGCGATACGTGTTGCCAGGTAACCACACAAAAGGTACGCTGTCATAAAACCTCTTTTATTAACTCTACCCAGGAGACGGTGCTGTATCGTAAAAGTGCGATCACCTTTTTTGGCAAAATTTTGGGGCCGAAAGAAGCTCCGTTGTCAGTAGTGTAGCATTACATGATCACCTCTCACAAAGAAGTGACTTTTAAACCAGGTAACTTTCTGCTGCTCGACATGATGAATTTGCGTGACCAACTTTAACACAAGCAACTATTTTTGCGCAGATTCCTGTCGACAAGACTTCGCCCCCAAAATTTCACCAAACAATGGTAAATGTGACTACACCTTAAAAGTATCATAACCATATGTGCTTTGTACTTTGGTGTGACCATCTTATATAAATTCTGACCTTCATGTCATTCCAAATCTGTTCTTTCTTCCATGGAATACAAAAAGAGATATTCCTTCACTGCCTTCACGTGTCTTTGGAAATTTCGTACTTTGCATTTCTGAAGTCATAATTAAGCGTTTGTCATATTCATTTGCTTTGTTAATGAATCATGGAGGATGTTTACTTGCTCTATTATTTACTTTCATCGCGTTAAATAGGCAGCGTGCTGACAATTTTGGAATTTCAGTCTCATACATGCTATTTTTGCTGTGTATTAAAAATAAAATATGCATCAAATGATTATTTATATATGTAAATGTGCAAGATGTTCACAACAAGACAAGGCAATTTTGCTGATGTTTATGGCCCGCTCAACTCGGGAACAGGGGTATCAAGAATTTTCTAGTTGTAAATGCAACTTTAAAGGCTCTTTATGGCCAAATGCACCAGGTTTGATTGTGCATGAGCATGCATGAGAATCAACTATAGACAAAATGACTAATATGGCTTAAGTATACTCAGAATATAATGCACTACATTTATGATCTTTTTTTTTATGGTGCTTTGTCCTTTTTAACAGAAGTTCTTTCATTGGGTGAACTTAGCTTGAGTAGGCTGGAGCATGCAACTTAAGAGTTTGATTGATCATTGTTTTTATTTGTGGTACTGTAGTGTTGAATTATGGGATGTGCACTGGGAGTGTAGTACCACATGGTGGCGGTGCTAATCCAAATCCTTTACTGCCACATTTCTGCTTTACGCTTTAAGCTTTTCAGGAACTTACTGGCCTGGCCTGAATTCAAAAACCTACTCCGTTAAATTGAACAGAAACCACTTCAGCACATAGATTTAGTTTAGACCTTATTGCAGGAAATACTGTCCAACTTACAGTAATTTAAATCAGATGATTCCTTTCATGTTAAAGTGGAAAGGGCATCTTTAATTTCCCTTAAATTGAATTTCTTTACTGTACTTGTCAGAGATTTATTCTGTTCTGTTTGGCTTCTTAAAGGACACTGCTGCATTACTTTTTCTTTTTAGCTGCTTTTGACTTTTTTGACCTTTAATAGTATGTGTGTGTGTGTGTGTGTGTGTGTGTGTGTGTGTGTGTGTGTGTGTGTGTGAGACGGGCTGATACAGACTAATTAATTTCCTGCTGCCCTTGCCATATCAGCTGTTCACAAATTAACCGGAGTAAATAGTCCTGTTTCTACCTTCATGTGTCCCCACAGAGGACAATCGAGAGAGAGAGAAAGAAAGAAAGAGGGAGTATGAGTAAGTCGAAATGGTGTGGATATATATGAAGTTTTTATTTATTAATTCTGGGGACAAGTATGTTCATCTAAAGGTCCTATCCAGGAAAAAAAGCATGAAAACTATATCTTCAGTGTGTATTTTTCTGTTAACCAGTCACAGACATTTAGCTTGTTTTCAACTTTCCACCCTCAAATATTATAAAATTATTATTATTAGCCTATTAATAATAAAAATAATGTATTAAAATATATTTTAAAAATTTTTTTGTATGTATACTGATAGTATCACATAAATCCTAAGTGAATGGTAATACCCAGCGATAAATGGGGATCTCTGAAGTGACGTCCCTTTAAAAATGAATGGTCACCTTCAGCTATAAAAGAAAAGCTCTAATGGTGTTTGTCTCAGACAGTCTGACCCCATGACACGACATTTTAAAGTGATTATAAAATATCCTGTGCCACAGACACTAGACGCCGTCCCCCTCTCAGATCAGGACACTAACAGCTACCCAACCTAAAATAATCTCTTTTATTGAATTGACTTTGGATGTCCCCTTGTGTCACTTTTGTTTGTTTTTGGCTTATTTTAAGGCTCTGACTTGGGGCTAGCTCATCTGGCACAGGGACTAATCCACAAGTATACCACACAACTCCAGTCCATCAATTAATGTCTTGTGAAGCGTAAAGCTGAATGTTTGTAAGTAACAAACCCATTGTAAAAGCCATCTTGTCTGAATCAGGAGAGAAATATGCACAGATCAAGCACCGAAAACAGTTCAAAACCATTCTAAACAATTATGTTGGTGGTTTTTGATGTGAGAGGACAACAGGGAAGGAACTTTATTATGTTTTTTTGTTTTTTTTTGCGCTGAAATGACTGTTTAAAGTTAAAATGCTTTAATGATGCATTTGTTAACTCTCACCCATTCACCGCTTGCTAAATAAAAAATAATGATTTTTAACAACTAACTGAGAGAAAGAAAAACAAGCGAGAGATGTTTATATACTCACACTGAGCTCTCCATCAGTTGATATGATAAAGCGAATAGTGCTGTTGCTATTCTTTTCATCCAGTAAACATACATTTATCTGAGCCTGAGGTTACCAAAGGTTATACAGGTCCTTCTCAAAAAATTAGCATATTGTGAAAAAGTTCATTATTTTCCATAATGTAATGATAAAAATTAAACTTTCATATATTTTAGATTCATTGCACACCAACTGAAATATTTCAGGTCTTTTATTGTTTTAATACTGATGATTTTGGCATACAGCTCATGAAAACCCAAGAAAAAAATCTCAAAAAATTAGCATATCATGAAAAGTTTCTCTAAACGAGCTATTAACCTAATCATCTGAATCAACTTATTAACTCTAAACACCTGCAAAAGATTCCTGAGGCTTTTAAAAACTCCCAGCCTGGTTCATTACTCAAAACCGCAATCATGGGTATGACTGCTGACCTGACTGCTGTCCAGAAGGCCATCATTGACACCCTCAAGCGAGAGGGTAAGACACAGAAAGAAATTTCTGAACGAATAGGCTGTTCCCAGAGTGCTGTATCAAGGCACCTCAGTGGGAAGTCTGTGGGAAGGAAAAAGTGTGGCAAAAAACGCTGCACAACGAGAAGAGGTGAGCGGACCCTGAGGAAGACTGTGGAGAAGGACCGATTCCAGACCTTGGGGGACCTGCGGAAGCAGTGGACTGAGTCTGGAGTAGAAACATCCAGAGCCACCGTGCACAGGCGTGTGCTTTTGAACCAGAAACAGCGGCAGAAGCGCCTGACCTGGGCTACAGAGAAGCAGCACTGGACTGTTGCTCAGTGGTCCAAAGTACTTTTTTCGGATGAAAGCAAATTTTGCATGTCATTCGGAAATCAAGGTGGCAGAGTCTGGAGGAAGACTGGGGAGAAGGAAATGCCAAAATGCCTGAAGTCCAGTGTCAAGTACCCACAGTCAGTGATGGTCTGGGGTGCCATGTCAGCTGCTGGTGTTGGTCCACTGTGTTTTATCAAGGGCAGGGTCAATGCAGCTAGCTATCAGGAGATTTTGGAGCACTTCATGCTTCCATCTGCTGAAAAGCTTTATGGAGATGAAGATTTCGTTTTTCAGCACGACCTGGCACCTGCTCACAGTGGCAAAACCACTGGTAAATGGTTTACTGACCATGGTATTACTGTGCTCAATTGGCCTGCCAACTCTCCTTACCTGAACCCCATAGAGAATCTGTGGGATATTGTGAAGAGAAAGTTGAGAGACGCAAGACCCAACACTCTGGATGAGCTTAAGGCCGCTATCGAAGCATCCTGGGCCTCCATAACACCTCATCAGTGCCACAGGCTGATTGCCTCCATGCCACGCAGCATTGAAGCAGTCATTTCTGCAAAAGGATTCCCGACCAAGTATTGAGTGCATAACGGAACATAATTATTTGAAGGTTGACTTTTTTTGTATTAAAAACACTTTTCTTTTATTGGTCGGATGAAATATGCTAATTTTTTGAGATAGGAATTTTGGGTTTTTCATGAGCTGTATGCCAAAATCATCAGTATTAAAACAATAAAAAGACCTGAAATATTTCAGTTGGTGTGCAATGAATCTAAAATATATGAAAGTTTAATTTTTATCATTACATTATGGAAAATAATGAACTTTTATCGCAATATGCTAATTTTTTGAGAAGGACCTGTATATGTTTGTCTTTAAGAGATCTGCCTGAGAAACTAGTACAGCTGGTTAGGTTGGGTTACATTTTAAACTAGTCTTTAAATTCTTTTCATTCGTTTTCATTTGGACATCCATGTTAGTTGCTGACCCGTGTGTGTGTGTGTCTCAAAGTAAAGAAATCATTTGAAAGACAAGCACCTGCTCATAGCTGTGGATCCTCCGTCTCAGGTAGTGAAAGGGAGGGAAGAAAGGAGGCATGGGAAGCAGAGAAGGAGGGACCCAATCTCACACACTGAGAGAGGCACAAAACAAGTACCCTCTGTCAGAGAGAAACAGAGACTGAGACAGAGGAGAAGAGACTGCTAGAGTAGAAGGTTAAGAGGGAAAACAGAAGAATGTCTCACAGGAAGAGGAGCTTCACTTTTGGAGCATATGGGGGGTAAGACACACTACTGGGGATTTGTGAGGACAGATGACGGTGGCTTTGAATTCTCATGTTATAAGCTGTTGTAGTTCATGTTCACTGATTACTCTGGTATTTGGATGCAAAATACCTTTTGTAGGATGCAGATGTTATTCATTTTTCTTATGCATAGGTAATTTACCAAAAACTTGATTCATCAAACATGACATCCTGTAAACAACATTCATACCACAACACTGCTGAATGCTTGATTCTGATTGGTTGATGTACATTTGAAGGTGTTGATTAATTTACTGCATGGTTATGAAATAGTTCTAGGTTTGTTGACCAAATTAGTTACATATTACTTCGCCATGTACTTTTCAACTAGTTAAAATGGTTTTGTGAGGTAAGTAGTTCTTTTCAAACTTTTCAGAACTACTTGTAGATGTTTCAGAGTGAAAACTTGATAAACACTTATATAGATTATATAGACCGACATGTATATGTGGTAAACATGTTATATATGGAATAATTGAACCTGGTCTTTTAAGATTTATAGAAAATTACTTATGTTTTAGCATATATATATATAGAATTGAAACTGGTCTGGTTAAACATATTTTTGAACTATATAATAGTTTAAATATATGTGTAATTTTAGTATAAAATCAGGAGTTTTGTACAAAGTGTATAGTTCAACTGGCAGACAGGCTAATTTAATATGGATTATTTTATTTTAAAGTTTCTTTTATTCACAAAAATAAATGATCACATGTCTGTTGTCTATGAATGTCTGTTATACTTGCACATTTTGTCATTTGACTCTGTTATGCCTGCTTGGTTAAAACGTTTCAGTTGAACTGCTGACGGTTTGATGATGGTAAGATAATGATAAAGAGTTCGCTCAGATGTGTTTCTCTGACAAAAATGGCCAATGGAAAGATGAGTCATGCGGTAATTTGTGACATTCATCTCATCCCTATTTCCTGAAACATAAAGTTTGAAGCTCTTTTGTGTTGAAATGACAGATTACTGATATAGATCAAGCGTAATGACATTGTGTATTGTGATACATCTGCTGCTCTTTGGCTTCTTACCCACATTGTCAGGTCTAACAGGTTTTTATTTTGGATTGCATAAACATTCTGAAACTGGTTCTGTTTGGTCCAGAGTGTTGTTTACTGACACATGCTCGTACAAACACACACTGATCCCTCATGTGCTGGTTTATAGGCCTTGTTTGTACATTCAGCGGCTGGGCTCCAATATTCACTGCTGAACTTATGTGGTATTTACAGTGCATTTGTGTAGACTGCGTGGTTTATTTATGTCAAATACAGTTTGAGTTTATTTTTTAATTATAAAAAATTGCATATGGCAAAAAATTGCGTAGTGCATATATTTCAAGCTTTTTGCACCTATGTATTATAAAATTTTACCAAATTACCTAGCATTTTGTAATTAGTTATTACATTTTCTGAAGAAAATGTCAGGGGTGTATTTCTGTATAAATCCTGTTTATTAATTATATTTTGCCCAAAAATGAAAATTTGCTGAAAATTGACCCTCAGGCCAACCAAGATGATTTTTTTTTTAAATCAGAACACATTTTGAGTAATTTTGCATTACATCACTTGCTTTAAATGATGGATTTGTTTTTTAGCAAACACACAGCTTTTCGGTTCACAGTGTATTATTTGATGGACTGGAGTTGTGTGAATTATTGTGATGTTTTATCAGCTGTTTGGACTCTCATTCTGACGGCACCCATTCACTCCAGAGGAATCAGTTGATGAGCAAGAATATAATGCTACATTTCTAATGAGGAAACAAACTTATCTACATCTTAGATCTATTTCAGTAATTAAAAAAAATTGAACTATTACAAAAGTGCATTCTTCTGACTTGCACTTTGGCAGTAAGTCATATAAAATATAAATTTAAGCAAGAAATACCCTTTGATTAAATAACATGCATGTAATGTAATTAAAATGACATTTTAATCAGTCGACAGCCCTGCTTCATTATTCAAAATAAATCTGAAAGACTGTAAGCTCCAGCAGCTGATAAATGATCAAAGTCACTGTTTGTCCTTTCTCTCAAGGTTATGGAAATATTTGTTACTCTATGCTGTACCTGAAGTGTTAACTCATTTTTTGTTGACACAACAGCCACACTTTTCCCTTGCACTCAGCAGAAGTTTGGAGGACACACTAGTGATTGACAGTGGAGGTCTGACATTTACAGCAAAGACAGTAGATGGAGATATCCAGATGCATCTGTTACTTTCGGTCTCAGTTTTGTAACACGTGGCTCAGGTCACTCATATTGTATGATGCATGCTTTTTTTTAACTAAACAGATGGGTTTGTTTGTAGAACCATCTTGTGGCAAGATACAAAATGACACCAATTACGTTAGCCAGGAAAATGGGGTTTCATTTTCATGCGAAACTGCCATTGTGTTTAGCGTTGTCTATTTTGATACTGAGTCTTATGAAAGGTCTTATTCAGAACACATCTGAGGACTGAGCTGTTTTTAAACCAAGCAGAGTCATAGCGTATTCAAAGCCGCAGCTGCTTTTCAGAAAAATATGTTAGAGAAGCTGCTTCTCTCATTAGCGTCTCAAAACCACAAATGCCCTCCGTACAATTCTACAGCTTTTGTCGAGCAGAACTGTTGAGATTTCCATCAAAATCAAAAGAAATGTTATACATAAATACAAAGTTAAAGTATGAGGGGTTAAAACTTTGTCATACCGCACACTGAGAGAGGTATGTTTCAAAGGATTTTAGCAATGGCAATTGCTTGTATTAATTGATGATGTGCTCCAGTGGTCCTTCGTTATCCTATTGGTCCTCACCCTTTGTTAACTTAATAGAGCTGCTGAGTCATTATCACATCAATTGCATGAAGTGTTCGTCAGCTGCGAATTGATTAGCTTTTAGCAGGCTCTGGATGGAGATTGATTGGCAGAATGTGTTAAAAGTGTGAAATCAATAACCGCTCACTTTGTATAAGGGTTTACGGTTGTGTAAGTATACATGTGCAAACATTCAAAAATGCATGTGTTTGTAAAAATACCATGTTTCTTTTCTCCACAGAGTGGACAAAACCTTCTCCAGGTCAAGAAATATTTGGTAAGTCCTTCTCTTTCTTGAAAGTACTTCGTATAAAAGTATAATTTAATGTTAGCAATTAATTTTTAATTATTCAATTTATGCATTAATTACACTAATCGTTCCTAAAAAAAAAAAAAAAAAAAAAAACATTTAAAAAAACTAAAAATATTATCTTGGTACAGACACAAAGGGGAAATGATAACTGTCTTTCCAAATTAAAGGTCAGAATTTAAGTAAGATTTTCCAATTTTTCCAAGTAGGAAGTAGGGAATGTGTGCTTTCCATGTTAAATGTAATGCAGCAATTTTATTAATGATCAAATAAAAGTCTTAATCAGCTATTTTTTGTTGTTGTTTTTTTTCTCTCTCTAAACATCCTTGAAAACGATTTTTTAAAATTTAATTGGCATGAATGTAAATGTATCTTGTTTTAAGGATATTTGGATGTTTTTGGAAAAGAAAGAACTCTATAGTTAAAATTTTTGAAAATATAATAATATATAAAATATATATTTAATTAAACTATTTAAAATATTTGTATTAATATTTTTTCCCAGTGTAGTGCATCACATTTTTAATTTAAACCCATGGCTTTTGTGTCACATAGTTTTTCCCCCATTGTACACATGTTTGGACACAAGGCACAAAGTCTGTCATCACATTCCATAACTGTAAAGGTCACCGCAACTACTGTATGATTTGTGTGAGCAGTTGTAAAGGGCAGGTTGGATCCAGTTACCTCACAAATACAAGCAAACTCTCTGATATATTTCACATCAGCCACCCCCGCCCTGTACTGCTGGTGGAAAGTTTTACACCTGCTTGACTGACAGCGTTAATACCACGGAGGGAGCTGGTTATGTGTAAAGCTGGTTTATAATGGCTGTGAAGAGGATGTGTCTGGAGAGAAGAGGGAACGTGAAGGGAGAGGGCGAATGCTGGAATGTAATTATGGCGGGACCTGGGTTTCACTACTCAGATGTGAGCTGTGTTGTGTGTTATTGTGAGGAGAGAGACAAGAGGAGAAGCAGAAATGATGAATAGTAGTGATCTTTATGCTATTCTTTTCCCTCTTGCTTTCTTAGTTGTTTTCTGTTTTCCTCCATAACCTCCCCCACCTGTCTTTTTCCCTTTTCACTTTCACATATTCGAAGAGTAAGTGTTTCAACAGCTTGCTTTAGTTGAATAAAACATGAAGCAAACACATTAAGTACTATACCCTTGTCCTGAGGTATGTTGTCAGATAAACATCCGCATTTTGTTGTACATGTATTGGAAGAAACAAAAGACATTCTTTGAATATGAAAACACTGAATATGTATCTATTTGCACTGTAAGTTGCTGTTTTCATAGTATTGACAATCCCCTGTTATTTGGTGTGTAACTCGTCCTGCTACATAAATTATACCTCACATTAAAGGGATAGTTAATGCAAAAATGAAAATTCTGTTATTGTTTACTGACCCTTCAAATTTCTAAACCTGTATGAATTTATTTCAGGTGTTGACAAGAAAAAGACGATATTTTGAAGAATGTTGGTAACCAAACAGTTGTCTTCCATAGTATGAAAAACAAAAACTATGGAAGTCGATGGCTGCCATCAATTATTTGGTTACCAACATTCCTCCTTTTTTTTGTTCAGCTAAAGAAAGAAACTCATACAGGTTTGGAACAATTGAAGGGTGAGTAAAGTGACAAAATTTTCCTTTTTATGTAAACTATCATTTAAATGACTGTAAAATGATTTTTTTTTTCAATGGATCATGCAGTAGTTTATTTCTTTCTTTTTTTTTTTGTATTTTATATTGTAGGCTTTATTTTAATTTCTAATTTAAAATGCTGTATTTACTAAACATTTACTGTATTTGAGAACTAAAAAGATTTATATAGTATTTTTGATATTTATATAAAATATTAAAATAATAATAATAATATTTATTAAAAAAATATTTATCTCTTGATGAATCTGTTGATTGATTATGTAACTAGTTCTGTTAATTGGTTAAGCAGGCTCAGTTATTGGTCAGTTCGAAAATCTAACATGATCAAATGTCACCCGATTTATTTGCCTTTTCTTTGGGAAAAAGAAAATGTAACGCACTATTTACAAAAAAAAAAAAAAAAAAAACGTTTTAGAAACATTATTTTCAAAAGCAATACTTACAGTAATGAATTGGCTGTAAAAGCAGGTTAAAGCGCATTTGTAACTTTAATCATTTGCCTTTTCAAGTGCTTTTTTTGTCGTGCTTGTTTGGAATTTCACTGCACCAAGTCACTTTGCGTCCGAGCACTTCCTCTCATATACGCCCACTGCTGCTGTCAGAGCCTGTGCTGTTTGGAGACACAATGCTTTTATGATTAGACCTATTCAGATCAGTATTACGCATCAGCCTGGTATTCTCTTCTGAATGGCATGAATGTCTCTGCTGTTACAGTTGCTGAGAAGTGGCCCGTGTGGGCTTTCTAAGCTGATCTTCATCTTGCAGGCCTGAGAAAATTAAGAGAGCTCTCAGATTTATGAGAAACAGCCTGTAAAAGGGCGTATGGAGGTGATAGTAAAAGCTGTGCACTGGATGGGACATCCATGGGATCTTTCTCATGGGACGAGCATGTGCTTGGGATAAAAGCTGCCAGGGACAACAGGGACACTTTTAAGTGATGCTGTTGATGCACTTAGGAAGGACCCTGGACCACAAAACCAGTCTAGGTCCATTTTGTTAATGTCTTTTTTTTTTTTTTTTTTTTTTTAGATTATACATCATCTGGAAGCTGTATAAATAAGCTTTCCACTGATGTTTGGTTTGTTATGACAGGACGAAAACCAGTTTGTCTAAATGAAGGTCCATAGCAAGGTACCAGTATTGGTGAAAATTTTTTTTTTTTATTATTGTTTATTGCTACAAAAATACCTTTTTGTTTTTTGAGATTTATACATTAGCATATCTGGAAGCTGAATAACTAAAGCTTTCCACTGAAATGTTTGGTTTGTTAGGACAGGCAATCCCTTAAAACCCAAAATTTAAAAAAAGCATATTTCTTAATAGTGTTTTTAATACAAAAAAAGTCAACCTTCAAATAATTTGTTCAGAATGCAAATACTTGGTCACCTTTAAAGTTGGTCTAAATGCTTTCTATTAGCGTCCATAGCAAGCGTCTCTCACTTCTCTTCCACCATATCCCACAGATTACTATTCAAAATTACAGTAATTACCTGGTACCATTGACATATTTATGGTGCCAGGTCCGGCTGAAAAACGAAATCTTCATTACATAAAAGCTTTTCAGCAGATGGGAATATCCTAATGAGCTAGCTGTCATTGACCCTGCCCTAGCAAATGGCACCCACACAGACCAAATCTGGACTTAATTTTGATCCCAGTCCATACAGATGACACATTGATTTTTAGCTATTGCTTTCACGAAAAAAAAATACCTGTGCGACTTATGACAGGGTTTTTGTGGTCAAAAGCACACGCCCAGGCTCACTCCACAATCTTCCTCAGGGTCCGGTCACCTCTTCTCGTTTCGTTTTTTTGAACAATTCCCACAGATATATTCATTTCTTTTTTTCTCGCTTTATTTTTTTGTGGTTTAAATTGATGTTTTAATGAAACCAGTAGTTTTTAAACAGGAATCTTTTGCAGGTAGTATTTAAACTAATATTTAAGTATTTTAAGGATTAATTTTTTGTTTTTTGTTGTTTAATTTTGTGTTTTAATTTTATTTTTTATAATATTTTTTTATTTTTTTGATTATTATTTTTTTTGTTGTTTTTTTATTTTTTGTGGTTTATTTTTTTGTGGTTTAAGCAGTTCTTTGTTTTTTGTTTGTTTTTGGACTGTAGTTCACCCAGATTCTGTGAGGACACTGGTCTAGTGAGGACAGCAGTGGTCTTTGGGGGACGTTAGTAAGCTATGCCTCACAGCGGCATCATCTAAGTTGACAGGATAAGTAAAGCCCCAGAGATCTGTGAAAGAGGTTATTAAAATGCCTGTTTAAGGTGCCATTGAAAATCGTTCTCTGCTATGTGGTGCCCGTGGAGCTCTTGAAAGCATATTTCCTCAAGTCTGGAAAGTGCGAGAGCAGACTGGAACTTTATTTGGGTGGAGTTTACAATGTAACAGATCAATTACATTTCAATTTCTTACTGTACTGCAGAGTCTAAAATTGTAGGAAGACATGGGAATTGGTTAGACAGATGAGAAAAAGCTGTTCATCTATGATAATTTTGGATGGCTTATTGGGTTATGTTAGAAATAACCCATCTATCACTACTCTGAATCCTGCATTATAGAAATTCTCAATATGTAATTATGAGATATGAAGTCATAGTATTTAGTATCTGTAAACATGAAGAGCTAGAGGTTTGGGTCTGTGAGATTGTGATGTATTCCCTGAAGAGGGCAAATGGAGGATGTGGATCACCACACAGGAAGTAAAGCTCAGCTCAACAGGTGCTTGAACAGCAGTGATTGGATGTTGTCTTCAGGATGCTGGCCTTCATTTCACCCTGGAAACTCGATTGAATGTGTTGTTCCCCCCCTACTGTTTTTCACCCTGTTGTTTTTCCCCTATCTGTCTGTGTTTGTTCAACTTGCCTTTTAATTCTTTGTCGTTTTGTTGATTTTGGTAACTTTATTATTGGTGTTCTGCTAAATAAATAAATAAATTTACAAACAAATAAAATGACTGAATCTGTTATCAAATTATTAACATAATATTATATAATATAAAATGATAGAATAGAATATTCTATAATGTAAATAAATACATTTTTGAATTGATAAATATATTTCCTATGTATACTACAAATATAAATATATAACTTTTGACTTAATCTATATTTAATTTAATATATATTATTTATTTTATTTAGTTTTTATTAATATATAGTATACATTTTATATTTAATTATTTTTTATGGAATTTTTCAAAATGAAACTATTTTATATATGTATCATATGCATATGAACTGTATCTTTCTGTCTCTATATCTATCCATTTATGAATTCTTTTTGTACAGCCCTATTAAAATGCAATTTTCCAAATGCAATTTTCATTCAGACTGTGTTTTTGGTGTAAAACTGGTCAGGTGAGAAAACAGGCTGTGAGGGTCTCCACCCACCGGTGTTACCTGAGAACCCAGTCTGGGTTAAACTGAAAGGGATTTTCAGCTGAAAAGATTTTTATTGACTGTTTTAGCTTTAGTATTTCTTCTTATGATTATTATTTCTGGATGTAGCAAAAGATACAGATTAACAGCATTTGCTAGTTGGATTTTTTAAATTTATTTATTTTTTAGTCTGAGAGTGATTGAGAGGTGGGAGGTTTGAATGGGAGTTTGAAAATAGACCTGAATTTTGTCAGTTTTATTTCTGAAAAAATTCCCATGACACCAGAGTCAGCCGAGAGCTTGGATGGTATTGTGTGTCTAAGATCAGACAGTGTGTTTTGAAGCACTGTTGTCAGTGAATATTCATTTCATCCATGCATACAGGGAAAACACAGTCAAGATATCTGAAAGCAGACAAATATAACACTCTTTACAGAATATGTTTTCTATTTATTTGCCTATTCATTTGCATAAATTAATTATACAAACACATTTGGTATGTTATTAGTGTGTGTGTATTGTGCACAGCTTGTCTCAACAACAGTTGCAAAGAAGTTCTGATTAATTTTTAGCATGATGGGGTGTTCTGGGTGGTTGCTAGGGAGTTGCTAAGTGGTTGTTCACTGACCCATGTCAAAATAGCACACCAAAAAATATCTAGATACTTGATTGCTCAGGTCCATTTTTGATTGATCCAATAGGACTGGATGTATCTCTTGACATGACAAAAGGAGAACTACACCCAGCTCTTTCATTTCCATGGTCAGTTATTCTAGCCTAGGTTTCCTCAAATCTTGCCCTGCAGGGTCAATCTGCTGCAGAGTTTAGCTACAACCCTGTTCGAACTCACCTACCTGTGATTTTGTAATGATCCTGAAGACATTGATTAGCATGCCCAGGTGTGTTTGATTAGGGTTAGAGCTAAACTCTTCAGGAAAGTGGATCTCGTGGGCTAGATTTGAGGATCCCTGTTCTAGCCCTTGTAGCTGGTTTTGTTTGTTATCCTGAAATCCGTTCTGGACCCTCCTGCTGTGTGCTGAGTACAGACCATTTATGGAGAGAATACTTAAAAACAGGTTTGACTTCTTCACTTCCCCAAGAGCAGGGAGTGAAACTTCAACTGTCTAATAAACACAAAGAACTCAACATTCAGGTGGACGTCTCAAACATGAGTCTCTGTCTACTTGGGTGCGGACAGAAAACTTTAGAGAGAAGAGGCCTGGGCTAATTGCGTGGAGCTGCTGAGAAGCATGTTGGGGAACTCAGTAAATGGGAATGGCAGAAGGCTGAGCCTTTCTGAGTCTGTTCTACGTAAAGTCAACCATCTTTGGTAAGATACAAAGTTATCTGCAAGAACTTTAAATGTTGTGGAATGATTATAGTCCCCAAAGGAAAGTTTTACTGCTGAAGAGCTTGGGGTTCTCAATTATGTTTCATTTAACTTTCTTATCTGGGCACAGTGTTCTAATATACTTGACATTTCTTCTGTAACTCAGAATTTTTACAGAGTTTTCAAAGTTTCAACTTCAGAAGTAAATTCAGAGTGGTTGGAGGAAGTATAATGAACTTGATACTGTAAGTTGTAACGTTGATAGATGTAGACTACTTGACTTCCCAGCATGCGTCACACCATGAATAAATGATACAGATACAGTTGGTTTTATTGCTTGCTGCTTTTATTTATGCTGTCCCTCTGAGTCATTGTAACAAGAAAAGAGAAGAGTGTGCGTGCAGTGTAGATGATTTTCATTGTTACATACTGTACAGTACATTGGTAAGGCAAAAAACTTTTTTTATTTTATTTAAATTTTATTATTTATTATTATTATTATTATTATTATTATTTTTTTGCAATGCAATTCAAGATTATACCGTCACATCTTTCCATACATTTTGTTGGTATTTGTGGTATTGAAATTGGTGGTGAAAATAAAAAGGGTTTAATTTTGTGAGATTTTACCACCCAGTTACTTCTGCTGCATAAAGTGAGGACTGATGGGACTCTGTAGTGACTGTCTCTGTGAGGGATGTTCCCATCTGAGATAGTCATTCGGTTCAGTATGTCTGCAGCTGTGGGAATGGTTCAGGATTGGCAGCAAGTCCGTTTGAGGTAGTTAGAGGGTGGGGTGGGCCAGTTGTAGACTTGACAGATAACATCCCTTTAAAACTACATAAGAAGCTCGAATTACACACATACACATACAGGGAATGTTTTGAGTTCAAAACAAGTTAAGCTCTATTGGCAGTATCTGTGACATGCTGTCAGTTACCACAGAAAATAATTGGACTTGTCAGAAGTTGCATTTGTAGTACAGCATTTACATTGGAAATCAATAGGACAAGGCATTTTAAAAGCAAAAAAGTGAAGATGGTATTTTTAATTTGTGTTTAAAGTAATTTGCCCTTATAAAAATGTGTTGTTATAGCTGTTAGGTTGTCTAAATTGTTCTTTTAGGTAGATAAACCTCTACTTAAATTTATTTCTGATCAGATCATGAACATTTGAGAACTGAATCAACAGATTAATTAAAAGATCTTATTCAAAAGAAGGATTTGGTCAGGATTTGAATCTACCAAGACTTTGAATTGAATGTAATTTTTTGGCACTAATGACACTATGGCACTAAAGCCTGAGACTCCAGTCAAGGTAATTGCATGGAAAATTTGCTGTTCTATTCTGTTCTGTTCTATTCTTTTGTGTTCCACAGACAAAAATTATTTATGTTTGTATCGACTTGAAGAGTGAGTAACTGAATTGCCAGATTTGGGTGGACTATTCCTTTAGCTAAAAGCACCACTTTCATCAGCAGGATGTATCGGTGGCTGTGAGGATATAGAAATATTGGCACGAGTAAGAACAATTGGCAAAATGGCAAAACGGGTCCGATAAAGGGATGCAGAAACCTCAAACTGGTTCAGAAGTAATAGATTTTGGGCTGATAACCCAAAAAAAGGCAAGAGAGGAGAGGAGTGACTCATAAAATGGTGTGAGAGGCCAGGGGGAGGGAAAGAAACAGAAAGAGTTGGGAGGATGAGAGAGAGAGAGGGAGAGAGAGAGGGAGGGAGCAATAGGAAAACCAGAGCTCTGTCTATCACCTGCCCATTTGGTTTAGAGCTGCAGAACAGATTGCTCAGCGCTGATTTGTCGTCTGTGCATGTGTACAAGTAAGTAATGCGTCGCTCTCTCTTTGTCTCTGTCACTCCATCATAAGATCATCTGTCTTCTGCTGGTGTGGAGCTCAGGTGGTCATAGTGGGAAGCAGTCAGCTGAAGAAGTGTCAGACAGTATTAGTGGAGCAGGTTGTGATGAAGATGAGTGAGCCGTGTGTGGGCTTGTTTCGGGGGCATGGTGTTGTTTTTGGTAGCGGTGCAACGATACCTTTTTTTGGTAACTGTGTAATGATTTCTTTCAATGTTGGTTAAAGATATTTGTTATTTAGATTTGAGTGAGTTTAGTATATTAACTCCATTATTTATAGCAGCAAATGCAGAATGCTATAGTTGCACTAAAAACGTCATCTGCATCTCTAGTTTTTGCATGTTAGTGATTTAGTAAATCATATGGATTTCACTCGTGGTTACCTCATAGTTCACACTTACCCCAGGTCATAGGATTGAGTTTAACTTGTGTTTTGTGCATTTTTGCAAATTGCAGAGAAATGAACATAAAGCATTTGTCAGGTAATCTATTTATCTATATAATGTTTATGCATGATTTTATCTTAATGCACACTCTGTTCTGTAGTTCTGTGCTAGTGTCAGATAGCTTATTGCTAATTCATGTAAACACAGTCAAATTCATTTGTATTAGCAGGTGCACCGAACAGACCCAGGGAGCAGCGCTGTTTTGCATTTTCTGTATGAATCCTGTAACTCTTTCTGCCTCCAGGTTTTCCTGAGCCTTTCCTAACCCTTGCCCAATGTAGGTCTTAAAGGGGTCTTATTTTACCTTTTTAAAATAATAAAATTTCTATATAAGTGTTTTTGTTGCACAGTTGATGGAGCATAGCACTAACAACATGCTAAGGAAATTTTAGTTTTACACAAGTAAGTTTAAATTCATGCTACCCATCAGAAGTTGATTGTGGTCGGTATGATTTGTGTGTGTGTTTTGAAAGAAATCCCCTTACCAAGGCTGATTTAATAAAATAAAAAAATGTTATATTGTGAAATATTACTACAATTTAAAATAGCTGTTTTCTGTTTTAAAATGTCACTTATTCCAGATTTTTTCAGCAGCCATTCTAGTGTCACATCTTCCTCCTGTTTTTGCTACTGTACCTTTTAAGAATGTAATGTAAATGCACTTTCTTATGATTTGCTAAAATAGGTGACACTTATGGGTTGCAGATTTACTATCAGATGCAGAGACATCTTTCCTAATGTGCTTTGAACGGTAACGCAGAGCTGTAGGTGCTACACACAGATAGGAACAGCACAGTGTAGGTGAACATTTGTGGAATCCAGATGGATCAGAAAATGAAATGATAATTGCATTTGTACAGTAAATAGTTTTAGAGCTGACTGGTGTAATGTTTTTCTTCAAATGCAAAATAAATACAAACACTCGCCGTCTCTACGGATATTTCGCTGGCATTAAGTGTTTTGTATCAGCCTCTTGTGCCACATCTCAGTCAAGCTTGGCTTATGTGCTGTGACAAATCAACAGCTTGTACCGCTGTCAAAACTCCTCGATGACTTCAGGGGCTTTTCAGCACATAACCTGCCATCAGGCTAATGAAGAGAGTCAGCTCTAGAGGTAAAGATCTAACAAAACAATGTTGTGCCTTTGGTGACAGGACATGATGTTGCTGGCATCTGACATCCTTTTCAAGATGCATCTCAGCCACTTACAACTGAAATAGCTTTTTGTGCTGCTCTCTAAGGACCTGTCCACACGAACGCGGGTATTTTCAAAACCGCAGCTTTTTCTATGCGGTTTGGTCATTCGTCCACATGCAAACGCAGCACCAGGTCACTGGAACCGAACGTTTTTGAAAACTCCTGCCAGGGTGAAGATTTTCAAAAACTCTGTTTGCAGTGTTATAGTGTAGACAGCGAAACCGGAGATTTTGTCTTGTGATGTGTGAGAATGTCGCTGTTATCTCCACCTGCTGGAAACTGTTTCAGGCTTCTGATTGGCCAACATGGTTTTACGGTTGAGATTATATCACCACCTGTTGGTTTGGCATGCTCTTGACAGTGCTTCATAGAATGCGTTTGTGTTTTCATGTGGACGAGATTTTTTTTTTTTTTTTTTTTTTTTTTTTTTAGAAGGGAGAAAATGCTTTTTATAAGTGTACGTGTGGATGTGGTATGGTGTGATCTGTTTTTTTTTTTTTTTAATAGTATGCAAATTGTCACTTTTCTGTGCAGCATAAGCCAATGCTTCACAGTTCTCCTTAGTTGGATGTCATGTGGTCCTCACATAGTCTTGTGATCTTCTGTGACCTCTACACATTAGAGGTTCAGACCTTCAAGTAAGTGTCACACACTGTAGCCAAAACAATGAATAGCATCACAAATTCTTGTCCACATTGCAGCATGTTTTGGTCAAAAACACCTCTTTGGGCTGATAAATAATTTTTTTTTTTTTTTTTTTTAGCATTTAATCAATAATGTTCTACTGAATCCCTCAACACTCTCAAATATAAATGGTCTTTTTTGGCATTTATAGGCTCTTTCGCACCACATAGTTCTAGGAACTAGCCAGCATGGTGGTTCCTCTGGCCATTTTCCTGGTTGCATTTTGCACGGCTTTATTCGCGGCATTTACAAACGTCAACATTTGGTGAATGGAGGACGTCATTGAAAGAGCATGAAAATCTGACTAAATCTCATACTTAGTGTTGCAGTGTTAGGACGTCATTGAAAGAGCATGATTTTTTTTTTTTTTTTTTTTATTTTATTTTTTTAATGCCGGTGTTTCGTATGCCTTTGGTCAATCAGTATACACCTACACCACTGGTAGTTCTTATAGAACTGTTTTAGCCTCTATTCTGATGTAGGAGCTAATTTGGTTATCTCAAATGGAGTTCCTAGTTCCTGCTGTGCGGTCGCGCCAAAGAGCGGGTGCTTCCGCCAATAGTTCTAGGAACTATGAAAAGGTTCCTCTGGTGTGAAAGCCCCTTATGGTTCCATGAAGAACATTTAACGCTCATGGAACTTTTCCATTCCACAAAACGCTCTTTGTAGTGGAAAAAGGTTTCTATAGAAAAAATGATTCTAAGAACTGTTCACTGAATGGTTCTTCTGTGGCATTGTTGTGAAAGCTCCCACCTTTATTTTAGTGTACTGAATGCCTCAAACTACTATTATATGATGTATCTGTAACTATAAACCCTGTCTTTCATAGATTCACTGCCAAGAAAGTTGCAAATCATGCCAAAATGCCACGAATCCAGTCACTAGTTCCTACTCAAAAGTGATTATTGCACTCTAAAAAACACTGGGTTAAAAACAACCCAGTTTGGATTGTTATTAACCCAAGGGCCGGGTAAATATAGGACAGAACCCATCTTGGGTTAATTTTACCCAGCAAACTGGGTTGATATTTAACCCAGCATAATGGGTTGATTTAACCCAGCTATTGTTTATTAATTTTTACTATATTACTAGCTTATTTTTTTTACTTCATACGTTAAATAATGTTTACAGATATGCCACACAACCACTGGTTTGCATGATAACTTCCTTTATTTTCCTTTATGATTTACAGCATTGTTTATCGTTTTTAATAGGCTATACATATTGCCCATATTTAAACTTGACAAAAGTATAAATTAAATGTTAAACAGAAGTAATTTACGTGTTATTAACCAGTCTCTGTTATTCTGTTTCCACCATAACTGGAAAACACAAAAACTACCCAAACACTGAAAAAATAACCCAAAAAAGGCTCAACCCAGCATTTGGGTTAAAAAAAAAATAACCCAGGATTTTTTAGAGTGTGTGTGGTAGAAGGGGACTTTAAAAAAAAAAAAAACCTGCCCACGTTGACTCCTGGAAATTGTGTAAGTCAGCCAATAACATTGGAGCTTGCTGTTTTGAGACTATCTTGCCACTTTTGTGTGCAATATCCGACAGAAAGTGCCTGAATGATATGCAGGCTTGCCACCTGAAGGTCGCCCTTCAGAGGTCATCTCTCATTGAAAATGCTTTTCAATGCTTTCAAGCTGTTTATTTCAGGTGTGTTAGACCAAACATCAAATTTCAAAGTCACTGTTATATTTATGATCCTGTTTTGCTATTAACTGTAGAGCCATCTCATGCAAAATCCAGTGTAATAATAAAATAATAATCTGGTTTCAGTCATGAATAGATCAGGATGAATAGATAATTATCAGCCCATAAAACAAAGCACTAAAAACCATTATGTGCCTTTAGACAGACATTCATATGTGTCCAGACTGGCATGGAGGAACAGATTGTGTGCCAAATAGCAGGGGAGATGTAATTGATTTAGGATCGGCTGTTAAAAGTGACGTGAGCTGAGTGCAGTCGATGTGATGTGAAATAATGTGTTTGAACTGAGGCACTGGCTTGAGTCAAATTACAGGCCAGTGGAGGGAGGGAACAAAACCTGATGGCTTGATTCTACTCCATGCAGTGTGTGTCACACTCTGCATTCACATACACAGACACACCTGTGGCTTTTTCAGCTGATTGTATTGCATACTAACTAATTTCCTTCTCGGCTGGAGCAGTCTGTGATGCTGAGCATTTCTAATTTGATCTTCAGAAGAACACTTTTACCAAATGTACCAATGTGAATGATCTGATTGCCTCGAGTTGTTAATGCTCCTGCTTTAGTTCTGAGGATTTTTGTTTGTCCACAGGAAACAAGATGGCAGAATCCCGCGAATATCTGACCCGTTAGAACGTCCTGGTCTGGTCAAGTTCTTTCCATCATCACCTGCTCCGACTCTTCTAAAGGTTTGGCAGGTTTTAACATTTCACTCCTGTCCTCTAATCATGTTATATTCCAGCAGAGCCTTGGGTTCAGTCGGAGAAGTGGAAGGAATATCAAACGACTGCCTTCTTTCATTTATTTCTTCCTGCTGTTCACCTGTCGTTTCCTTTTTCTTGTGACAACCATCTATTACAAATAGATGAGCTGCTTCTTTTTGTGTGTGCATACTACATATAACCTATTTTTCTTTTCATAATTTTGTTGATTTCTGTGGAAGACTTGATCTTTGGAGTGTCAAAAAATAAAAGGATGAAATCAGTCATCTAATTATTAATTTAAAATAAAAAATGTACAATACCGTTTGTATTTTTAAAAAGAAATTAATACTTTTTATTCAGCAAGGATGCAATTAACTATTTAAAAGTGACAGTAAAGACTATTGTAAGATTTATTTTTCAAATAAATGCTGTTCCTTTGTTGAACTTTGTGTTCATCAAACAATCCTGAAAAAATGTATCATGGTTTCCACAAAATTTAACCAGCACAAAGGTTTTCACATCAGCATATTAGAATGATTTCTGAAGGATCAACACTGAAGCCTAGAGTAATGATGCTGAAAATTCAGCTTTGCCGTCACTGGAATAAATAACATTTTAAAATATATTTCAAAAATAAATAGTTCAATAATATTTCACAGTATTGGTATTTTTACTTTTTTTTTTTTTTTTCAAGACTTCTTTCAAAAACATTAAAAATCTTACAGAGCCAAAATTTTTGAATGGTATTGTAAATAATCACTTTTCAAATTGACAAATATACACTTGGCATACTACAAACACAAATGTATAACTTTTGACTAGATGTTATTTACTTTTTTTTTTTTTTTTTTTTTTTTTCAATTACATTTTTGTTGGTAGCCATAATATGTCAAAGGGATGTGTTTAAAATAAATTGAAAGTTGGGTGGTTTAACACAAAGAATTATCTGTGGCAAATAGATGGAAACAGTATTATATAAACAGTATTATATGTATGAATTAATTTAGACAGTCCTCGCAGTCCTCCACAGAAAGGATTCTTTTGTAATTCATGCCTAATCGGTTGAAGTGTGTCACCAGATAATTCTGCGCTAGCACTCCAAGATTCCCCCTCAAGGACCAACATCCAAGTTTAACTTCAGAAATTATCCTTTGTTGAGGAGCGGAATGCTAATTTGATCTAAAAAGAAATCAAAGCTCCTCCAGGCATCAAGATCTCCCGATGAACTGCAAATTAAAGCACTTCAGTCGCTTAGTGTGAGCTGACCTGGTGGTGGTCCATTAGGGATCATTCAGGGAGGCTTTAAATGTATTTTTGAGGAGGTTCAGCCTCTCTTGTCTCCACTGACGGACCCCCACTGAGCAGAACCTCAAAAAGTACTGCTCTTTTTGTCATTTAATATCAAATGTTAAATAAGTCTTTAGCAAGTTTTATTATCTGAAGATGGACCGTTGCTAGCTCTTCTCCAGGGATACCTCTTGCCCTCATTTAACACCCAAGTGCTTTTTTTAATTGAACCCATCTGTGTCTCTGAGCAGCTCTGAGAGCCATTAGCACAAGGGCTTCTGGGAACCAGGAGGACTTAAGTTGTCCGTGTTTAGGGATGTTCTAGAATCATTAGTGTCTCAATGGCATTGTGAGAGGTTGAATAAGATTAGCTCAGTCTAGATTGTGTAATTAAGCATTTATGTATTTCACTAAGAGTCTCATAATGCAAGATACTTATACAATCAGCTCAGCATCTCTGCAGAGCCACACTGGGATTATAATGGCTGTGAATTTAGTTTTAGCATGATCCAAGTGAAATTGGATTGTAAACAAGTTGCCTTAGCATGCATTTTTTAATTTTAGTTTATTACCTGTGGATTATGGACTTTGCATTAGGGTTTTGTTGTATTCCCTAACTACTTATAGTAAGCAAGGTTGTATAATGCAAATTGCATGGTTTTTATTGTACACATGCTTTCCACATTAATTATACAACTCTATACTATAAGACAACAGTTTTCTCATTTCTCTGTTTTTATTTGTCCTACCTAATTTTATGAGGAACATCTCAGACAAAGTTGACACTGAAATGAAAATAGATCTGAAAAGGTCTCGGCGACCGATGAGAATTTGTCTTTCCCTCTGGGAACAGGCATTACATAGAAACCTGCCTCAGAGGAATCAAATTCTAGGTTTCTCATACCAATGCCTTCCAGAGTCTGTAAACACCTTGATCCTGGGAACAGGAGGGAGGATGAGCCAAGATTTAGTGGTTTTGGATGCTACATTAAATTCCCCTGAATCCCAAAGCAATAACAGCGTTACAACAGGATGGTTTTACCACAACACCACCAAGCAACTTTTGTATGAAGATATTAGAAAACATAGAAGTTAATTTTGAATGAGGCTTACATTCAACACTAACCCACCTAACTCTGCTTTGGTTGCACATTATTCACATTTATTGCCATTTTCGAAGCTGTTTACTGTCATATTGCCTTAAAACATTCTCACATTAAGGTTATTACACAGCCAGCCTGCCTATGACACATGCTTTTGTAGTATTTCTGTAATATGGTGTTGGCAAATGCATTAGTTGTGCAACGTGGCCGTAATGTGACACACAACAGGAAGTCATATTATCTTTCAGCAACTGTGACATTATGTCATCTTACCATTTTACATTTGAGTCTGCTATTTCTCACATGTACACTATAATATAATGGGAAAATTTTGCAGCTATATATTACATTAGATATTTAGAGAATGAAGAGAGAAGCTTGTATATCAATGCATAAACACACAAAATATCACCTGTTATTCTATAGTATTGCTATAACGCTGTAGAGGGGACATCTTAAGGTCACTCGAAGGTCTTTGATTTAGATTTTTTTTTATTTTTTTTTTTTAAGTCATGAGATTTCACAGTCTCGCTTGAGAAAGCATGCAAACCTTCACAAGCCAATCATTTAGGCATTTTCAAGTATCGAAATGAGCCATTTTGACATTTTGATAATTGATTTCTGCAACAGTCTTTTGGATAATTTAATTGTGCAATTTAGTTATCAAAGATACAAGAAACACTTGCATGTCCTTTGGCTGGTGAATCTGAGGAGGCATGTGTGGTTTGAATGGGCATGACGCTTCTGGGCTCACACACACACATCCACATGTCACCTACAGTACCAGTGATTTTGTTCATTAGAGGCTGTTTCGTATGGCATGCTTGACTAGAATAGGGGAAGTTGTAGCAGATTGAGGAAGCTATATGCTATTTTCTTACATTCCCCGCTGCTTTTCTCATGAGCAGAACATATGAAGATTGAGAGAGAGAGTGTTTCGTTGCCGGTCACAGTCGTGTCTCTAAGGGTTCAGCTGATTTAATTGACTTCATCATGTCTAAGAGTATGTACAGGTTTCGCCTTCCAGCACTCGCTGCCATGCACCACCGCAGGCGCTTCAGTGATGTAAGTAGACTTAATGTATGAAAGTGTGAGGAAAAATCGATCATAGTGAAATGTGCGAGTTTGTGTTTATATAGAAAGGCCAAATGTTAGACTGTAGGCATAATGTATTGGTGTAATGAGTAATTGCGTTTCTTTTTACTGTAACGTGTGCTGATGTTTTACTTTTTCATTTTTAATTATCATTATCGAGTATGCTCATTGATTTTTTTCCTCTCTTGATGTAATTCAGTAATGAGAATCATGCTGTCTGATATTATGATTATGTATAAATACTTGACAGTTTGATATTAGTGTATTTACAGGAGAATGTTTTGTTGCATTATGGTAATGCAAATTTGGGAGAAAATTGTCATGAAAATGTGAATTTAAATTTCAGTTATTGACCTTGTTTCAAAGATAATTGTAGATTTGAATTAGGATGATCATATATTGATCTGTGGGTTTTGAGTCATACATACTTTCACAGGATCTGTACAAAGTGTACTGTGCACGTTTGTGATGCAATAGTGTTTTATACGATGTCTTAGTTGAGAAAGAATTCTCACGCTTATACTGAGAAATCTCAAATTCGCTGCTTGGTTGATTCATAACAATTTGTGAAAGGAATTTAGGAAATAGTATTTCTGTGAAGTGTACATTAGCTGCATGTGAGAACCAAGTGTCCCCACAATGATAGAAGAACTTGAAATGACCTATATAATGGGACCTCCAGACAGTTAATCAAATAAGGAGTCTTGTCTTAATTAAAATCTAAAAATGCACTTAGTTTCCCGAAATGGTTAGGTTTAGGGATAGGCTTTGGGTTATAAAGATATTTAACTGGGTGTACCTTAAACTTTAGGCACTCTTATGTCCCGGGGGTTGATTTATATTTAAACTATCAGATTTTGATTGCATCAAAACTGCCTCAGTAAACCTTTTATCATGTCTTCATCTTTTCTTTTATCATTAATTATATTTGGTATGCCTAGTTTTTTGTGTCCTATACCCATGAAAATCCATCATAATAATTGATGCATTGTAAAAACGGTAATAATCTAAAAAAGTCAATTATTTTTAATGATGATGATGATAATAATAATTGTGTGAAGATATTTTATATATACCTTTTAAAAACGGTTTGTTTTAAGAATGCTCTGTAAATGTCAACAGGCCTGAAAGTGTCCATTTGTTAAAGAAACACCCAGTTAGATTAACATAAAAACAAAAGTGAATTGTAAGTCACCAAAAATGTGTGTGTGGTGTTTGTGTTTGATGAATCAGCAAGCCATACGGAGAAACACATTGAAGTTCCAGTTTCAGTACAGCGTTTTGTTACATTGAAGATTTAAGGTACTCTGAACTGTGTGAGTGTGTATTATCTTAGTGCAAGTTCACTGTGTATGTAAAATTTCTTGTTGAGAAAAATCAGTTACCGGCAAGGATTTTGCAGAGTCCTACCTGACTCTGCAGTCTTATCAGCATTAAACATTAAAAATGGTGCTGCATTCTGACAAACTAGATTTTTTTTTTCTTTCTTTTTAGTAGTGTTTGCCTTTGCAAAATTTGCTGCCAGGTTGCCAGGGTGTTGTTATGTGTTTGCAGGGGTGTTCTGATTGGCTGTGATGTTGCTGTAAGGTTACAGTGGTGTTCTGATTGGCTTTGATGTTGCTATGTTGTTGCTAGGTCATTGTTAGATAGTTGTGTTCTTATTGGCTGTGGTGTTGCTGTGAGGTTGTTAGGACGTTGTTAGATGGTTGTAGGTATGTTCTGTTGCCAAGAGGTTGCCAGGTGGCTGTTGTTGCTACAGTATGTTATGTTATCCCACCTTCAACATACAATATTCATTTTTAACTTAATTTTATCATCTGCCAGGGAAAACCAATTGACTTAGAAAGTTAGGGATGAGTTACGTTTAATATTTAGGGTTATATGTGACCTTGGATCACAAAACCAGTCATAAGTGTCAATTTTTTGAAATTGAGATTTATACATACATAAATAAGCTTTCCATTGGTGTGTGGTTTGTTAGGATAGGACTATATTCGGAAGAGATACAACTTTGTAAATGGAATCTGAGGGTGCAAAAAATAAAAATAAAATCGCCTTTAAAGTTGTCCAAATGAAGTTCTTAGCAATGCATTTTACTAATCAAAAATTAAGTTTTGATATATTTATGGTAGGACATATACAAAATATCCTCATGGAACATGATCTTTACTTTAATATACTAATGATTTTTGGCATAAAAGAAAATGTGTAGTTTTGAAACATACAATGTATTGTTGGCTATTGCTACAAATACACCCATGCGACTTAAGACTGTTTTTGTGATTCAGGGTAACATATTTAAATGCAAAGCCTTGACAAACATGCTAATAAGCAGGCAGTGATTTTTGAACAACATTCCCTTTAATTCATATACGTTCTTATGCTGGTATATTTTGAGCTGTGGGCTCAATGATATTACACCGCAGCTGTAGCTTGTCAGGTCACATCCTTCATACGCACAGCTGCTCTGTCTCCGTGCTAAATTATGCTGTTTCACAGTCTTCATCTCCCATTGAGATGAACCGTATGATAGGGAGGAAGGACATCTGGTAGTCTGATGCACTGTTGATCGTAGGATCAAGGCAGGGAGCTCCGTCCATTACTGCAAATCCACTGTCACTGAGAGAGCCGAGAGTCCTTCTCATGTCAAGTGGACTCGCAGACTGTCAGATCTCACTCTTTCTCATTGTGTTCATCCTCCTCTCTCTCCCCCCTCTTTTATGTGTTCCTCCTGGTTCTCAGACATCAGATATATTTGCAATGATAGAGCGAATGCAGGTGAGAAGTCCACATTTTTATCTGGTTTTGAGTTTGTTGCTTTTCCTGCAATCTCTCACTTTTTATGACCTCTGACCTTTCTTAATCTGCAATATGGTGACACCTTACCAGTCTTTGCCTATTACTGTCATCTGTCATCTATAATTAAGGTTCTCTCTTAATACGTCACTCATTCACTTTAAAATGTATATATGTAGCTTGAGCTCTTGTCATTCTTGAAAACAGTGTTAGAAATAGTCTATGCAAGTACGCAAACACGTGGTCCGTACATTTTAATGTCCGTTCAACCTAGTGATCCATCATAATTTGAACACGAAGAGCATTTAATGCTTCTGACCATTTTAAATTAAACTCTTATGAAGTAGTAGTTTTTAAAAATAAATATGTATTTCTTACTAGTTTTGTTTGCATTTTCCAAACATTCTTTCCAAAACTGACAAGTTGTTTTTTTTTTTTTTTTTTTTTTTTTTTTACATTTAAGCAAGATAAAGGCTGTAACAAACCTAAAGGGGGTGATTTAATTATATATTAATTTATATTAAATACATTTTAAGTAAATTTATGCCAATGTCCGTTATTGCTTTAGAAGCTTAAATACTTGCATAGAATATGTTTCAGGCCTAATTGTCTCTATGTGTAATGTCTGTATTTAAATTGTTGTATTTTAAATTGTATTAAATTGTTGTAATTTAAATTTTACATTTTTTGAGAATTATCAAATGTATTTATTATTTCAAGTTATTAACAAATGCTGAATTTCTGGTATTTACTGTTCTAATGTATATGAATTACATAATTTAATTTGATTTATATTTTTAAATGAACTACTTATTGAACATCCTCGCCTTTTTTTGTGAACACAGAGCAGTAGAATGGACGAGCAGAGGTGCACTCTTCCACCTCCTCTCAAAGTAAGTGTGTATATTTAGAGCCACACAAACAAGCATCACGTAGGGATGCACCGATATGATTTTTTTTTTTTTTGCCGATACCGATTTTAACAAACAACCATTGGCCGATTCCGACAATTACATAAAACAGGGCTTAAAAAAAAGATTGGTTCACTCTGAGCAGAATCGGTATTTGAACATTTCTGTTCCTGCGTTCCTCTGTGAAACCAGTTTGAGTAGAAAACATACCGGTTAATAACATTATTTTTTGAAACTTTTTTTTCTTGAATGAGTCTTAAATGATGTCTCTTAGTCATACCCAATACAGCATCAGTATTGGCCCTTTTCATGCTATTTCCGATATGCCGATGGCTTTAAAATAAAAAAATATCGGCCAATAATCGGCCATCGGTGCATCCCTAGCATCAAGTGTTATAGTCATTACAATCTGTTCTCACAGACACTGCCATCAGCGCTGTTTATCATGTGCACAGAAACACACAGTATTGCTTTTGTCACAGATGGATGTTTTTATATTAACCCTCATTTTCAGCTTAATGTAGAAGTCTAAAATGATGGAAGTCTTATTTAAAATACAATTATTGTTTTAAAAAAAGTATTTAAATGAGCAAACCTCTTTCAGCATCTTGTGCCATAAGTATTTTTTTTCTTATTAAAGTAAATGTCTTTCGTATAGATACAGTATTTAAATATGAAATTGAGTGTCTTCTGTTTAGTTTTGCTCTGTCTGGTTGTTTGTTGTGCTAGAACATGTCCTTAAGCTGCACTCATACACAGATGTACCTACAATATAATGCTTTATTCTTTCATGAGTTTATGAAGGTGAATCACACATTCAACTCAAAATATTAATGGCCATAAATTGTGTTTACCAGAATCTATATAGAAGCACTTTGTTATAGTTCTGTGCATTTAAGATCACCATAAAACACCAGATCATGTGACCTGATGCTCTCACTACAGGCCTTGTGATTATTGTGTATGTCAGGGTTTGATTGGAATCATGAGTCTCCACAGGTCTCTTTAAGCACCTTCATATTTCCTTCATCTTAAAGTGACTTGAATGAGAGGCTCACAATGTCTACATCTCTAATCTCTTCTCTATTCCTCCCACAGACAGAGGAAGATTACATTCCATATCCCAGCGTCCATGAGGTTGCAAACTTGTTTGGGTTTTTTATATGTAAATATGAGTGTGTTTTCTTGTAAGATACTGGTTGTAAAATTTGTTGTTTTTGTTTTTGTGGGCTGGCAGGTATTGGGTCGTACAGGCCCTTTACCACTCATTCTGCTGCCCCAGTTTGGGGGTTACTGGATTGAAGGGACCAATCATGATTTAGGCTCCTCCTCCACATCAGAGGAACCGCCCCCTTGTCCTGCATCACAGGTTAAACTGGAGACAAACAGCATAGCCAAGATCTACAGGAAACACTTCCTGGGCAAGGTGAGATTCTGAATTGACAAAGATTTATTTAATTATTCATTTTATCTATCTATCTCTGTCTGTCTGTCTTGTTATAGGCAATAACCAGTATAATTGGCAATATTATATTGAAAATATTGATAGTAATGAAAAACAAATAACCACAGTGTGCAGTCTGGATGTTTATATAGTAAAATCAACTAAAATCCCACTATTTAAGCCTCATCAAACCAATGAGTATCATTTAAGAAGGCTAAATATTGGCTAATACAGTATGGTATGGTATAGTCGCTGATATTATGCATATCTGTAGAGAAAATTAATTCTGTTTAGTGCTGTCAAACGATTAATCGCGATTAATCGCATGCAAAGTAAAAGTTTTTGTTTGCATAATATATGTGTGTGTTCTGTGTGTTTATTATGTGTATATATAAATACACACACACAGTACTGTATATATTTTGAAAAATGTACATGTCTATATTTGTTCATATAATTTATATATTATGTATATAAATATATTTAATACTCAAAAATATATTTTTCTGAAATCTATACATGCACGTGTGTGTATTTAACAAATTGATAGATGATTGTTATGAGAACAGGAGTGTTTGTATTGGTTTTGTCTCATTGTTGGTATAGTCATCTTAGCAGTAGTAGTAGTAGTAGTAGTAGCAATACTCTCTGGGCTTGCTGTCTCTCAGGGTCAGAGCTTTTAGGAATCTGTGATAATGTAAAGAGTCTTTCAGAGGGTTTATGTGTTTATAACTCTTCCCGCAGGAGCACTTTAATTACTACTCTGTGGACAGCGCTCTGGGCCACCTGGTCTTCTCGGTGAAGTATGATGTGATTGGAGACCAGGAGCACCTTCGACTGTTGCTTAGGTACTCTTGACTATTCCCAGATAAAAAAAAAAAAAAAAAAAGTATTGCTTTGTTTTGAATTCTGTGTTTCTTTAATACCTTCGTTACAGATGTTCCTGAAATATATAATATAACTGTTGTTGATGAACAGTATTGTGAAAGTATAGAGTCTAGGAACAAACCTTTATTCACTTTCAATGCTACTTCAATTCGATTTTCAAATCCTTTTTGCTACCTCAATTGAAATCCAGTTCAAGAAATTGAATTGGAATTTAAAAGATATTTTCAGTTTAGTTCTGAATGGTGCACAACCCTGTCGCAGACACTTTTCTTTTTAAAGAAACATTCACGTCCACTCTTTCCTGTCACATATTCTCTCATTGTTCGTTTTCAAAGATGTTCTGTGCTCAAAATAGGCAGCAGAAACACAAGGTCACATCTATTCTTAATAACCCAAAGCCTGTCTCGGGGCCCTTTAATGATGGGGATGGGAACAAGAGACAGTGTACATGTCAGAGAGAGGTTGATCTGTGAAGCCTCTCTTTTATACAGTGACTCTTTGATTGTTGCGTATTGGCTGTAAGATCATTGACAAGGGCACCTGTGAATGCTGGAGTGATTCACATGGCAATTTTTCATGGTTAACTTACCATTCATCTCTCTCTGTCTCTTTCACGATATCTTTGTCTTTCCTGCTAAATATAACATTTACATTTATATTAATGCATTTAGTAGATGCTTTTCTCCAAAGGGACTTACAATAGAGGAGCATGAGCAATTTGTCTCAGACAAATTAGTAGATAATGCGTTTGTGAAGTGCAATTGAGTAGTTTGGTTATTAAAATAGTGGTAATGTCTTTTAATTGTAGGTCAAGGTTTAAAACCTACCATGATGTGATACCAATTTCTTGTCTGACCGAGTTCCCTAATGTTGTGCAGATGGCGAAGGTAGGACATTAACATAAATAGTTTAGCAGAGAAGAATTTTGCATGGCTGTCATTGGATTAAAAAAAAATAATTAAATAAAAATGTTATTCAATTAAACTTTTATTCTTTTATATATATATTTTGCAATTTTAATTATACATTCATTTAATTTAATTAAAATTATTTGCATATATCAGGGTTTGCTGAGAAAAATCTGATGCAAATCAGATATTAGAAAAAGTGTCTTTGAAGTTATTTTATTTATCTCCATGAAAAAAGGGTCATTTATTTATTTTTTATTTTTTTTAATTAATTTGAACTAAATTAAGATGTTAAATTCACAGCCTTAGTAATCAGATAAAATAATGTGATTAGAATTTTTTTTTTAATTAGATTAATCACAATTTTTTTTTTTTCAGCTTGTCAGTGAAGAGGTGAATGTGGACCGATTTTATCCAGTCTTATACCCAAAGGTAAGCTGGGACAGAAAGGAATGAACAAATCATGTAGTTTTCTTTCACTGACCCTCATTTGTTATATGTTTCAAGGCATCCAGACTTATTGTGACCTTTGATGAGCACGTCATCAGCAACAACTTCAAGTTTGGAGTCATCTACCAGAAATTTGCGCAGGTTAGATCACCATTAAGTGTTTCTATCCCTGGATTGCTTAATTTATATTATTTGTGGGTTTGTGAACTGAAAATGTTCTGTTCTACAGACATCAGAAGAGGAGCTATTCGGAAACAATGAGGAAAGTCCAGCTTTTGTTGAGTTTCTGGAGTTCTTAGGAGAGAAGATTGAACTTCATGATTTTAAAGGGTATAGACCTACAGTGTTTAACATGAACAGTATCCAAGTAGGACTTTTATCCTGGTCCTGGAACAACATTCCTTTCAATAAATCACTTTGTAGGGTTTGGTGGAGAGATGTTGTGGAGGCTTCAGTAGCAAAGTTATCTTATTATATTATAATTTCCCTTTGATTTCAGGTCTAGGTCAGAGTTATATGTTGAGTAAAGGCTGTGATTGTTTGAATAGAATGTTGTCCCAGGCTCGATGAAGGGTTGTTTGTACAGCTGGTATGTTTAGAGTTTGTAAATATTAATGAAGTAATTCAGAGCTTTTTGACCTTCTTTTGTAATACAGCTTTCGTGGTGGCCTGGATGTGGCACATGGTCAGACTGGAATTGAGTCAGTCTACCACAACTTCCACAATAAAGAGATAATGTTCCACGTGTCCACTAAGCTGCCATATACTGAAGGTGATTCCCAGCAGGTGAGACCTCATGTTTTGTTTTGTCCTGCTTTTTGTTTTAGTTTTTTTGTTCTGTTCTGTTTTGCTTTGTTTTGCTTTATTTATTGCTTTGGCTTTGTTTTGTTCTGTTTTATATTTTTATTTTTGGTTTGGTTTGTTTGTTTAATTCTTTTTTTAATTCACAATCAGTAAAGAAAATACAAGAAAAAAAATAAATTTTTTTTGATTGTTTTTAATTTAGTTTCCTCAGATTTTAGATTCCTATTCTTAGCTAAATCAACTGTTGGTTACCTGTTGAGGTTGGGTAAATATAGATAGATACATGGGCACATTTAGGACCAACCAGTAACATTCTGGGATATTGTTTTGTCACAGTTAGTGTTAGTTTCGGGTGTATTACCATTTGCAGCCCCCCAGAGATGTTTGGCCACTGTGTTATGCACTGACCAACAGCATGCTCTGTTAATTAGCAAGCAAACCACACAGTGCAAAGGACTGATCCTGGAAAGCCATCTGTTGTCATGCACGCTTTACTTTGCTCAGAGAGAGAACATCACCTAGGGGTTTCAGCACAGACTGCCCTCTTACAAAGCTGGCCACTAAAACACACCCTTTTCAGTTTAGTACCTCAGTGGCCAGAGATAACATATGGGTACAGACTCATCACCTGCTGCTTTTTAATGGCTATTGTATGAGATATGTTATATGAGAGCTACAGTAGAGCGATATGCTAATGTCCTCCAGACTGGCACTGAAAATGTGTTTTTTGCCTTAAAATGGTTTGTTTCTATCTAAAACATCGTTTTGAATATGATGTTTGCCACAGGGCTGCAAACATGCTTCGATATGTCTTATTAATTTTCTGAACACTTTGATGATAAAGACGAGCAGTTTTCTTTTGAACTCGTGAATGTCTGTGAACTATTTTTCTGTTATGACAGCAGTCTGTAATAAGTATTTATGAGCAAGCTGTGAAGACGAGCGAACGAACAGTTCAGCTGAGGAAAGCTAATCGGATAAACCTTTGAAGGTTTATAGGAGATAAAATTGACACCCTGCAGAATGCTAATACTGATTTTGTTGCAGTGTTAAATCAAGTATAAATGTAATTATTGTTTCGAAATGACATTACTGGTGCAATAAAACACACATCAGTTTGTAATAATATTATGATCCAATATTGTTATTTTGTGGGACATTTAATAAATATTTGTCAATAGAAGGATGAATCTCTCAAAACCTATCAAGAGCATAAAAACAAACAGGACATTTCACCTCAAAATCAAAAGGATATTTATTTTATTTTGTTTATTTTTTTTTTTTTTTAATTTCAACATCAATTAACAAAAATATGAAAATTATGAAGTATTGTGTGGGCCTACCTAAAATGTATAAATCTGTTAAAAAAATGTTTTATATATGTGTGTGTGTGTGTATTAAAATGTATAAATCTGGTATGTGTATATATATATATATATATATATGGGGGGGGGCGTATATTACCAGTCAGGGCCAAAATGAAAAGAACTGTAGTGCAACAATATGTAGTGTGCTTTATTTACATGAAAGTATAATAATATACCTCACAATCTGGCAAAACAGTGTTGGTTCTGTTCAAATATAAATGTACAAATATATATTTTTCAAACACATTGTCTATTTTAGTTTTCAGTTCAGGTTTCGGTTCTGGCCGGTCTGTTCGAAGAAGTGAATCTTAAATCAGTTGTGCAGACCTTACGGGCAGCTTCCTCTTATTACTTCAAAGTTTTGTTGTTTTGATGTGACTTAATTTCAGCTCCAGAGGAAGAGGCATATAGGAAATGACATTGTGGCTATTGTGTTCCAAGAAGAAAATACACCATTTGTACCCGATATGATTGCATCAAATTTCCTTCACGCTTATGTAGTGGTTCAAGTGGAGAACGCCTGCACTGATAACGTCCTCTATAAGGTAATTAAAATTGTTTGAATTTTTCTAAATGAAGCTTGAGCGATGGATTTATGTGAATGGTGTATTTCTAATAGGAATGATTGACTAGGTTCTAAAATAGGTTTTTTTTTCTCTACACCTTGATGTTTTCCAATATAGTAAAAACTTGTTAAACAATGTGCTAAAGACTTTTTAGAAGCTTTCCTGATATCAGTCATAATTTCTTTTGTGATATTGTAGGTATCTGTGACGGCAAGAGATGATGTGCCTTTCTTTGGACCAGCCCTCCCAGACCCAGCTGTCTTTAAAAAGGTACATCTTTTAAGTTTGTATTCATGTAATATGATTAAATCCATGTGAAATATTTGCCTCGGAACTCAAAATTGGAACAGGCGTTTATTTTTATTTATTTATTTATTTTTTACAAAATTCTACACATCCTTCAACCACTGATGTTCATTTATAAAGTATTTGGCTTATTAATTATTATTTCAGATGCCAATAAGTGTAAACAAGTACTTTTAGTTCAGCCTCACTTTATTTAAATACTTTCTGGATTTTATAATATGCTGAAAAATTATGTGAAGAAATAGTTATAGCAATAATAAAAATAATAATTTAAAAAAATCCATTTAAACCATTTCACTGCCAGTATAGTTTGTTGG
Source organism: Cyprinus carpio (assembly GCF_018340385.1). Taxonomy (NCBI): domain Eukaryota; kingdom Metazoa; phylum Chordata; class Actinopteri; order Cypriniformes; family Cyprinidae; genus Cyprinus; species Cyprinus carpio. Next base: position 24,903,214 of record NC_056602.1, on the reverse strand, counting down.
CAAGGAGAAGTCCACCCAAAAATGAAATTTTGCTGAAAATGTACTTAACCTCAGGCCATCCAATATGTAGATGAGTTTGTTTCTTCATGGGAACAGATTTGGATAAATTTGCATCACATCACTTGCTCACCAACGGATCCTCTGCAGTGAATGGGTGCCGTCAGAATGAGAGTCCAAACAGTTGATAAAAAAAAGTCATAAATTGATGGGCTGAGGTCTATTATTATGGATTGTTGTGATGTTTTAACTCTTATTCTAACGGCACCCATTCACTGCAGATGATCCATTGGTGAGCAAGTGATGTAATGCTAAATTTCTCCAAATCTGTTCCCATGAAGAAACAATCTACATCTTGGTCTGAGGCTCTTTCAGCAAATATTGACTTTTAGGTAAGGTATTTTAATCATAAGTGCTATGACTAAATTAAGAAATAATTGAACTAATATATAATTTACCTATAATTTTATCTAAAAAAAATATGTCTAATTTAGGAACTGTTCTTTGTATAAATCCAATTTAATTTCTGTTCATTGTGTTTTGTGTAGAGTCCAGAGTTTCATGAGTTCCTCTTGACCAAACTGATCAATGCTGAATATTCCTGCTATAAAGCAGAGAAGTTTGCCAAGCTTGAGGTGAGAAGGGCATACATGTTTGTGTTTGCGTATATATTTGTGTGGGAGCATCTACATGCACTAAGTCTTTGTTCTCCAGGAGAGGACACGTTCTGCTCTGCTGGAGACTTTATATGAGGAGCTACACATGAACAGCCAGTCCATGATGGGACTGGGAGGAGACGATGACAAACTGGAGAATGGAGGAGGAGGAGGCAGTGGCTTCTTTGAATCTTTCAAGGTAAAATCCATTTGAATCTTTTTACCTAGTAAAAAGGGTTTGTATTTGTTTAATTAATTACTGACAAAATGATGCTTATGTATAACAAGAGTTCTGGTGAATGGCAGAGATGAGTTTTGCATAATTTGCATATAGTACGTCCTATATGTGAGATTAGAATTGTTGCATCCCATATTGTAGTATGTTAAAATCAGCATGATATTGAAGTATGATTTATCCAGTATACACTAAACTACATGTCAAATTTTGGGACGTTTTTAAATTTGTGGTATTAGTGATAAGTATTTTTTTTATGTTTTTAAAAGAAGTCTGTTATGCTCACAAAGGCTGCATTTATTTAATCAAATGCGTCCTGCATTAACATTGTTTATTATTTTTTGTGGTGTTGGTTTTATTTATTTTTTTTATTTCTGCATTTTTATTTTTAAGAATTATGTCATTACTGTCACTTTGATCAATTTAATTGATTATTGCCAAATAAAATGCATTTTTCATGCTACAGTTCTGATATGCTACAGTTTTTGGAAAAATTTTGTGTAAATTAATATTTTACTTGTGTATTAATAATTTGTGTTGTATTATTGAAGTAGTTTGGATTATGGGATACACTCACATTTTGGCAAATGAAGAAAGTCACCTGGTGTTCTTTGCATATTGAAATTGTTTTGGTACTTCTGACAGTATACAACCTGATGTAATATGCTAGTCAAATCATGCCCACTTTACTCTCTCTAGGCCTCATATAAACAGTTGCAGTGCCCTCTAGTGTTGGCTTGCAGTGATGCAATTCATTGTTTTTCTCTTTCCAGCGAGTAATCCGCAATAGAAGTCAGTCTATGGATGCCATGGGCCTCAGTAACAAGAAACCACACACCGTCTCCACCAGCCACAGTGGAAGCTTTACACACAACCCCCCAGACACCCCCAAAACACCCGGCACTGTGAGTATGAGCACCCTTGTGATCCAGAAATGAATGTAGGCTGTTATGAGAAGCCCCAAAAGAGTGTGGCAGCTTTAGTTTGTGCCAGTCTTCATGCCCTCTGACCCCCGTCATGCCCTGCGAGTGGGTTTGACCTTTTGAGTGCTTGTGTCCTCATGGCTCACATCATCTGTGAGGCTTGTGCTGATGGTAGACCGGGTCTTCTCCTGCCATTTCTGATCTTCATCATTTCACCATTACAAAAGAAATAACTGATGTGTAATCAGCTCTTATGATCTGTTTGGATAGTGGTCGGTGGAACAGATGGGGCTCTCCACAAGTGACCGTCCCGTCTCCATTGCTATGACAACGAGTGCATCAGCAATAACTGAGAGAGCCTCTCATGACAGGCTGCCATAACAGCCTGTTAGCCATCCTAATGCACTAATGTGTCTGCAACAACTGTCACAGAAAGCCAGATAATTATCAAACGTGTGTGCCAAATTATAAACTTGCAGACAGCTTTGTTAAACAGAGACTTTTCCATCTGGACCTGTTTTCAAGGTCATCTAAGCTGCACTGCAATGCTTAATGCACAAATCTGAAGACCAAATTAAAAGCTCTGGTGATGTTGAAGGGCTTGTCCATTTTTTTAATTAAAAAATAGAACCCAGTTTCTGCTGTTTTTTTAGCTGATATAATATTTGATGTTTTGTGTTGAATCATAAATCTACCGTCACCCTAATGATTGATAGTAGACACAGCAAGTTGATTTACAAAAAGCATTTCATACACGGTGGTCATGCAAAGTGCTCTATTTAAGCATAATAATAATAAACATCATAAAAGTCAAATTAAAAAGTTAAAAAATGAATAATATTGAAGAAAGTGCAGGAATGAAAGATATTATGTATTGGCTAATAATCTGAATCAAAATGTGACCCAAATGTGATTTCTCCAGTCCTTGATTATTCCCGGGAAAAGCCCAACCCGTAAGAAATCTGGTCCATTTAGTTCCAGGAGGAGCAGTGCCATTGGGATTGAGAACATACAAGAAGTTCAGGAGAGAAGGTAATTAAAACAGGCAGGGTTTTTTTTTTTTTTTTTTTTTTTTAAGCTGAAGCCCTTTTATTAATTTATTCAAAAAACACAATTTGTACAAACATTGATATAAAAAGGCTACATTGGGATTAATTTGAATATTTTTGTATGTCTTTGAAAAACGTCAAGGTGGATATTTGGTCTTAATCTCAAAAAAGGCAGACATTCTCATAGGGAAACCCCTTAAAGTAGTTTAGCATAATTGATTACTTGTTAGAAGTAATTTTGTTGTCATGTGCCTAGAAAACCATAAAGGAAAAGTTACAGAGGTTAGAATCTAGTGAGTATTAAGTGTGTACTGACAAATAAGTATCTTTTTATGTTAGGTTTGTTAAATATGTAAAATGCAGAACATTCTGAGAACAGTAATTAAGATGAGTTAATCATTATGTTCCAGCAGTCGAGATGTGTCCCCTAGTCCACAGAGGACATCTGACGGTGGACACACCACTCAGGACCTCAGATTAGACAACTCGTCCAGTCAGAGCTCACCTGAGATGCAGATCACTAAGATTGGGTAAGCACCTTCTGTTTGCTGTATGGATGCTCAGTTGTTCCATACATTTTTCATATAATCTGATCTTTACATTCCTGGAAAGGCATCTATGATCATGTGAAGTAATGGTTTTCTTTTTTTGAACTTTTTAATATTAGATTTGCATTTGTGGTGTGTTTTTTTTTTTTTTTTGGGAAGAAGTCTCTTATGCTCACCAAGTCTGCATTTATTTGATCTTAAACACAACAAAAACAGTAATATTGTGACATTATTATGATTTAAAATAGCAGTTTTCTATGTTAATGTATTTTAAATTATCATTTATTACTGTAATGGCAAAGCTGAAATTTCAGCATCATTGCACCAGTCTTTAGTGTCATGTGATCCTTCAGAAATCATATTATGATGATTCGCCACTTAAGAATCATTTCTTATTATCAATTTTGAAAGCAGTAGTGCTGCTTAATATTTTTTTTCCACACTCATTTGAAATATAATTTTTGACTTTTGATCAATTTGATGTTCAAAATTTATTTTTCTTGAATACAGGTGTTCATTTCTTTAAATTATATTTCCTTTGAAATTCAATACCGTTGCACTGGTACTAGTACTACTAAAACATGGGTTTTTAAACTCTTTATTTTTTGTCTGGTATCTATATAAGTTGAATAACATGTTCATGTTTGTTAGTAAATAGCCTAACCTGAGGTTACAGGTGGCTTGTTCAAAGGGAACAATAGGTAGTTGCTCACAGGCCGCTCCTTGTCAGGTTCAGATTTTTATTACCCTCTACATAAAACCACTCCCAGGAGCAAATAATATATATTTGCTGTATCATGTTTGAGTTCAAACGTCACTATTGTCAGTGAGTCATTAGTAATACATCTACTTTGGACTTCTCTGAATGTGTTATTACACCTGCAATCACTAAACATAGCTTTGGCTAGTGCTATCATAACATACTCCATTATCATTAAACAATAGCAAAATAAAGCCCAAACAACACCTTTTAATCACATGGACAGAGCAGCTAGTGCAAATAATCAATCTGATGTAGGTAGTTTCCAGGTGCAAAGGTCAATAAATGAGAAGCTTTTCCTTTTAATGTGCAGCTGATGTGTGATACAGTAATTGAATCAAATATACCTCAACCAAGTTTAAAAAATGCATCTAAATCTTTGACCATATGCATTTAATAATGGTTAGTTAAAGGCACATAAAATGACACATTTACTTGCCCTCAGTCCTTTAAAGATGTTGACGAGTTTGTTTTGAGACAGCTTTCAGTAATTTCACATTTTTAGGTGAACAGTTATATTTGACTTCATATATGTGCATATGTATGTGTTTGTAGTTCGGCCCTGTGCTGTCGAGCTCCCTCGATCCCAGAGTCTCAGGATCTGTCTCGCTCCTCGTCCAATGCCAGTAGCTTCACCAGCGTGGTGGAGGAGAACGAGCGGGAACATGAAGCGACAGAGGACTATGACACAGGACTGGTGCGGTCACATACACACATGACTCATAATTGATCAATACATGACTCATATTTTACTTAAAAGATAGGTACATGGAGATCAAAATGTTCTAAGGCAGAGAAAAACATGTGTTTTTAGACGCCCATACTGTTCGCTGGCAAATGCATACAGGCGTAATGGAACTTGCATTTAATTGTCTGAACAGAAGTATCAATACACCTATATGATTTGGCAAGACTGACTGGTTCTGTTGTTTGCATATGTTTTTAATTTTTCTGAAAAGCAGGAGAGTCTGTCTTCAGCCGGTACGCCTCACAAACGAGATTCGTTTACATACAGCGGCGTGTGGTTGGAAGATGGCCCTGGGACTACTAGTCAGAGCAGTTCACACGGTGAGACAGAACAAACATTTCACCTCCCAAGAACATATCTATTATACTAAAAGGATCACGTGATGATAATTTATGTGTTCAACTGCACGTAAACTGCTGCATTACTTTGAGATGTCATTCAGAAGAGAGATCAAATAAATAAGAAAATATTGGACAGCTATTTTTAACCTGTTGCACCCATAATTTGCAACTGTACTTTAGTCTGTGTTGTATGAGCAAATATTGTATCAAAGACTAAGGAAAGAAGAACACAGCAGAATATACAGTACATGATGAAATTAGAGACAAGGCCCAGAATAAAGACAGATTAAATACTACTGTTTTAGTATTTATTCATATTTTGAATTAGCTTTTATTTTTATTTGTTTTAATTTTTATTGTTGGAGATTTTCATTGTTTGTAATCGTGTTAAGGCTTTAACAATCATCTGTTTCACTATAGGTCCCATTCGACAGCAATCTGAACCTCGTCCTAAAACAGAGAGACAGCACTCGGTAAGAACATGCTAGTCATGAAGATGCCATCTATATAGTCCTACAGGCAGTGCAGAATAAAAATGTCCTGGAAAGAGGGTGGAAGATGATAATAACAAACCTAGAATAATGCTATAAATTGATCTCAGGAAAAACTAAACTGATAATGTTAGATGTCACCCCTTTAAAGTCATAGCATGAGCCTTCTCTCTGTACCTGTGAACTTTAGATTTAATGTAGTTTCTCTTTGTATTTGTTTTGTTCTGTGCGTGTTTATCCTACATAGAACTGCTAGCTGTCCTGAAGGCTGTAGATGACTTCGTGGATGTCCATCAACAGGTTATTATATGTTATGATGTGTTTATTGGGCTTGTCATTTAGTTATATTTGAATTGATATTATAACTCCTAATGACCTAATTTGATCCCTTTTTGTTAAGTTAGTTGTATTGCTGTTTATGAGCAGCAAATCAGCATATTAGAATGATTACTGAAGGATCATGTGACACCGAAGACAGGAGTAATGATGCTGAAAATTCAGCTTTGCGTCACAGGAATTCAATTTAAGCTATATGTGACCCTGGAGCACAAAACCAGTCTTAAGTCGCTGGGGTATATTTTTAGCAGTAGCAAAAAAAAACAATGTATGGGTCAAAATTATGGATTTTTCTTTTATGTCAAAAATCATTAGGATATTAAGTAAAGATCATGTTCCATGAAGATATTTTGTAAATTTCCTTCTGTAAATATATCAAAACTTAATTTTTGATTAGTAATATGCACTGTTAAGAACTTCATTTGGACAACTTTCAAGGTGATTTTCTTAGTATTTAGATTTTTTTCACCCTCAGATTCCAGATTAGTTGTATCTCTACCAAATATTGTCTGACCATACATCAATGCAAAGCTTTTTTATTCAGCTTTCAGGTGATGTATAAATCTCAATTTTGAAAAACTGACACTTAAGACTGGTTTTGTGGTCCAGGGTCACACATTCAACTAGAAAACTGTTATTTAAATTGTAATAATATTTCAGTGTCCACTGTTTTTACTGTTAAGAGACTTATTTTAAAAACATTATACAATCTTACCAGCCCCAAACTTTTCTACTGTATATATTCATCAACCTTATTCTCATGAATCATTATTAATTCTGTCTTATTTTCAGCATTTTCATAAGCAGCCCTTTGCAGAGGACGCTCGACGTGCTCACAAGAGTTCCTGTGGAGACAGATGTGAACTGCTAGTTCCAGCCTGGAGGCGTACAGTCGGGCAAGTGTGCATCAGAGAATCAGTGCGCTCTTGTAAGGACTCGACCCCCTTATCTTCTATCACGTGGCTGTTGGTCTGTAGGCAAAATAGCAAACCTGCCTGGCTTGTGTTGAAGGCAGAAGAACAGAGAAGAGCTGCCAGCAGGCGACGAATCACGCATGATTATGGCGTTATCATAGGCTTTCTTTCTTTCTTTTTCTTTCTCTCTTTCTTTCTTTCTGTCCACAGTGGCCCTCATTGTGTGGGTTTGGGTTTTATTTGTCATATTTATTTATTTATTTATTATGTAGATCTTTTAGTAACGGGGGTGGTAAGCTGTCACAAGCTTTTGGCATCTTTCAGAATAACAAATGAGGTTCAACCTAAACCCATCATGCTTACGATACACATGAACCCGCAAAGCACTGTAATACACATCTATGTGTGGTTCTGTTTTATTGCCTTTTGTGTCATGATGTAATGATGTTGAAAATGAATCTAGGTAAATGTTAAATGTTGTTCTTCAGTGTAGTTCTCTATCTTCTGGTGTCGAGCACCCAAGCCATTTCCAGTCCCGTCCAATAAATGAAGCGTGGGCATTATAATTTATGATCAAATGAATAGATCAGGTGTGAGATGCTGTATACTTTTTAAATAGTATTTATTAAGATTATGCTGTTTTACTGATCAACATATTTTGTATGGCCACAGCTGTTTGTGGTCAGATTGACACGTGTGTAAACTGTACACTAATGTAGTAGCCTCATGTTTGTAGTTTCATGTTTTAAAGCTAGCAGTGCAGATTAAATGTCTCTCAAGTCCGCTGTATTGAAGTCCTGAAGACCTTTTAGCTTATATGACAGGTGAGCAATATGAATGTAAAACTAGTGGATATGGATTATGGAAAACACTAGGTCAGAATATATCCATCCGATGCTTTGTTCAATAGCAAATGTTGGGCATTTTATCTTGTTTTCAAACACAAATGTGTGTTTTATTAATTACAAACATTTTTATATCATATAATCAAAATAATATTTTAGCTTTTAAACATAGCACTATGATGTTAATGCTTTCCCATTCATCTCTTTTTTTTTTTTTTTTTTATTGAGCCATAAAATTAATTATTTTGAGCAACTATCCTAAGCTATGACATTAAAACATAAAGAAAGTCACTGGCAAAATATCAACTCTAATCAAATGAAATATTTACCATTTGTTGTCTGCAAAAACATTTTAGTCACTTTTACAGCTCCTTAAAATACTATGGTGTTTTCTGTATGATGCGTATTTTAGAGAATACTATGGTATTACTATCACAGAAGAAAGATGACATTACCACAATTTCATGCCCAAAAACATGAAAATAACTTGGTACTTTTTTATTAGACTAATTTCACAATTGGCCTCTTGTTTTTTTCTTTTTCTTTTTTATATATATAAATGCTGTTTGGATGCTTTCAGGGGTGATGCTTATAAAAAAAAGTTTATGGAAAAGTGAAAATATTTTTGTCTGGCTGAATCCATACTTGTGCTGTGTCAGAGCCCTAAGTCTCTGCTGATTGGTCGAACTGTACATTGTGTTTGCACATGCTAGAGACATTAAGCACAAACTCGTTCCAAACAAACACCGACCGCTTTCTGCAAGTGATTGTGTTCTCCTTTACAAGTGCTTATTATGCTACTTTTATGAAATGTTGTTTCACTGTAAATACATTTTCTCCTTTTTTTTGTAATAAAACAATAAATTGTTTAATAAAGATCAGAGGGGTTCATGGAATGTTTATTGTGTGCTATAATCTACATTATTATGGAAAAAAAGAGAAAGAAAATGCACACCCAAGACCATCACCAATTATAAAATGAAATTTTCAGTCATTATTATTCAGGCAACACAGAATGAACATTCATGGTTCATAGTTACATGAAAGTCATAGTACAGACTTTAAGCTTTTTTGACATTATTTTGAACCACTTCAAAACATTATTTATAATTGTTAGCCCTTACTTTTCTTAAAAATCATGAAACAGCACCACCGCAGCCCGAGGAGTAACTATACTGTTAAAAACAAGGCCTGCTTTTCAGAGGAAAGTCATAAGAATTTGACAAACTACTAAAAAGTATTTGCTCGCACTCATGTTGTTTCATAAGTATACAGTTTGCTCTTTTTATCAAGCTGCATTTACTGAAAATAAACACCTCTCAAAATAGGCACTTCAATTTCTGTGTTCATCATGGAAAGGTTACTTTCTTGTTGTTTGACAGTTTGACAGCACCTTGTCATTAAATATGGAAAAGAGCTGTTTAAACAACATGAGGGTGAGTAAATGACTCATTCATTTTTTTTTTATGAATTATCCCATTAGTATTTCGCTCTATTGCTAGAATGAACTAGTTGCGAGACTTAATAGGCACTCTCTCTCACAGCTCTAGGTTCCACCATCTGAAAGGGGACCGCTCTCGAAGAACGTTGGAACCGCAGTGAACTTCACCCAGCAGTTTGTGGTACGGGGCAAAGTCATCAATGAAGGTACATTTGAGGCCCAGAGGCTCCAGAAGAGAACACACCTCTGTCTCCAGAGCACACCTGCCATTCACCTTCGGCCCAAACGGTTTTGGGATGCCCAGCTGATCCCCCAACACGATCATGTTCACCTGAGGGTGCATACATACAAAACAAAGGTCAACGTAATGGGAAAACTATAATATCAGATTCCTCAAGTAGATCATTAGAGAATATACATGGGCATTTGGTATGATAGGTTAATGATACTTTAAGTTATGCACTGTTTTCAAGATTGATAATAGCAATGAATGTTTCTTAAGCAGCATATTTGCATATTAGAATGATTTCTGAAGGATCATGTGACACTAAAGACTAGAGTAATGATGCTAAAAATTCAGCTTTGCATAAGGAATAAATTACAATTTAAAATACAAAACATTTGTTTAAAAATAATTTTACAGTAATATTTTACAGTATTACTGTGTAAGCAAATGCAGTCTTGGTGAGAAGAAGAGAATGTGTTTTGACTGGTTGATTTTCCATTAAAAGTCATAAAAATCAAAAAGCTAAAATGTGAGTGGATGTTCGGTAGGTTCTTAAAAATGTGCTGTACCATGTCGGGATAGTAAGCCACAGCCCTGGGGCCCGTTTTCTCTTCTAACACCTTAAACAGGATGGGCAAATCAATGATGTCCTCATCATCCAACCCCAGCTCTTTCTTCAGCACGTCCCTGTTCCAGTCAATACAGTTCTGAGTGAAAGATTAGAAGATGCCAGCATTATTCTTTTCCATAAAAAAGACAAAAATATCTAGATACTGTTTGGACGGCATCTTAATGCGTTAAAGAGGTATTGTGAATGTTGTGTGTTTCACTGACCTGCACGTATCGGTTTTCAGCCTGTAGCTTTTTGTCGCTCAGAATCTCATTTACAGAGATGACCTCTGGCAAACCTGTTCAGGTAAAACCATTAGCTAGAATATGAACTGTGGTGGATGGTGAACTATTTTTGAAACCGAAAATTAACGATTGTTTACCTGGAAACATTTCTGCTTCTCCATGTCCTTTCTTTTGTAAGCTTTTGAAAACTTTATATCCGGCGTCAGGGCTAGCCAGCAGCAACCGGAATTTCTGAACAAATTCAAACCATTTCAGTAAGCACTGTTTTGGGTATTTAAAAATGTTCAGAATAAAGTACTGGCATTTAAAAATGTACTGTTTTACTGTATTTTTAATAAAATAAATGCAGCCTTGGTGAGCATAAGAGACTTCTTTCAAAAACAAAAAATCACAACTTTTCTCTGGTGGTGTATTGTAGTATTCTGAGCATATCGGTTTACCTTTCGGTCGGGGGCTGGAACAAAGGTCATAAACTCATCCACATGACCCACAACCAGCCAATCAGAGTACAGTGCTATCGGCTCTTGAACTTTCTGCGCCCACAGGAAGTCCTGGACGACTTGGGTCATGTTTCGGCCACGAGTTGCACTTTAAATTAAACACAAATATTCTCGTTTAATCAATCATCATATATATTGTGTGGAGACTTTTGTAGTTGTGGTTTCTGTAGAGTTGTGGTACTTACGTAGGGAACGCCACTCCAATGATGATCCTGCCAAGCGGGTAACTTTTCCCGTTGACTGTGACTGGTGGACTAACCTCCAGGTTACCGAAGGAGTCCAGACTGCTGACCTTCTCATTCAAAGCATTCCGTGTCACGTACCCAAAGTCTGGCCCCTGTGACACAGTGTTTTAGTCTTTCTATACATCTTTAGATTAGTATATGATCAAAATTTGATGCTGGTGAGTAAATGACCCTTTCGGGTGACTTTGTCTTTGTGCATTTAGCCGTCTTGCTCACCAGAATGGACTCATAGGGGAAATCCTGAAGATCTCCATCACGAGGAGAATCCAGTACAACAGGGAACTGATGATGGGGAGAGTCAATGTAGCCAAATTCAAGCTCATCCTGTGGAGCGTGTCAGTAAAAATGACTCATCTCATATGACAGTCATCTGACAAGCTTGTCTAGTTAACAATACACCATCACATGGCAGTTTGATAGTGTAGGAAAATCACTTTATCAAACTGTGGAATGCAAATAGAATGACCTTTTTGTGTCAAAGTATTTTTTGTAAGGGTTCTATCAAACAAATAATGTTTTAAAATATTAATAACTGGCATATATACACATACTAGTTTAAAAATGTGGGTTTCATTTATTTGATAATCACAAAACAGTAATCCTGGTGCTCAAGAAACTTTTTTTTATTTCTCAATATATGTTGAAAACAGTTTTTTTTAAGATTCTTTGATGAACAGAAAGATCAAAAGAGCATGTATTTGTTTGTGTTTGTCAACTTTGATCAATTTAATGCATCCTTTCTGACTGAAAGTTTGCTTTGAAAATATTTACTTTTTATTTACTGATTGATCTCATTTTTATTAATTTTATTGATTGAATGGATTGACTGATTGATTTCGCTGACCTGCATCCAGCGGTCGCCTCGGTTCATGTACTCATAACATATTTTCAGTTTGTAGCCACACTTGTCCACCAGGTTCTTTATGCTCTTCAGGAAGGTGTAGTTATCGTTTGTGCTGCCAGAAAGACAAAAGTTAAAGTAAATCATTAACACCCATGACTTAGGAGATAAAGGGTGAGTAGCAAAAGATACTTGGAAATATCTGTATCTATTTCTAGAAAATGGCATTATTTGTTAAATGATATATGAAGGGTTAAAGAAAGCTCGGACTGAATCACCTGCACACATACACCTCCACAGGTTTGAGGGTGTTTGGGGTCATGATCCAGGGAGAAATATGAAATACAACTGTATCTGTGAAGATGGGCGTTTCAGGGAAACCCTTTAAGAAAATAATTAGTTTTAGCAGTTATTAAAGAATTATATTACCCCTCCCCCCAAAAACACTTTTATTTTATTCAGTTTTAGTCATTTTATGGAAACGTTTTAGAGTGTAACTTTTATTAAATGGCTGTTCTTGCAGTAAGTAAAAGAACAAAGTTTGATGTCCTATAGGTTGCGTGAGAGATCAGAGATTCGTCTTTCACTAACCTTGCCACAGGGCTCTAGTAGACTGAGGTTGATGGTGACGAGCCCATCAAAGTCTTTATCAGGGAAGCGAAGACCCTCTACAAAGAACGCCAGTTCAGTTTTGCCTCCCAGATAGGGCACTTCCTCTGTTAGCGTGTCCGTTCCCACCACCATGATATAGTCTTTCAAGAACAACTTCAAGAGTTTGTGCTCTGGTAAAAGAAAGAGATTTAGTAAAGTACTAATGTACCAGTTTTTGCCTCCATCTAATTAAATGCATCATAAAATTTCACATTATGCATGCCTGAAAAATTACTCTATACGTTTTCAAACCTTCTCTTTTCCACAAATAATTTAAGGAATACTTTTTCCATAAAGTAATACATTTTCCATAAAATGCATTCTGCTTTTTCAGTGGAGCACAAACTAAAAAAAGCTCCAAAAAGCATTGTTCCAAAAAGCATTGTAAAATATTATATTATTCACTCACTCCACACATCGTCTTTTTTTGCACTTGTCCGAGGTCTAAAGACTCTCACGTTCTCTGAAGTGGTCTGTGAGATGTGCATGGTCAGTTTATAGCCTTCAGGAAGTTCAGCGGGACCGTTGGTGCGCAGGATCATCTTGGACATGTCCTGTAAATCTGCCATCAAAAAATATATACGTTTTTATAACAATTCTTACTTCCTTCCAGCAGCATGACATTTGAAGAGAAGAGTCACGTTAACTAAGCGAACAGAAAAATACACAAAAATTGGGTGAAGTTGTGCTTTTAATTTTTATAGATGTTTTTTTACTTTTTTTACCAGTACTGAATAAACCACAGTTTGATTTAAATTAACCAGGTAAAAATTCACTGGACTTGCACTGCATTCTGGCCAAACAGGATTAAAAATGAACGAATAATAAGAAAGCATTAAAGCTGTTTAAGTACACAACACACCAGGCTTTGTTACAAAGTCTATTTACACTTAACAAACGTCTGCGGTGAGACTTTAATCCCTCTCATATCTGACACTAGACCTGCCCGGACTCACCTGACACTTTATTGATCTCATCAACCTCACTGTCCAGTGTCTTCTTGTAAGTGGTCTCTGAGTCACAGTTGACCAGCAGAACTGCACCGTGGCCATTAGGACCCCACTTCCACGATCCCTAGATCCAAAATCCAATACTATCACTCATTCTTCAAACAAAGTCTTGAATATCTAAAATAGCACTATGCAGTTGGAACACAAAAGAAGATACTTTCGAAAGTTATTGACGTTCAAAAAACCTTGGACCCTATTATGGAAGCCTGTTTATGCCACAAAAAAATAAAAAATAAAATAAAAAAAGCCAATTGCAACTTTTTATTTCACAATTTTCTTACAATTATGAAAATTGTATACTCAGAATTCAGAGTAAAAAAAGTTTATATAAACTGAGAATTCTGACTTTTTTTGGTGTAATTCTGAGTTATATCTCGCAATTCAGAGTTTTTATTGAAATTCTGAGTTATATTTTGCAATTCTGAGTCATAGCTCGCAATTCTCAGTTTTTCCTCAGAATTCTGAGTTTACATTTCACAATTCTGTTTTTTGTTGCTGCCACAGAACAATTTCATTACACAATTCATTTTTTTAATTGCTAGTTTGTGTTTATAAGTTCTGAAGTTTCTTCTTGGAATTCTGAGTTTATACCTCTCAATTCTGAAAAAAAGTCAACTGTGAGATATTACTGCCATACAAGAAACAAAAGTCACAATTGTTTATTCTGTTTATTCATGGGCCTCCGGACCCTATTGACAAAAAAGAAAACGCTACAACATTTTTCGAAATATCTTCTTTTGTGTTTCACCATCTCCAAGCCTGTAGCAATGAGCCAAAAACAAATCTCCCCAATAATGCTGATATAGAACAGATCCCAAAACAACAAGCAAACAAAGCTCACCTTGTTTGGATTGTTTTTCTCTACCACGCCATCTCGGTCAGCATCAACGTCCAGAGATATCTCTGCAAGAGAACCGAGACAACATGAAGCTTGCTTGTTCCTTCAGTCCCACCAGCATAAGGCTGTTTATGGTTACAGCACGGATACTGTTTACATAAGCAATATTCATAAACACAGGCGTAGCCGGTCTCAAAATGAAAACATGCGAGACGTACCAACAGCTGTTAGATGCAGCACGGCGTCCCCGAGCGACTCTGTTTTCTCTCCATAGTACCTCACAGACAGCTGAAACAGATCAGAATGAAACAAGCATCCGCTGGATTATTGCCACAATTATTGTGCAATTAATGTGGTTTTCTTTGATTACTAAAGAGATTCATTACTGTACTTATTGCATTTAAAAATGCACTAAATATACCTTAAAGCTTTGAGTGCTTGACAGTGTTATGAAAGTGACGTGAGATCACGTCGACACATAAACCTCAGTTTCCTGCATAGACTAGTACCAGGCTCAACCACATCGTGTGCATCAGACTAAAAAGTCTGACAAGGCAAGCGGTTTCCTGTCTGCATTTGTCGATGTCTTTCAGTTCTGTTTATTTTCTAAAAGACTATTATCTGCTTTAGTGCAAAGGCTAGTCATACTGTACAATGAAATAAAACATACCCAAATGGAATCTGCCCACACAGAAAACTCCTTTTAAATTTATTTGCTAGTATTATGCTTTCTGATACGAGTCTAGTATTTCTGACTCAGTTTTCAAGCATTTTATCTTGTTTGAACCTATTCCACAGATTTTTTTCCAAATGCGGAAAATTATCTTGTTTGAACCTATTCCACAGATTTTTTCTGCGTTTGCTTTTAATGTAAATATTTTTTCAAGCACAAAGATGATTGGATGCACTGCGGGTACCTTGCTGTCATTTGCAGTCTCGCTGACTGTATCCATGGTGACGATGAGGACAGAGTTTGGGGTGAGGGGGTACGGAGCAGCGCTCCTGTCCCCAGCCGGAGAAGTGACCTTGTAATGCACGTTTGGGCCGCATTTTATCGAGAAGGATTTGGACTGCGGAGGAGCACACCTGTAGAAAACAAACATACATACACAGACACATTATGAATTTATTTATTTCATTGTAGGATGTTATACAATAGAACTGTATTGGACCATTTCAAACCCAATTTAAATATACATAATTTTTCAAATATTTAGGGTCAGCAGGGATACATTAAAGTGACATTAAAGACATTTAGGTTTACAAAAGATATACATTTTAAATGAATGCTTTTCTTTTGATCTTTCTTTTAATCAAAGCGTATCACGGTTTCCACAAAAATATGAAGGATTCGTCTTATTTCAACATTATAATAAGGATCATGTGACAATGAAGACTGAAGATGCTGAAAATTCAGCTTTGCCATCAAAGGAATACAAATCTACTAAAGTATATTAAAAAAAAGAAAACAGTTCTTTTAAATTGTAATAATATTACACAATATGACTGTTTTTCCTGATCATATAATTCCAGCTTGGTGAGCAGAGCAGAAAAGACTCTCAGAAACCCAAAGGTTGTGAATCTACAATGTGGCTCTTAGAAAGAGAATTTAATGCTGATATTAAAAAGGAAATGCTGTTTAAGGAGGGATGATATCATCATGACAAAGTTTTTTGATTTACTGGCAAATATGATGGAGCTGACTCAACCTGTGGACAACGCTTCAAGACCATTTAGTAATATACTATGCCAATTAAAATCTACAAAACTTTTAAACCATGAAAAGCAACATTTTCTGAATGGATTTAAATTAATAGCTCTAGCATATCACACCACTGATGATACTCTGGAGCAGGGCATGTCACCAAGCCAAATGTCATAATTACAGCATTAGATAGTGGGTTATTTTTAATATATTTAGGATTCAATTATATCTTCTAAGACAACAAGCACTAGTCATGATGATTTTGCAGGGGGATCGTCTATTTCAGCACAGGCTAATAAAAAAAATTGATAAAGTCTTTTAAAAACCTAAAGAAAAGAGCTATTAGGAGGTCTGAAAAGCTATCAAGACAATAGCCGACAGAGGCGGTTATAAACAGAAGCATTGAGACAGAGCTCAGTGATGAATTTATATAATGTTGCAGCACAACGAGTGCATTCATCCGTCTTTGGAACTGCAAGGAGAAATTCTTCAATCAACAATCCCCCTGAATTCTCCCAGCAAAAATTCAGTTATGCAGAACAAACAGATCAATATTGACAAACAGATCGATCTCTGCAAATACTGAAACTTCAGTTCATTCCAGAATGACGTCGACAATGAACTTAAGAAGAAGAACAACAATATAGCTATAAACCATGCTAGGAAAATCATATTACATTCATATCTTCTGTCTGTGTTGTGTTTCATTTGTCAGTCTATGTATACATGCATCCTTTTTAGTGACATTGTGTTTAAATGGACTGCTCCTTATGTTTGGGTTCCCAGAGTCTGTAATGATGTGCTTGTCAAAATAATAATAGTAATTTTGAAATGAATCCTTTTATTTTCCATTCGAATTCCTTAAATATGTTCCTTTGATCTAAACTAAACTCAATGTTCAGACAGTAACACGCTTTAACCCTTTGCTTGATTTTTTAAGTAGTTACTAGTAACTTAGTTTCTGAGTCAATTTGACACTGATCTCTTTGTAGCATAAACTTTGACTACGCAAATGAATAGAGACTGCGTCTGTCACATCCTCTCTCCTTTTGTTCTCCACAGAAGAAAGAAAGTCAAACGGGTTTTGAAACAACAAAAATGCGAGTAAATAATAAAGGGGCTTTCTGGTGAACTGTCCCTTTAAATGTGTCTTTCGCGCTATTAAAATAGACCCCTGTGTTTAATTCCCTAGAGCTCCGTCTCGTTGCGCTGTTTACAAACACAAGAAGAACGCATCCAGGGTGACTGTCCCTTTAAGATAAAACAACATTCTAATATACATATTAGTCTGTTCATACAGTGCATGGAAATAATTTAACCCACCTGTTTAAATTCACCGTCAACTCCGTTCCGAGCACATATGTCGTCCCTGTCGCTTTCTCAGTGTCAATTGTAAGTGATCGTTGAGACACCATGGTTAATCGCAAAGATGCGTCTTTCTTTCAAAGTGACTTCAACAGATCCCTTTAACCCTTTATGTACTTGAGACGTCACCGTGCCAGAAATCCTATTGGCTGCATGAATGCAGGTGGGCCAGAGTCATAGAAACTAGTTCCCTCTCTACGGCTCTGCAGGTGGCTATCTAGGGAAGTGGGAAGACTTTAAGCTGTCTGGAAACGCCCACATCTCAGTGTACCGCTAGAGGGCGTTAACACCAGCGCGACTGAACTCATTTGGCCATTGTTTTGCCCCGGGATAAAAAAACGTTAAGCCTAATGGTTTGTTGTCTAGAAGCAACATTTACGAGTCTGTTTACAGTTAACATTGCACACCTGTTTTTGTATTATCTATTATTACCCATGATCTTTTTTTCCATTATCCTTTTTAGTTTTTTTACGTAACATTTAAGTTGCACTATTATTTTTTTTATTTTATTTTTTTTTAGTTGATCTTTTGTACAGTCAATACAAATATTTAAATAAATAAAAACCTGCATTTTTATTGTTACATTATCACATAATGCTTGCAAACACACACACACACACACACACAAATATATAGCCCTCTAATACTTTTTTTATTTTTTTATTTTATAAACGAGTTCAATTTAATGTAAAGAAAACTTAATCAAACGTTTTAAACACAGCTAAAGGGTTACAGAATAACTTCTAAAGTAACTATATGTGCTTTGTTCTCAAGAATGCTGCAGACATAACCACTCCCGCTAAGTGACCATTTGTTAAAGTTTTTTAATGCATAAATGTATTAAAAAAATGCACTTAATGTGTAGAGGTTAAACCACAATGTGTATCTTTTGCACATGTATAATAAAAAGTGTTCCAATAGATATTTTTTCCACTCTAATGTGTGGGCTTGGCTACTGCTATACAGTTCCACAATTCATGCAACATGCAATTTTTTGAGAACACAATGAAGGGAAACAATGGATTACAATATTATCACATTACCTACCGGTCTACAATCACCTTAAGTTCCGTACCAATGACATGCACGATTTGAGTGGGTACATTGATTTCCAGTCGACAGGTCCGTTGAAACATGTTAGTCATGTCTGACCCCTTCTTTCTCTTTCTCAGACTCCGAGGTAAGCTGACTGACCGTGTTTGCTCCTGCGACATGTCCATTGTTACAGACTTCCACGTCTACAGGTCTCAAATAACTTGTTTTGTCCCCTGAGAAATAGGGGCGTATGTTACAGCAGGAGAGAGAAAAGGCATGTTCTCACCTGTCCAAAAACTTGCTCAAAGCTACAAATTCCTAGAAAGCATTTAAAAGCAAAGCTTATTAGATTAAACATTGTGGTTATTGACCAACAATGTCTAAAGAACTGATGAGTAGCTCAGTAAAAATGTAGGTGGTTTGTTTGCTGGATAAGTCTGCAAGATTTATGCTGATTTGCCTTGAAACATCAAACAGAATTACTGATGCATGCCAAATATTTAGTTTGTCTGCATAATATTGTATTTGAAGGCATATTCACCTCTTTCTATGAAAATCTGTGAACTTAAAATGCTTGCAAGTAAGCATTGTTAATACCTGCTCTAAAAAGAATTAACACAAGTTATTATTACACAGCACCACTTCTTGAAGTTTTTTTTTTTTTTTTTTAAGGTATTATGATATGTTTTTATCTGTCAAATTATCTGTCTGTAAAATGTCAAAAATTTTTTTTAATTAATTTTAAGATCAAATGCAAGTGGAAATATTCATGATATCGTAATGTGTTCATTCCAAGCATTCTTTGTTAATTATAAGATGATTATTAGGTTTTATTGTACCTCATATGTTACATATGGAAATTTTGATGATATTTTAAGGGATAATCCACCCCAAAATGAAAATTTTGTCATTAATCACTTACCCCCATGTCGTTCCAAACTCGTAAAAGCTTAGTTCATCTTCAGAACACAATTTAAGATTTTTTGGATGAAAACCTGGAGGCTTGAGACTGTCCCATAGACTGCCAAGTAAATAACAGTGTCAAGGTCCATAAAAGGTAAGAAAAGTCGTCGTCAGAATACTCCATCTGCCATCAGATGTACAATCTGGGTTATATGAAGCGACGAGAATATTTTTGTAAGCGAAGAAAACAAAAATAACGACTTTATTCAACAATTCCTTTGTCAACAGTTTCCTCTGTGTCTCTCCATATCACCGTATGCTGCGTATGCTCTTTTGTATACGCGCCACAAGGATGCGCTGTTTTCTTTCAAACCTTGACACTTTAATTTACTTGGCAGTCAATGGGACAGTCACAGGCTTCCAGATTTTCATCTAAAATATCTTTAATTGTGTTCCGAAGACGAAAGAAGCTTTTACGGGTTAGGAACGACATAGGGGTAACTGAATAATGACAACATTTTCATTTTGGGGTGGAGTATCCCTTTAAGAGGCCTCATCTTTTGATTTTCTTTACTTCAGAAATAATTGTTTAAATAATATTTTGTTTTACACACACACACACACACACACACACACACACACACACACACACACAAGCACACACAGAGTGACACCAGCGCACACACACACACACACACACACACACACACACACACACACACACACACACACAAACTCTTTTATTATGTGCTATCGACACATGCATCAATAACCAAACAACTATGATTAACCTGCCTGGGCAATTCTGGTATGACAAGCTTACCTGCAGGCTTCATTTCTGTAAGCACTGATGTTTGAAAATGTGTAGATGTGTCTGTTCATGTCAAAGCAGACACTTTTTTTTTTTTGTTGTTACACTATGGAACCCAATTTAAAGCATGCTTCAGCTAAAAGTTTCTTTTATCATTTTTTTTCATGTACATTTGATTATTTTTTAAATACAGTTAATAGTTGCTATCATATATTGACCACAGCCATTACAATAAATGCAATATAGCCTAATGTGTTACACAATATAATGCAATAGCTGTAATAACCTAAATATAATATGAAGATCATAATTAAAATAAATGTATATGTCATATAGATCTTAGATCTTTTTGTTGTTATATAATTTGGCGCAATATATTACTGGTGTTAACATGCTGTCCTAGTTTAAAAATATCTCATCTCAGTATAGTGTCTAATTTATACTTTGAGTTACATTAAGAGTGTAATCAGAGAACTGGCCCTTAGCACATACATATGAGTTAGATCATTTCAGTCTTACCCATCAATAATAACGGTCTTTCACATAACTTCACATTTGAAACAATGTTGCTGTAGGAACCACTCTTAGAAAGCAAATAATCACATGCATTGTTTATTTATTTTTTTTTTTGGGGAAAATTTTTATTGTTTGTTTTTTTTTTTTTTGTGGATAATTATTGTTAATGTGGATGGGTTGGTTGATGGTTGTTAATGTAATTTGATTTATTAATTTTATTTTTTATTTATTTGAAAAAAAACCCTAACTCTTCATTTAGATATTTATTTAATTAAATATATGTTTTATTTTTATTTTTTTTTTTGTGAGTGGTAGGTTTTGTTTGCTTTTAATAAATGTGTTATGGGGTTAAAGTTTTGGGGACAAGCCCATAGTAATAATGAATTTATGAATTAATGAATGGAAGCATTTATATAGCGCTTTATTGATTATTGCTTTACACACAAGCGCTTTACAATCATATGGGGGTCTCTACTCAAGCACCACCTAGTAATAATAATAATACAAATCTAGCAACTTCATAATTAAAAAGTTAATTAAAATTAAAGACATGCAATAAAATTGAAAAGCTGTTGTAATATACGCTTTAAATGATACATTTCAGAAAACATTTATAACTTAGTAGCTACAGCAAACCTGGAGAAACAGTGAAAAAAAGTAAAGTTTGACGGATTAGTCGACTGGCCAATGACGCGAGGCCTCCAGCAGCACGTGACAGAGGGGAGCATCACGTGTCAACGGAAGAAGGTGCTTTTGTTTTTCCTTGGGAAAAAAGTCGAGGAACAATGTTTGGAAAGACGATTTTCAGTTATACTTTATTTTCTCTCAGATGCACACAAACAATCTTATATAGGACATGAAATCTTTCGGAACAGCTAAACCCTGTTTCCGCGTCTTGAAGCTTGTTTGACGCTCCGTTTGGGAATTCTCGAAGCTGCAGAGATTGCAAGGCGGAAGAAGGGAATTTCGAAGGGACGAGCTGAGAGAGTCAAGAGATGGCTCCGGATTGATTTTATCAGAGCTTTGCAATGTTTTTCAACTTGATTCGGATTTAAATGAAATCATATTTCTATTCTAAAACACAGATTAGTCTCTGTGTCTCGTTAATGTCATAATTTTGACTGCTCATTTGCGATCAAGAAGCTCAAAATGGCGGAGGGCTGGCCCATCCCCCAGACCCTGTTCCTGCTCATAGTGAGTGTCGCGGGCCTGGACGCTTGCCCTTCTCCCTGTACGTGTTCTGGTGGTCCAGCGCAGTTGCTTGATTGCAATAGGAAACGACTGACTGCTGCAGCTCTGGAAGCTCCTGTCTGGATCACCCATGCGTGAGTACTAGAGGAGATGTTGTTTACAAGCTCTGCTGATCAGCCTCCAGCACATGTGCACAATACTAACCAACGCAACTGACAGCTGATTAGTTCACATTTGTTTGTTTGGTGCAATTTTAGTGATATTTAGTTATATTGTTTATCAAATCTTGCGTTATGGTATTAGAAGTGTCACTGGCTCCTTTGTAGAAATACAAATGCAACTGTTTTTCCTTCAAAATAGCGTAACGTTAATTATTATGGTAACGTTTTCATAATAATAAAACTGACAGTTTAGGTTAAGAAAAAAAAAAGCATCTTACACTGAATGGAGCAAAGGCGAGAATAACCCTGTATAGCCTACTATTTGATACACGAATTACCAACACGATCAAAACTTCCACAAATGTCCACCTTCAGATTTTATTCTTTTTTGGAAAACGCCTGCTAAAATCTTTTTGTGAAATCTGTAAAATCTTTATTTTATAACGTAAATGCAATAATTATTTGGAATGTTTATTATTATTCATTGTTCATTCATTTTTGTCCCCCACAAAGTAAAACTTGCAGAGCTTTGATCATAAAACTAAGCATTTAAATATTAAATATTTAAAAGACACACATGTTATTGAGAGGTTTAGGCAACTGATACGTGCATGCATTTTATGCAAGTAGTCTATTAAATGTTCAATTTGTTAATAATTTGTTGTGTGTGGGTTTAGGTCTCTGAATCAGAATGAACTTACAGCAGTGCCTTTTCTTGGAGATGCCTCATCTAACATCACAGTGCTGTCACTGTAAGTTTCCCTCGATGCTCGTTTTTCTTTAAGTGTATATGAACATGTATGTTGAGATGGTACTATATCTGCTGTTTATTTTTCAGTGTTCATAACCGAATCTCTGAAGTCGTGGCAGAGCAGCTGTTGCCATATTCATCTCTAGAAAGTCTGGACTTGAGTTCTAATTCTATATCTGAGCTTAAGGCCGGATCATTCCCTCCCATGCAGCTGAAGTACCTGTGAGTTTTTGTCAAGAGTTGTGCACTTTCATAAGACTGTGTTAAAATTCCAGGAACTAGCGCTTTCTGAAGAAGTTCTCTTTTTCCCTTGAGTTATCAGTTTGAGACAGCTCAAGTATCTGTTGTTGATTTGAATTTTTTTTTTTGACATTGAATAATGGACGTTTTCTTGGTGTTTCTGATTACTTTTTTTGGGGTTCATGGATATTTGTCTGTTTCCTCTCTCCATCACGGCAGCAACCTGAGCAAAAACAAGATAAGTTCCTTGGAGCCCGGTTGTTTCGGAAACCTCAGCTCCCTTCTGGTTTTAAAGATAAACCAGAACAGACTCTCTCTGCTGCCTGATAAAGTCTTCACCCTCTCTCAGCTCCAAGTCTTGTGCGTATTCATGGCTAATGAAAAGGATGTTATTGCAATGCTCAATTAGATTGTGTCTGACAGGATAACTGCTCGCTAAATGCACCTGATATTATCAGTTTGGGAGTTAATTTCCCTTGTTGTCTTGTCTCTCTCCGATTCTTAGATTTTCTCATTGTAATGTGCACCTCTTTATGATTTTGTCACTTTTCAGAGAGTTGAGGCGCAACAGGATTCGTGTCGTGGAAAGTCTCATTTTCAAAGAACTGAAGGCTCTTAAATCGTTGAAGATGCAGCGCAACGGCATCACAAAGATGATGGATGGAGCTCTCTTTGGTTTGGAAAACATGGAGGAGCTGTGAGTCAATGCTTTCAGGGTTTCACTAGATCATTTAAGATGTTTAAATAAAAAATATAAGTGGGTAAAAATTGCTATTTTCAAAAAAAATAAAAATAAATCAAATTTAAAAATGCAATTTTATTTGTAAAGTGGTGGTTCCTTTTGGGGTAGAAAATCGCCCTTTAAGCCATTTTAGGGCTATTCTATACATTTTAAATATGTCAAATTTTGCCAGAAAGGCTGGAAATATATTTATTATTAATTAATAATATTATTTTTGTTTTGTTTGACTGTATCACCCAACTTAAAATGAGACTTGCCTTTTGTAGCTTTTTTTAATAATTTTTTTTATAACTTTATTTGAAACCATAATCTGAACCTGGAGGATTGGTTCTTTTATGTTTACTTAATGTAGCTAATTTTTAATTGAAGTTTCTGTTTCACACGAATCAAAAGAGTGATTTATAGGTGATGTGTGTTCTGTCCTCTGCCAGAGAGTTGGAGTATAATAATCTGACGGAGCTGAATAAGGGCTGGCTGTATGGCCTGCACATGCTCAGGATTCTCCGGGTAAATCAGAACAATATCGGACTCATTCGAGCTGATGCCTGGGAGTTTTGCCATCGCCTGGAAGAGCTGTGAGTGACTTCAGCCTTGACCTTAAAATTTCACCCTATATACAAGACGATGAAATTAGCATGCACATTTCTTTCTAGAAATGCATAATCTGTCTTTTTTTCCATTGAGGTGTTGTATTTGATTGTTGGCTGGCTCTCAGGTAATGCATGTGTGTGTGTTTCGTCTCCAGGGATTTGTCTTTCAATCACTTGAGTCGTCTTGAGGATTGGGTGTTTTCTGGCCTCAGTCTCCTGCAGAGTCTCAACTTGGGTGACAATCAAATCACACACCTGGGAGAAGGAGTGTTCAGCGGCCTGGCTAACGTCCGTACATTGTAAGATAACCCACATTCCTCTTCAGTCTCTCGTTTTATACTGATAGTGTTTGGTACCACTATATAGAAAGCCTTAGGTTTATATATAAAATGCATTAAAGATGAATGCTTATATGCTTATATATTTTTTTTTCAGAACAGTAATTCAGATTTTTAACTTGCCCTTCCCAATATTTTCACTCATCTCACCACAATTTTTATTTTTATTTTTAGCAACATATAAGTGAAAAAATACTTATTTTTATTTATTTATTTATGTGTATGTATGTGTGTATATATATATATATATATATATATATATATATATATATATATATATATATATATATATATATATATATATATATATATAAATAATGTGTGTGTGTGTGTGTGTATATATATATATATATATATATATATATATATGTGTATATATATATATATGTGTATATATATATGTATATATATGTGTATATATATATATGTATTTATATGTATATGTGTATGTGTCTCTGTGTGTGTATGTATATATGTGTATATACATATATATACACATATATATACATATATATATATATATATATATATATATATATATTTTTTTTTTTTTTTTTATTTTTCACAATAAAAATTTAAATATCACGTTTTTAAGTTGATGTAATAGCTGGAAGGATTACAGTTGTAATCTAAATAATAGTTTTAACAGTTTTGCTGGTAAATGATGGTTACTTATTACTTATTATTGATTTTTCTGTAATTTATTTTCTTTTTTTATAATCAAACATTCTTGAATTTGCTCTCAGATAAAGAACAGGTGTGTTTGTGTTTATGAATGATCTTGATGAAAATTGAAGTAGCATTGGGCTCCATCTCTATAAAATAAAATGAGCTCATGATTTCAGACAGATACAGTCTATCCCTGTAGTTTGAGCCTTGTATGAATCCTTCTAGTTTAGTTTTTGCATTTCAGCTTGCCCCACAGAAAAAGAGCACTTTCAAACATGCCCACCTCTCGTAAGCTCCGCCATGTCCCTTTGGCACAGTTGTAAAAGGGATGTCAGCCTTTTACAGCCAGCAGTGCGTGAAAACAGTCTCCCAATACTCCCACATACCAGCCTGTCCTTAAAAAACATTCTCATGAAAAGCATACAGTGGCGCTGAGAAGTACAGTCACCTAAATAAAACAGCTCTGATATTTTAGATTAAAAACAGGAAGCATGTTCTACACAGCAGCAGTTTGAAAATATCCTGATGGGTCTCTTTTGATGTTTGTTTGTTCCAGGGACATCCGTAATAATGAGATCTCCCTCGCCATCGAGGACTTGGTTGGCATGTTTGTGGGTTTGAAGAGGCTGAACTCGCTGTAAGTTTGTTAGTGGATACGAGCTGTTTAATCTGACTCAGAGATGTGAAGTGTGGCTTGATAAAAGTGCATGTGTGTGTTTTCCAGAGTTTTACAGAATAATAAAATCAGGAGCATCACTAAGAGAGCGTTTGAGGGTCTGATGGAGCTGGAGCATTTGTGAGTCTCTTTTATCAGTCCTTGGGATTCTGAGAACATCGTGTCTCATTATTACTGGATGTAGCTTGTTTTGTACTCGAGGGCAGAAACATACTTCCAAATAAATATATAAATAAATACTAAAGGGATTTCTACCTTTAGTATTTATTTATATATTTATTTGGATGTATGTTTCTGCCCTTGAGTACAAAAGAAGCTGGTTGTGAGAGTTTATAATATGAAATGAAACCACTTTCTGAATGATAAAATCACATTTAATATAATAGTCACATCACAAAATTTGAAGTTGTGACGAAACAGAAGCAGCAACAGTTCTCTTTTCCATAATGTTCTGGATGAATTCTTAACAATAATGTCTATAATATTCATATTCAAGTCACAGTTATAAGAAAAACATTTGCAGCTGCAAGATAAAAACACCTTTTTAAACATTTAGGCTGAAACCGTCTTCCATAGTTCCATGCTAAAATCATACTTGGTGACATGAGCATCAAAACTTTGTAAAATACAAAAGAACAGACCACACACAAGTCATCTTTTTAACTTTGACCCTGTAAAACATTCAAGGTTATACATTATAGATTGATAATGTTATGCTGTTATATTGTAAATATTTGTCTAAGTGTAAATATAAAGTGAAGACTATATGAAAACAGTGTAAAATTCAAATGTAATCCAATTAATTTCATTATTCAGCACAACACGTAGAAGCTCCTGTTTTGTATTGTTCCGTTGTAAATAGTCTTTCTGAATTTGTTCTGCAGGGACCTGAGTAAGAATGGCATCATGTCTATTCATCCTGAAGCTTTCACTCATTTAAAACTTAAAACACTGTAAGTAATCATTTACTTTCTACAGACTGTATGTATTTCATATCTATGCATTTTACTTAATATATTTTTTGTTTCATTTTCGTCCGTATTGACTGTTTGTATGTAATAATAGTGTAATACTAATAGTGTAATTCCGGTGTATTCTCAATAATGGCTGTATTGTGGTCCTCCTCAGTGATCTGAACAGCAGCAGTCTTCTGTGTGACTGTCAGCTGCAGTGGTTGGGCCAGTGGTTGATTGACAGTCAGTTCCAGCAATCCTGCACCGCCGTCTGTGCTCATCCCGCCTTCCTGGCAGGATCAAGTGTGCTCGTTATTAAACCAGAGGAGTTTGTCTGCAGTGAGTGACCTGACCGTTACCTCGCCTTTTTACAGCCCTGTAACAAAATATCCATGGCGACCTTTTCTGTTTTGTTTCTTGTGCTATTAAAAAACAATTTTATGAAACTTTTTAAGTCTAAAAAATATTAGCTCTTTCTTGCATTAAGATCTTTTTTTGTCTCTCACTCGCAGATGACTTCCCTAAACCCCAGATCAGTGCTTATCCCAGGACCGCTGTGGCCTTGCGCGGGACCAACATCACTCTGAACTGCTCTGCGTTCAGCAGCAGCGACTCTCCCATGAGCACCGCTTGGCGGAAAGATGGAGAGGTGCTGTATGAAGCCCAGGTGCAGAACTACGCTCGGTACCAGGATCACCGCCTCCTCTACACCACCGTTCTCCACCTGCTCAATGTTAATTTCACAGATGAGGGCCAGTACCAGTGTGTGGTCTCCAACCATTTTGGGTCCAACTACTCCACTCTGGCCAAGCTCACTGTTAATGGTTAGTGCCTCATCAAAATTGATTGTTATATTTTATTACATGTTGTTAAGCTTGAAGCCTTATTTTTTCTTCTGGTAAATTGATGTGAAATTGATGATATTTTGATAGAAAACCATTGCGGTTATATTTGATTCATCCTTTTTTCTGTATGAATTGGAAGTCCAATTTAATGAGCACTCACTAATAGCTAAGGTAGCATATTATTAATAGTTTGTATTTTTAGTTGTGCATTCAAGTCTTCATAACCAGAAGTGATCTTTTGCTAACCTCTGTGTACAGCTCTATTTCCCAACATTGTGCGATTTATTTTTATATTTTGGAGCTAGTCACAGAATTCAAAGTGTTTAGTGGTGTCAGATTATTCATTTAAAGTGTTGATTATGTGATAATCTGCAGGACTTTTCTATTGGCGTATTGCTAAAGCGCTATGATCCCTTTAATGTTTTGATAAGCAGTTTGGTATTTGTTTTTTCCCTCTCCTTATTTACCCTCATTTCTTATCCTGAGTTCTGTCAGTTTCATTTTCCATATCTGTTGAACAAACATAGCAGCCCTCTGGGATGCCGACCTTAGCAATGTAATTATTCTGTTTATATCAGTTCATGATACTGATGGAAGAGCGGATTTGTAACCTAATTATAGAATATGACAATAACAAAAACATGATTCACAAAGCAAACACTTTAAATGCAAATGGTGCTGTTTTGGGTTTGATTGGCCATTGGGTTGCTTGTTTTTGTACTAGCTATTTAAACAGAAAATGAATTCTGTTGTCATATTTTATTAGTAGAAAATGGTGATAATATTACTATTATATAACATTTGCATTGTTTGCTTTTGTTTAGGCATTTTCTTACATTTCCTTACATAAAATTATTTTAAGGGTTTAATAAATATTGTAGAAGGTAGAATGAGAAAAAGAATAATATACTTATTTTTTTATTTAATTATTTTAATAATATTGTAATTTGTTTTTAAATTTTTTTTTGTTTTTTTTGTTAATGGTTTTTATTTTATTTTTTACATTTTATGTTTTTGTTCCAATTATTTAAATATTATATTGAATTTTTTTTTTTTTTTTTTTTTTTTTTTAAATCCTGACCACTTCACAAATGGATAATAAATAATAATATCCACAGTAACTAATTTATTTTCATATTTGAATGGCAAAATTTGATTGGATAAAGTAGAAGTAGAAAATTATAAATCATAAATGTTATGTGTATTTTATTTATTTAGGCAGTTCCTTTATGCAATGTAGTAGTGGTATATAATTCCCAATTGAGGAATTACTATTGTATATGAAAGAAATCAATGTAATAACTTCTTTTTTTGGTAACACTTGTTATTGTAGTCCAGTTTTAAAAGAGTGGTCTATATATTTCAGGACTTTCTGGAATTACTTGAGGAAATCAGTGAAAATAACTCTTTAATGGCTTTTCCCAGAGCTCCCAACCTTCCTGAAGACGCCTATGGACTTGAGCATCCGCACCGGTACGGTCGCTAGATTGGAGTGCGCTGCGGAGGGACACCCGACACCGCAGATCGCCTGGCAGAAAGACGGCGGTATCAATTTCCCTGCGGCCCGTGAAAGAAGGATGCATGTCATGCCAGATGATGACACTTTTTTCATTGCTAATGTGAAGACAGAGGATATGGGCGTCTATAGCTGTACAGCCAAAAACGAGGCGGGCAGCCTGTCAGCTAATGCTACTCTTACTGTGCTAGGTATAGTTTTTTTTTTTTACTAAAAGTCCAAAATTTTCTTTTGAATGATTTACATTTAATATAAAACATCTCTGGTCTTTTTGACAGAAACCCCGTCCTTCCAGCGCCCTCTAGAGGACCGTAACGTTGCCCGAGGTGAGACTGCTGTCCTCCAGTGCATAGCTCGTGGTAGCCCCACCCCCCGTCTCAACTGGACCAAAGACGATGCCCCGCTGGTGTTGACGGAACGTCACTTCTTCGCCGCAGCCAATCAGCTTCTCATAATCGTAGATACCAGCCCTGCTGATGCAGGGAAATACACGTGCATCATGTCCAATACGCTCGGCACAGAGCGCGGTCATATCTACGTCAGCGTCTCACCCTCGGCCAACTGTGACCCGGTGACCAGCATATACAGTCAGGACGGATGGACAACAGTTGGTATTGTAGTGATGGTGGTCGTCTGCTGCGTTGTCGGCACCTCACTTGTGTGGGTCATTGTCATTTATCACATGAGGAGAAAGAGTGAAGACTACAGCATAACAAATACAGGTCAGTGCCCAATTTTGCATGTAGCAGGATCAGTATCTATAAATAGAATAAACTTATAAAATGATGATTATGATTATATAATGTCTGGTTAATAGACAAAATTAATAGATAATTATTTAATTGAGTATAATGTTTTGTATTAGAGCTATTGTGATTATGAAACTGATGATGATATACTTTTTTCTCGCAAAATTCCCTTTTTTGAGTGCAATATGTGATTGGATTATTAATCACATTTGGGATATTATGCTTTTAAAGCTAAATTAATGCAACAGTATTTAACATTTAACAATCTAGTGCAATTATTTACATTTTAACGTAATATAAGAAATTGTGTACTTTTTCATAATTTGGTGTTTAATAAAATAGAAGAGTAAAATAATAAAAATACTGTCTTTATAAAATATAATATCATTTATTTTAAATGTATTATATTTTTCTAATGAAATATTATGTAAATAAATAAATAAATGTTTGCTAGGTAAAAAATAATAAATATTGTAATATTTAAAATATTCTCCTTTTTGGTCCACTTTAATTATAATAAATCTTAAGTGGTCTTCTAACTCAGTGTTTTAATATAATATTATAGTAAAAAAAGGTTTATTATCCATAATAATCATATTTTTCTATCAAAATGTAATTTTTGTTAAGCCAGTAATTGATTTTAAACTACACAGTGATTGCGGTTATTTCAAATAATCACAATCAGGATATTATGTAATAAATGCAACAGCCCTACCTATTACTTAAACTAGCCATTTTAACAGTTTGAGCATGGACCAAAAATGGAATAATTTGAAATCATACAAATTTATGCAGACAAATGACATGAATTTTAATGTGTAAATCTCTCTGTTGATGTATTCCAGATGAGATGAACCTTCCAGCGGACATTCCCAGTTACCTCTCGTCTCAGGGTACGCTGTCCGAGCCTCAGGAGGGCTACAGTAACTCAGAGAATGGAAGCCACCAGCAGCTTATGCCGTCTCATGCTAATGGTTACGTCCACAAAGGCACTGACGGTAATGTCACCCTGTGTTCCTCTAGCGAGAGCGTTTATTTCTTTAGAAACTTGTATTGTTTCTTCATATGATGGATGTATAATACTATCATGTTGTGATGTGTTTTAACAGGAGTATGTTACGGTGAAGTGAGCAGTGATGTTGATCCAGATGCTAATGGAATGCTGGGTAGTCGTGTGGGCTCTTTCTTTGCTGGACGTAGCAGCTTCCACCGGAGTGAACCCAGAGAGGGACAGGCAAATATCCCTAATGGTAACATTAATTTTAAATTGATCCCAAAAATACATATAATTTGATTTGCTTAAAAATTTACATTCTGTCACTTACTCACCCACATGTGATCGCAAAGTGTGCTGTTTTTCTCACCAGCTGATCTCATTAATCAACTAATGGGTTGATTTTTGTTTGTTTTTAGGTGGACCAGTCCCTCTGGTCATCTGCTCAGACTGCTACGACAACGCTAACATCTACTCGCGCACGCGTGAGTACTGTCCATACGCCTACCTGACAGAGGACGACCCACTTGTGTCTCAGATCTCTCGGGATGGACACCAGAGCGGTCATCAAGAGCGGGATCAGCACACCGAGCACGCAGAGACAGCACTGCAGAGTTTTATAAGTCAGCAGAACGCCTCTGTGTTCCTCACCAACCACGAACCACGACTACCAGCGTCACAACACTACAGCACTGGTGAGATGAACACCATACAAACATACACCAACAACATATTCTAATGCACCTGGTTTCAGTCTGATTTCCTGTTATTATCCTTTTTACCATTGCTTTGTTAGTAAACTGAGTGCTCTGCCCACCTCGGCAGCGTGTTAAGGAAAGTTCAAATTAGGATACTTTGCCAAAAAAATATATTTTTTTGGGGTGCAAATCTAGTGTCATTTGTACACAAGGTAATTCCAGAATGCAGTGTGACAAGCTAAATAAAAAAAATGGCATTCAAAATGGTAGAAAGTTTGAATAAAATTTTAATAATTCATATTTGAATGTGTATATTTGCATAATATTGTATACTTCATATTAGTGTTGTCAAAAGACACGGTACTTCGGTACCAAGTCGGTACTAAAACAACAAAAATGTTACGGTACCAGTTTTTTTTTTTAAGTACCGGTGGTACAGTACCCGATCAACCGGGTTCTTGGTGCGCACCCAGATCAAATGAAGTGTTTTTTTTTTTAAGTAAATGTTGTGGTGTAAGTTTTCAACCGGGTTCTTGGTGCGCACCCAGGATTTTCCAAAAGGCGTTGACCGTCGTTGAATAAACATGAGCACTTGCACGTGTCAAAGTCTAAAACCAGTGGTTTTTATATCACTGAAGAAAACCGACTGTCTTCAGAAAATTCTGGAAATTTTCGTTTAATCTCGCCTGTAATGCCTGAGCACCGGGTTCTTGGTGCGCACCCAGATCAAATGGATTACAGCCGTTACCGGGGAAACCTCTCTCTCTTGCGCCGCTCTGCTGGCAGAGAATGAATTTGCATATGCCGCTGTGGGAAACACCGCTTCGGTTATGAATACTATGAAATATTTTAATTTAAATGTCGGATTGAAATGAACGCTGTTATTAGAGTAGTTAATCGTAAGCATAAGCGCGGCTAACGCTAATATAATGAGCATAAGAATTAAGTTTCTTTATTAACTATTTAATGCTCCTATAACTTTTATTAGGGTAAAAAAAACTGGATGATATGATGATATTTACTATTTTTACACACCAGAGGCTTTTTAATGAATTGTGAATCTAAAATATACGTGTAGACAATGTACAAATTAACATTGTTTGTGTCATATCAGTCAGAAAAGGAGTTATTTCTTTTTTAGCCAACTTAGTTGTTATTCTTGGCTTTAAAATTCAAAATCCCTTTAAAATTAAATATGTACACAGTTTGGATTAAATGAAAGTATAAATAAAAATTTTAATTAGCATGTTTTTGTGTTTTGCTTTGGTACCAAAATTGGTACGGAGAACCGTGGATTTTCATTGGTATTGGTACCGAATACTGAAATTTTGGTACCGTGACAACACTACTTCATATATACAAATATGAATTATGCCTAATATATTTAGATTTTAAATTGACAAGTTTGGGGTTTTTAAAGTCCCTTATGCTCACCAAGTCTGTGTTTATTTGATCAAAATGACAGTAAAAACGGTAATATTGTAAAATATTATTACAATTTGAAACAGCTGTTTTCTGTGTCAGTATATTTTAAAATATAATTTACTACTACGATGGCAAAACTGAATTTTCAGCAGTTATCACTCCAGTCCTCAGTGTCACATGATCCTTATTTTTATTTTTTTAGGATTCTTTCAATAGAAATTTCATAAGAACATAAATTTTTAAAATAGGATTTTTTTTATAGCTATGTAAAAAGTTTTAATGCAACTTTTTAAAAAATAAATTTAGTAGTTAAGTAATAATTTATTTTATTTTACTTTTTAAATCATACTGACCATAACAATTTGAATGATATTGTACGTTTCTAGTTTATTAGTTCTTTATACAGTTATTTATGAAAACACCAATCCAGTCTTCACAAATGATTAGAAAAGTTGCAGGTAAATGAGTCGCAGGAAAAAAAAAAAGTTAGAGGAAATTCATTGATCAGAAAATATGGGAACCCTGTAGAATCTATTGTGAGTGTATTTAAACATCATAATGAGCACTAGTTGTGTGGCATACATGAGTGACTATAAACATGTTTGCTGTCCATGAAGAGCAGTAGATTTTTGCTATCTTTGCTTACAATCTCTGTTTTTCTTGTCTCAGATGTCCCAGGCAGGTCATTTTGGGATGGTGAAGAAACCCACTCTTCCATCCTCGCCCAGGGCTCAGTGACTGTACACAAGCCCCCGATAGGTCTGTCCGCTGGGGGGGACGGCCGAGAGGAGAGGAGGGGGGCACTGGAGGAAGACTCATACAGGACTAACCCACAGGAAAGCACCTCAGCGCCCACATAAACCCAGCTAGTCCGTCTTCCCCCAGTCCTCTTGTCCCCAAACATCACCACCTTGTCCTTCAGTCGCCTCCCAGTGCCCTCAGCCCACTACCTCCTTTGAGAAGCCTCATTCTCTGCCAAATGAAATGCCTCTCTCTTCAATGTTTACACTGCCTCTACTGTCCTTCACCGCTATGTTCCGTTGTAACCCACTGGGATGTGTGTGTTTTGCCGAAAAGTCTTTCAGACAGGAGACAGAATCCCTGCTTTCACCATTCCTCAGCTAACCGGTCTGGTCTGAGCCCTGAATGTACCATTTCCAAGAGCTCCACTAGTCCTACTGCAGCCTGTGACGTACAAATGATGCCATATTTGTTTTTCCCGCCTACTTAAGAGCCTTGAGCCTTTTTGCAATGCCAAAGCTTGACCCAGACTCCCGTATAACTTGCTTTTGCTCTGGTACAGCACCTGTACGAATCTTGACTGTGAAGATTGGACTGTCAAAAGAGGGCAGTGATGTTCTCTGCGTGACGTCAGAGGGCCAATTACCTGTATTGCATTTCTCATTCCTGTAGGCAAACGGTACTGACTTATGACCAATAATGTGTTAACAGAGTTGACGGCTCTGTTGTTTCCACTGTTATTGTATGTCAGAGTTACTGTCATGTCATTAATAATATTATTTTGTGTGGTGCTTCACACAGGCCTAAACATATTTCTTAATTTCTCTCTCTGTTTTTTTTAAGGCACTATAACAGACAGTAAGAAAACCCTATATGTTGCACCTTTGATAATCTTCCCAGGACAGCCTTATACGAATCATAATATGCTAATTTTTCTTTACTTACTCTCCATATTAAGCTTTCGTTTTTTTTTATTTTGTGACGATTTCCATTTTAATTGGTTTCACTCATTTGCATTCTTGCAAGTGCATATCTAGTTGAATTGCAGTCTGTGATTGATCGGCATGACTGAGCACCATTGGTGTGCATTTGGGGCGGGGCTGCATTCTAACTGACCAATAGGAGCTTTTGAGAGAATTTCTTGCAATTCCATTTGGTGCCCTGCTAGTGTAGAAATCACACAATTCACCTTTAAAATGTGTATATGCTGCATTTGAAATCTGTTATTACTGCTGGATCAAACTGGTTTCGTCGAGTTATTTGCCTTTTCTTGTTGTGAACCTCAAATCATCATCTTAATTTGAGGTTAAAGAACCATTTTGACAGTTAGGCCAAGCCATGCCTAGTCATTTTTATCATTTTGGTTTTAGAAGGACAGCCGGATTTTTTTCATTTCTTGCCTGTAAACATTGTCTTAAGAGGCTGTGTCCAAAACGTGCTTTATACATCACTATGCTATTGAACATTGTTTTATGACTGCACCTTAAGTCTGCTTAGTTTAGAAGTGACCTTTGAGTAATGGACCTTCTTTGCCCACATAACAACTTTTTGAGTATACAAATGCTGGATCTTGCGTTGCAGCAGATATCTATGGTCACTGTCTTCCCGTCCTTTAATGGAAATGCTTTATTTTCAACCAGTTTCCAGCTGTGATAACTACCCCTTGATTTGCATATTGATTTGTTGCATTTTGTACAATCTCTTGCCTTGCAGTTAGCTGTACAATTACACTAATCAGAGACCTTGATGTCAAATGATTTGTCGGACTCCTCGCTGTGTCAGTTTCCCTTGTTGAAAGGAAAGGAGTGTGTGTTTAAAACATCTAGGTTTTTCGAATTACTGTTAATGCTTACTTGGTCTCTCTCAGTTGAGCTTACGGGAGATTAGTGCAAAGCAGTTTAAAACGAATGTAAGTGAATAGCAGTTTTATGTTACCCTGAATTATACAGGACTTTGTTGGTGTGATTTCACTTAAAGATTTACACCAAAGAAAAATCCACATGGATCAAACATTCCTGCCTCCTGCAAACCAAAGTTTTGCTTAAATGCTTTGACAATATTTAAATGCTGCTTTTTAAATGTTTCGTTTATTTTTTTTGTGTATTTTTTTTTGTATGCTGTACCTGTACATTGTGTAAAGCATGTATAAAGAACATCGTTTCAGAAAATTCTGACATTTAGCTGACATTTAAACAATAAAATGAATTCAGATGCATCACGAGTGAAGATGTACCCATGTTATTCAAATAAACTGTTATTAGTGGAACAAACTAAGGGAAGGAGCACTATTGCAAATGCTCAAATTTAGGGTCTTGTTCTAACCCTTTATAATATTTAAGATCCAAATTTCTAAAGTCATCTGCATCAGCAATCATCAACAGGATCAAACCCACTACAAAACTGCTGCATGGCTTTTGCCCCCTGATTGATAGTTTATAATTTTTAGAAAATAAAATATCTTTTAGTATAAATGTAAAATCATCCACCTTCAGGTCGTGATATGGGTCTTTGCTGTGGAATCGAATGATTTTTGTAGGATAAATATAAAAATGCATTTTAATTTGTTAGTAATCTCTCAAGATGATCACTTACTGGACTGAAGTAACTTAGGTTTACTTAAATATCCATCATTTTTGGTATCAAATATAATACAACAGGCTTTGAGGAACATTTGTTGATCTCAGTCATAGTTATGTTGCATTGCATTATGTTTTGCCTCCACAATTAAACCCACAGAGCTTTGAAAATAAATCTAAGCATTTAAAGATCACCTTGTTAATAAATATAATTGAGAGTTATGAAGTGACAGTTGATATTTATATGCATTTTATATATATTTATAAAGATATCATTGATTTACATTACAAGCTATCAGAATTTCATGTTAATTTTTGGCTTCATCTTAATGTAAATAACAAGTTTGCACCAAGTTATGTATTTTTGCTCCATTCTTGAGATTGAAACCCATAGTCTGTATTTGATATTCTATATCATACTACAATATATTAGCCATAAAACACTTATGTATCAAATATGATCCTGAACAAAAACAAACTTTTTCATGGATTTTTTCAAATAGATTTCTAAAGGTTCAATAAACTTCCATTTCTGGACTATTATTTTATACACAGGGTTAATATCAAATATGAAGAGGTTGATTCTGCAGGTTGATCTGCTATTGTTTTTTTTAATATATTTGTTTCATGAAAGAACAAAAGTCTTTTTCATTCTGACATGAGGGTGAGTAAATTCTAACATTTTTCATTTTGAGTGAGCAATTCTTCAGTGTTATTGCTTTGTGGGGGAAAGTGTTGTTATTGTAGGTGCACTGTATTAGCGTTAAGCCACAGCTCAGTTACAGTATTATTGAATTATGCTAATATAGTAAACTGCGGAACTTTTCTGGAAGTTTTCGCTGAGTTGAAAAGGACGCAGACCCATTTGAATCCCTCTAAATACTTGAACTGACAATTTTCATTGCCATCCTCCAAGAGATGTTCTGAGAGAGAAATTATAGTTGTGAGATCAAAGTACATACCTCCGCCTGATGCTAACCCTCTTTACTCAGCTTTATCAATAATTCATTCAAACACTAGACTCGCTTTGGATTATTACACTAGTGGAACGGGGACGTGCTGCGCGCTCTGCACGCACCGTCCTGCAACGCTCAAGAAAAGTCTCTGGCTATTGCCTTCGTTTAGACCATAACTGAGACTAGAATAAGTTTGGAACAACTCCTATTTAATATAGGAGGAAACAGGCCTTACTCGTGTTTAAGTGGTTTTCACAGAAGAAAGTCACATGGATTTAAAACAACATGAGGATGTGTAAATGAAAGAATTTACATTTGGTGAACTGTCCTTTTAAGACCCAAATATGTGTAAACTTTAGAGCAGGTATTATTTTATCTTGTGGAAGACACAGCATCTTTTCCACCGAATAGAAAAAAACAGAAACATCTTGAAGGTTCTGCAAGAGCTATATGTTATTTGAGCATTGTGGGCTGGTCTCCAAATAACTAACACACTGAAATTAGTTTCATGTCTGGTCTTGTTCTTCAGTATAATTAACCATATCTACACACTTCCTGCTGATTTTCTCGTGTCTGATCTTTATACTCAGGGGAAATCCTAGTGTTCTGCGTTTTGAAGTGCACAGCAGTGTTAAGGAATTAAATTGAATCCTTTACAAACTGAAGAAGGCACTGTTCTGATTTGTCTTGACTTGTCTGTAATTAATAAGGGAGATGAGCGCATGAATAGTGTGTCATGTTTGTCTTAAGCAATGGCAGATTGAATGATGAGACTCAAGTTATGTTGCAGTTACAACTACTCACCATAAGGTGGCAGCTTTGAGTCTTACGCGACACTGCAGGACTGTGCTATTAAGATAATTGGCCCTATAATTTGATTACACGATGAAATATTCACTGATTACTTGTGATATCCTCACCTAGACTTAAGCTACTGATTAAATTACATTATAAGATTAATAAGACAGAAAGAATAAAAGGGCAAGCACTGACGTTACATTTATTATTTTATCATATTTGGTAATGGGAGCTTATTCTGAAATGTTTTTAATCCATTACATTTTACATTTGGCAGACGATTTTATCCAAAATGGCTTTTGTCGTATTTAAGGTATACATGTTATCAGTTTCCCTGGGAATCGAACCCATGACCTTGGCTTTGCAAGCACTATGCTTTTTAAAAGTATGTTTTGTGTTATGTACTGCTTTTAAAAAATATTTATTCTAATTGTTTTCTTTCATGAATGGAATCAGACTTGTTTTTGAAAGTCAAAGCATGTTTTTTCCCACTTACTTGTCAGTGGGAAATACAAAGGCATCCAAGATTGTGTGTTGCTTGGTGACATGCATGAGATTGATGGTTTGACTCTGAATTATTTGCATTGGTGAAAAGGAAATAATAGCTATTTTTTGTCTGAAATGTAAGTCACTTGATTACTTGTTTAAATAGGCTACC
The DNA here is from genome assembly GCF_018340385.1 of Cyprinus carpio. NCBI lineage: Eukaryota > Metazoa > Chordata > Actinopteri > Cypriniformes > Cyprinidae > Cyprinus > Cyprinus carpio. The sequence goes on along the minus strand of NC_056602.1, from coordinate 24,864,162 downwards.
TATTACATAAAAGCAATTCTTGCACATTACTGAAGAAACATGTATTTACATTAAGTTATTAATTGCGTTTAACATTTTGGTACATTCAAAGCTGACGTTTAGTAGGCTACTGAATTATAGTGATTTTTCCACAGGTAAGGGGCATTTAAAGCCACAACATAAAGGAAAAAACCCCATCATTTTGGGTCAAATCACTGTATAACACACAGCCTCTCCTGGCTTATTGATTTTATAAAACTGATGCAATGGAAAAATGACAAAAGCCAATGTAATTCAATAAATAGTTGCATTTTTTTAATGTTACATAGTCCATTAGCCTAACTGTTGCTTAGGGCTGCCAAGCAGGGTGGAAACTCGACAGGTGTGCGTTTATTGGCTTCTTAAAGCGAATTAGTACGCCACTCATCCAATAAGAATTTAGAGTCAAAACTGTCGGTTTTTATAATTGGTTCATTTGTATCTTCATTTACTAAATCAGTTCAGCTCAGTTTATATAAACCTCCACCTGAGAGCCATCCAGTCACAGGCCGCTGTTCTCTGTGAGCGCGCGCGTTACATACACACTCGCTTCATTGGACAAATACAAGCTGAGCGCAACAGTAGCCTCCCTCCCTGACTGGAGATCTGAGAGAGCAGCCGTCGCGTGTGAGAGCATCGCAGCGTCCAACTGAGGCGACACACACATGTTCGACCGATTTATTTCTCTAGTGCGCTGTCTGTCAAGGGCTCGTAATGTGTGTAAAGCTGACGGTTCAGTCACAAGCCAGGAATGAAGACGCGTCAGACGCATCTCCTCGCTGACTGGGCATCGCGTTTCGAAGACGAACCTGAGCTTCGGCCGCTTGGACAGCAACCGAATATATCCGAGACAGCCGCTGCCGTAGCTCTTAATACCTGTGGGACACTGTTTTGCTGCTAATTCCGTTTATAGACACACATTTGTATTACGCTGTACTGACAGACGCGTTTCTCAGTGTGTCAGTCTAGTGCGCTTGATGCTTTGCATGCAAACCGTGAGTGAACTTACCAGGTAAACACAGTTTTACCTCGTTCTTGTATCGAATGCTGTTTACTTTTGCATTATGTAGCTCCTGGCGCATTTGGAACAGGCGTTTTTACGAGCGAAAATGAAGGTAATCTAAACGTTGTCTTGAACTAATAATGGTAGATGAGGCTTGTGGAGATAACATCACGGGCTGGATGGCGTTCCACATCCGCGCGCTGTCGTCTCCAAACCGGGTAAAGTGAACGGCACACCGGGAAGCAAGGCTTCAAAACCTGCCCACGTCAAACTGCACTGAAACTTAAAGGCTAAACGATGTCTAAAACGCTGAAGAGGAAGAAACACTGGTCCACTAAAGTGCAGGAGTGCGCCGTGTCGTGGGGAAGCGTTGGGGAGTTCGGTGATGTTGTGGAGATCCTCGGAGGCGCCGAGCTCGGGGAGTTCCCGTTCCTCGGACAGATGAACTTAGACGTGCTGGTGTGTCACGTCGGGAGACTACCGTACTACGGGGATGTGTTATTGGAAGTGAACGGGACACCTGTCAGCGGGCTGACGAACCGAGACACACACGCGGTGATCCGCCACTTTCGGGAGCCGATTCGAATTAAGACCGTCAAACCAGGTAAACTGAGAGAACTTTGTTTTTGTTGGCGTTAAAAGTGAATGTTGCCAAACAGTACTGTTGCCAGGAGAGTTGTCTGACTCACAGCGCACCTGTATCTCCGAGGCTTGCATTTAAAGGGACAGTTCACCCCAAAATAAATGGTCTTTATATGTAGCTTAGACACATCATTATTTACAGTCATACGATTTTATTGCTTTCGCGAAACGGGAAAGTTTATCACTTGGGTTGTTTAGCGTTTTATTTTTATGTATGCAGAATGTTCAAGTTGCTCCTTTCCATACAACGAAAGTGGATGGGGACTGGGGCTAATATAATGCTGCAGCCATGACGTCCAAACCCAGGAGACTAATTCGCCATGGGTTCCCTCCAGGTTATTCTGTGGGTTTTTATAATGAGGTTTTCAACTCAAATTCTTTTCAGTATGTGTGTGTAATTTACATTGTAGTGCAAAAAATCCAATAGTCAGTTCATATTTACCACAGACCTTGTTTCATAAATTGAAAAACCCCATTATAAAAGACTAACAGGAAAATATTGAGGGCACCCATGGCAAATTAGTCTTCTAATTACAATAAGGCTCCATTTGTTGAAATGAGTTAACTGCATTAGTTACCATACAACAATGGAAAAATACTTCTAATCTAAACTATTTGTTAACCTTAACTGCAATATTTACTAATATAATATTAAAATCAAAAGCTAATGATTTAATTAGACTAATTTAATTTGCTAATGTGAACATACAATGAATGAACCAGCATTAATATTTAAACATTAAGTAACAAATTGAATTAATGAATAATAATTAACAAATGCATCACCCATAGTTAATGTTGGTTTATATATTACCCTCATGCACTAAATAAAGGTTCCAAAAGGGGTTTTCATAGTGATGCCATAGAAGAACCATTTGGGGTTGCTCAAAGAACATTTCATTGAACAGTTCTTAAAATAACTTTTTTTTTTTTAAAGTGTGTAGAACATCTAAAAATGTAAAGACCCTCTTCAACTATAAAAAATAATTTATGCAGTGGAAAGGTTTCTTGGAACCAGATGCCAATAAAGACCCTTTATTTTTAAGAATTTAACATTTTACGAAACATTCTGTCTTTTGTTTACTCATCCCCTGTTAATTCATAGCTGTATGGCTTTCTTCTACTGTGCAAACTGAATAAAGGTTAATGCCTAGATGTTATTATTTTTTGTTCACACAATGAAAGTGCTTCAGTATTGTTTGGATTCCAGTGTTCTTCGAAATCTCCTTTCTTTTGTATTCCACAGAAGAATGTAAGTCATACAGGTTTGGAATGGCATGATGGTGAGTTAATGACATAATTTCCCATTTGGGTGAACTAACATATATAAAAAAAAAACCATGAGTATTGAATCTGAATATTGAAGAATTCTTCCATTTCATTTTTGGAGCTCAACAGCCCCAGCATGAACTGCGTGAACATTCAGTGAAACATCTCTTTATGTGCTGTACAGAAGAAAAGATACTCCCGGTTTGGCACCTCAAGTTTGAACTATCCCTGTAAGACCGACTGTGTAATTTCTACTTCATAGAACACTGAGAGAGCATGGACAAGTACTTTGCCGAACAGCATTCAGAAGATTCTTTGTTCTCTCCCTCATAGTGGTTGCACCACGTGCCCTGACTCTGACTTGTGCTGTGCTTAAAGTGCCTTTATGTCAGAGGCACAGTGTTTGCCTTAGGGTTGGTGGGTAGTAAACACTCCACACACATCTTATAAAAGCATGAGCATCGTTTCTAAGGACACTCGCTGTTGGAGTGCGTATTGATCATAGCAAGTGGATCACCTTTACTTAGGACAGGCCTTTGTACCTTACTGGTGTATGAGGGCATGATGAAAATGGGGAGGAGGACGTTGTTACCATGGACACCGAAAATAGCTTAGCATTATTGATGGGTCGAATGAGTGTATTCTTAGCAGGAGGAGTGGAAGGCACAATATGTCAGAGTTGTTATGGAGATAGGAGGATGTTATTAGCATGTAGATGTGAGAGTTGTTGCCATGGAGAGAAGGAGAGGGTACAGAAGGATAACATTAACTGGATGGTTGATTGTTGAATAAATGGGTGGTATCTGAGATTGTGTGAGCATGCAAATCAGTGGCAGCTGAGACCTTGGCATTTAGGACGCATATAAGTGCATGCGATCTCTTGTGGTTACGGTGAGTGTATATGAGGGTTTTATAGACAGAGACTAATTTGTGGATATTTCTGACCAATTCATTGGCTCTTAAGAGTTGTTCGACTGTTTCAAATTGCTAACTCATGATTTCTAGAATTATTTGTGAGTTTCAGTTTATTAGATCATAAGAGTCATTTGTTTGTGAATCAGAGATGTGAGATTGATTCGGACAGATGACTTATAAGTTTGAAACTGAATTGTGAGTATTTTGACCAATTTATTGACCCATTAGTGTAATTTGTATGTTAATCCAACTATTCTGGTCAGTAAGCACATTGTTAAACAGATTCTCATCAGTAATGTGTGAGTTTGAAACTTATTTGTGAGTTAGCTTCTAAGTGTTAATTGTTTTGTTTGATTTTTTTTTTTGTTTGTTTGTTTGTTTGATGTTATTAAGATGAGTTAATGAGGGTTGGAAGCTTTAAGTCAATAACTCATGCATTTGAGATGGATTGTGTGAATATTTTTGACCAATTAATTATCTCATTAGAGTTTGATTTTAAACTGATAAGTTCAAGAATTATTTGAGAGTTTTGGGACTGATTCATATTTTTAGCCAGTTCATTAGATCGTAAAGAATCATTTGTTCATTTGTGAGTATTTTACCAATTCATTAGCTTGTGTTATTTGTTTCACACTGTTAAGATCTGAAAGTTAAGCCATAAACTCACTTGTTTGTGTTTTATTTGTTAGTTTTTTTGTTTTATTTGTTTTAAATTGTTAGGGTTTTTTGTCACTGAATCACATAATTTAGATTGTTTTGTTTTTTTAGAAATGTTTAGGTCTGAAAGTTAAGAGTTTGGAATAGTCATTTGTTCAAAAAAGCAAACTATTATAGTTAGTGAATGAGTTTTTATGTTGATTCAAACAAATCACAAAGACTAATTAGGTGTTTCATTCAGTTTGTCAGCTCATAGGAGTAATATGTTTGCAAATAAGACTGTTGGTGAACAATACATTACTATTATTATGTCTTTTTTTTTTTTTTTTTTTGTTAGATCAGTGGTTCTCATCTCCCCACCCTGTTTAAATGGGTTTGTGTGTGTTCAAATCTGCTTTTGAGATAATGCTGGTGTTTAGTTTTGCTTTTGTCTAGCTCTTTTTTTCAGCTGCACAAAGATAATCAGGTTTGAAATGAGGGACTTGTTCCATGAGGGACTTTGTTCACCAAAAAAAGTACTGTTCCGTATCCTTTGTTGTGGTTTTTGAGCACTGTAGTATGTAGGCTGCGGTGTATAGGTGCATGTGTGTCTCCCATGTCCTGGCCTCATATGGAATTCAAAGTGTGTGAATTATAGATGAAGTGATTGAAATGTCTATACACATTGAGGATCAGCTGATAACAGGAAATGATGCTGCAGTCTTTGCCACAGGCACAAACACAGCAGAGCTTCGTCCACCAGCTGCTTCATCTGCACCTCATCTACCTTTGCTTTCATGTAGTCTTGTGAGGATGTCTATTTTTGTCTCATTGGAGAATTGCTATGGTTATTTGTGGTTGTAGTGGGATGTAGTATTTCTCAGTCCACATCTGAACAAAGTTGCAGTACTCTTTGCAGCAGGTCGAGTAAATCAGTTGTGTGTGCAGTTACTTTAATCAAAAATTATGTTAAAATGCATCTACTGTATTACTTCATTTCTCAAGCTTTCCCTAATGGTTAAAGCAAGATAGGCTTCATTGACTGCATATATTGATTACCACATACGTTTTTTGAGAAAATTGCTTTTACAGTAAAGCACTTAATGGAAGTCTAGACATTCTGGAGGGGTTAAATGACAAGTCTTTATATTTATTTTGCAATACCGCAGTAAAAGAAGTGTTATTTGCACTGCACTAATGATCTTTTTTGCTCTAGATGGATTAACTTCTGATTGAATGGTACTGACACAGTTCCTGTAAGTGGATTTTTCTTTATGCAAACAGTCTGTTTCTGGTGTTACTGCGAGTATCATAAAGCTATTTGGGTTTACCAGCTTCACATATTTACATTAGATAAATGTTGGATGTGACATTGCACAGAAACTAGATGTTCTCCATAATATTTGATTAGAATTAACATTTACCTTAGATGCGATGATTAACCTTAGACTTGGTCTAAACTTGGCGGAAATAATTTATTAATCATAAGTTGTGATGCATTTTGTATGTATTTTGTGTACTGTAAAATAGCAATAAAGCATGTCAGAAAATGCAACTTGTTCAGCAGATTTATGAGAAGACAGATATGTTTGACTAAAATACATTTCCAATCATTCTTTGTGGCAGCATGAGGATGATAACTGCACAGATAAAGCATCAATTGCAGATCTAATGCACATCTTTTTTGCTCTTCATTATGTTGCATTAGCGATAAAATCCCTTTTGTCTTTGATGGGAAATGAAAGAGAGAGAGAGATGTGTAATTGTCCAGCGAGTCCATTTTATTCAGACTGAAATCACTTAAATAAACGCATCATATCACATTTTCCGAAATAGGGACTTCCCAGGAGGACTTGAACGCAGCGTGTCGTCGGCAGCTCTCAAACCTCTCGCCTCTACTGTAGGTTTGCTGCACGCCATTGTTGTTGTTTTTCAGAGCCAGTGCCAATGTGGGAATTCACAGCAATTCTGATACATAGTGCTCCTGAATTGTGTTATAGTTTCATCTCTCTAGGAGTGAAGTATTGCAATTGCAGCAACAGTTTTAACTCTTTGAAATGGAAATCAGCCAGAGGCTCCAATTCCACCGTTCATATAATGAGAAACTGCATTGCTTTGTCCAAACAGCGAACCTTTGATTAGAACATATGAAAGGTTAATTCAACCTTTCATCTGGGCCAAATTAAGTCATTCCTTGCATGGAATATCACCTCCTGAGGGCCTTAAAGACATATAAAGACACGTTAAAATTATGGAAGCCTTGCAGCTCTGTGACTCAGAATTAGAGCAATAACAGCGCTTGACTGTTTTAAATGGATCGCACGCCAGGGCATAGTGTCATTTTGAGTTTAATGAGCTTATTGAAGCTTTAGTTAAAGGTTTTATTAAATATTCCCCAGCACGCTAATTTATTTTGATAAACGATCCAGTTGCATATCAAAACTGTGAATCAGCACTTACTTTAAAGGTGTTAACCATCGCACATCATATTGCACTGTCTGCAGCCTGCTATATTTCATGCTAATGAACAATGTATAGGCAGCATTCCAGCTTATTTACTTAATGAAGGACAAGCGTATGTTGCATCGGGGTATTGTGCCTATATAAACATCTAAGCATGGTGATAAACCGCTGTGGAATAGAGAGAGATGCTGTTTGTCCCCCTGTACAGAATGTCTCTGCAACCTCTAATTATCATTGCAGCCTCAGTCAGTATGTGATGGAAGGGGAAGGACCTTGTGGTATTGTGTTCACGCTATAAGAAAAAATCTGCACATGTCACGAATACACTAATTAGCTTAATTTAACCACCGGCAGCCTTCTGCAATCAACAGTATTGGTGAAACAAGGAGCATTGAGAGTTTGTCAACATGGAGTATGTGCGCCTGCGGCAAAGCAAAAACCTGACAATTAGGACTCAAGAATTCAGTGTCTGAAGCCCACATATCCAGTCTTCTTTATTAGCACTTCTCTTTTCCTTTTCAGTCGCTTCTCTTTCTGTTCACCCTCCACTCGTAACTTCCTGTTTCTGTCCTTTAAAGATGCTAATCCTGTCTTGCTGGCAGGTGCACATAGACCAAATGAACTACAAGTACAGTAGCTTGTCAAAGGCGTGACTGAAAACCCAGTGCATTCATCGCTGATGAAGTCGTCCTTGCACGGCAATTCACCCGAGCTGCAGTCAGATACCAGAGCACCATGGGAGTTGCTCGCCCGTCTATGAAATATTCCTGATAATACAAGCTGAAAATGATTTTACTTATCTATATAAGTAGTTATTGGTGCCTACTGATTGCTCATACTTGGTGAGCTGCCGCAGAAAAGCAAAAGTTTGTGTGCAGAAAGGTTGGATGATTATAACCCCCCCCCCAAGTTTTTTTTAATATATATAACTTAAATAAATTGTATTATAATAATATCGATATAACTAATATGTAAAAAAAAACCTATAGAAAAGTAACTGAAAACAACTGCAGTTGATCAAAGATGGCAAAACTAAGATGATATTTATTGACCATAATACAATTAAATAATAATAATAGCAATAATAATAATTAATAATTGCTATTATTTTATCTTTTGCTCTGAAGCCATTTTCAGTTACTTTTTTCTATAGCTTATTATTTTTATTTTATTAATTAATTAATTTATTAATTATATCTATTATTATGAACATTAGTTTTATTTAATTTATAATATTAGTTATACTGATTATTATTATTATTAATTATTATTGTTGTTGATGATGATATGGCAAACTTTAACATTTTACTGTAAATCTTATTTCTAAATGAGTTTCATGTGCATTTCAGCAATTGGGCGTACTGCAATATTACCATAGTATTTGTTTATTGAGCAACTCCAGTGTGCAGATAGTGGATGTAATTCTGGTTTTTTTTTTTTTTTTTTTTTCTTTTTTCCTTTTTTATCAATGCATATTATGTACAATGTCTCAGAAATTCATACAAAATGTCCAAATCGGTCTCTGTTCTGTACTGCACCCTTTTAGGTTATTAGACTCTAGTGCATGTGACCAGATCTGCACGACTGCATACTAAACTCTTGCTCATAAAACCGCATCACCAGCTGTGTTTATGGCGCAAAGGATTATACTGTATCACCCCCAAATGGCACATGTGGTTGCCTTTTGTCCTGTCGTTAATTACCAGCATTAGCGTGGATAAAACTGATGGATTGTGCCTGTATACAGGAGATGAATCGGGGAAAATGTTGCATGTGTGTTCATCAGTTGCCATGCGTGTTGACTGTGTCACTGGATTTTATATTTGGCAATGTAAAGACGGCAGATTTGTGGGAGTGGCTTATGTTTCATGGAAAAGAGTGAATTATGGTGTGTGTGGTATTAGATATGTGGGTGTATTATTTATGGAGATGTGTGTTACGGGGGTGTGGCCATATAACACATGGCAGATATGCTGTAGAAAAAGATCAATCAATGAGGGAGGAGATGTGTATTAAGAGTGTTAAGAGTGTATTAAGGATTGTTTTCCATAAACCATAGGCTCTTTTGAACATTTCTGTGTTTGAAGCCTTGAAGTAAATAATAATGAGGAAAAGCTGGTGTATAGAGGTGTAATGAGAGACTTTGGCAAATGTTATTGCACCAACAGCAAGTTTTCAAATATGACTTTCCAGTAGAGAGCAAATTAAGAAAGAGACACTGTAGCTGGAAGGGTGGAATGTGTCAAATTTTTTGTCTATGCGGTAGTATTTGTATGTTAATGAGGTGTAGGTTTCTTTATTCTAAAAGAATAATAATAAAATAAATGGAGCATTATTTTATCTACTGTGTTTTCATGTTTTATATCTGTTGTTTCAATGTCACATTATTTCTTGTATGGAACACAGGAAGAACATCTAAGTGGCATTTTTGCCCCATACATTGAACATAGTCACCAAGCATTGTATCATTCAGCTGATTCAGCATCTTTTTTGTGCTCCACAACTATTTTTTTTTATTTATTTATAAACTATTATTAATATTTTGAATTAGCTTTCATTATATTTTCTGGTTTCATTATTTGTTTAAAATTTAGTAATTTTGTGCTTTAGTTTTTGTGTAAATTGTATTAGATTTAATATTTCCATTTATCTTTAATTTATTTGTATTTTAATTTTTAGCTTGGTACTTCAACTTAAACATTTTATTTACTTAAACTAAGCTGCCAAGGTGATATTTTTTTTATTTTTACATTTTCATCTCCTATTTGGATTTAGTTTTAGCTTTATTTAAATTAGCAAAAACAATTTTCATAGTTTTAATTTTTAATTAATAATTACACTTGCACTAAATGCAAAAAGTACATTTCTTACATTCTCTCTTAGCTCGCGTCTGAAACAAACCACATAATCATGAGAAAGAAAGTCTTGCAAAAAAGCGTGCTTGGAAAATGCATCTAAGAAATGCGACATGCACCCTTGAGAATGCAAATGGAGTGACTGAGAGGTAAAGGGAAGCACTAATGAGGGAAGTGAGGCATGATTGACTAATCGATAGGGGAAGAGTGGACTGTGTTTAGTTTATTTCTTTTGCTCTAATCCTTAAAGGAAAGGATAGGCATGGTATCTGCTCTAGACATGCATTTCATATAGAAAGCGTTTATATGGTATTTCTGTTGTTCACTCATAAGCATTTTATGAACAAATTAGAGCTATCTGTTATTGTGTTCATTTTAGAGAAATATATAAATTATTAGTATAATGCAAACAGCTGCTACAACCACAAGTATACTGTGGCTAGCTTAAACATGTATTTTATTATTATTAGTATTTTTTTTTTCAAAGAGGAACTTAAAGTACATTTTGAATTGATAAAGAAAATATACAGACATAAAATTTTAAATGATCATACGCACAAAAATGATTTAATTCTTCTAATCTATTGGTAGCCCTTGGACAGATATAAAAGACCGAGAATCATCTCCAAAAATACCAGAATCCGATTAAGATCAAACCCTGGAATCAGAGGTTGCTTGTTGTGGTTAACATAGAAACTGGCACAATGCCAGGTCAGTCCCACTGGCGTAACATTTCCTTCCCACAGAGCCCTGCTGCATGTACACTACAAGAGCTGAACAACAGTTGGCTGTCTGAACAGTTGGTCATGCTGGCAAGGGCAAGTCTGTGATGATGTGTGCGTATGTAAATAATCATGACATAATGGAGATGAGGATGATACAGTCTCTGTGTACACGCAGTGTATTGTAGAATGTAAATAGCATCGAGTCGGCGTCAAACCACACATGCTGAAACCACAGCAACAGAATGAGCGTGCTTATGAGTGAGACTTGATGTTTAAGTGTGGCACCAACTGAAGTTGCAAAATTAATAATTATTTCTCTCTGTAGCTTACATTGCTCAGGAAAAAATAGGTGGTCTGGCTTGAAACTTGACAAACAAATTGAGCCAAGTGCCACAGACACTTTTTTTTTTTTTGCTCTTGTTTGTAATGTTATTACCCTTCATCATTATTGCGTTAGATGTTGAAAGTTATAACAAATAACATATTTTGTAATAGGGCTGTGCGATATGATGATATATATCGTATGGACGAAATAAAGTCTATTGTCTCATATTAATAATGTTATGCTCTGTCATTTATTTCGTGGTGTCACAAGATACATTGTTTACATTTAATACTCTTTCATCATTTGGATGACTGTGATCTTTACACACCACCACGGGGCGTGAAGGGGAGACTGAACCAAGTGGAGAACGAACAGCCAGGACAAAACGAGGAGCTCGTTCCTAAACGAGGGGCTACATCTGTAGCATGGACACTCGTTTTTAAGCACTGCAGTTTTAAAACAACCAATTACGTAAACACACTTGTATGCGTCAGAATCCCCGTCTTTGTAAATATCCTCATAAACACAGTGATTTAGGTCTTAAGAGGGAGTAAACAACTGAAAAAGAAAACGCATATGTAACAGTATATTGGATGTCTTAAGAGGGTTTTTTAAACAGTATATTGGATAAAGGGGAAGTGGTCCAATATTCATCCTGTCTGCCATTCATATTAGTCAAACAACAGTGAGAGAAAATATCTCACTGCTCTTGACTAAATAACTTTTGTAATTTTAATAAGAAGAAATTAAAAAATAATAATAATGGTGTGTGTGTGTGTGTGTATATATATATATATATATATATATATATTATATATATATATATATATATATATATATATATATATATAATATAGAATCTATATTTAATACATGTTAATTCTATCTGTCTGTCTCTCAGATAGATAGATCTATCAGATAGAAAGATAAATATAATTAACCCAGTGAAGACTACATTGACACAATGTATGTAGCTTTTATTGTGTTTTTTTTTGTCCTATTGCTTGCAATTAGTTTCTTATCCTTATTTCATCCGTTTATTTATCTTCGGTGAGCTTGTTTTTTTTGTCTCTTTTTAGGCTATTATTAGTTTGATATTGACATTGGTGACAAGATTCTGAAAATTCTATGGTATCAAAGATTTTAATATCATAAAAAAAACTTTTTTTTAAATTAACTATATGGTGATGTATATTGTTATCGTGTTATAAAATTAGTCACATTGTGATATAAGATTTTGGTCATATCACTCCTATTTTGTAATGTTTCAGAAGTGTTATGACGTTTTGAGGCTATTTCATGAAAACCTACCAGGTTGCTATAAACATGTATTTGTTGATAAAATGTAACTTCAAATGGGCAGTTTAGTTTATTCCTAAAAGAATAGTTCACCTAAAAAGGAAAATTTGCTGAAAATTTACTCATCCTCAGGTCATTCGTTTGCTTCTTCATCTGGAGTTTACCATTACATCACCAATGGATCGTATGCAGTGAATGGGTGCCGTCAGAATGGAAATCCAAACAGCTGATTAAAGCATCACAATAATCCACATGTAATCCAGACGACTCCAATCCATCTGTTAACATTATGTTCAGCGAAAAGCTGTGTGTTTGTAACGAACAAAACCATCATTATAGCATTTTCATTTTAAACTGTTCGCTTCTAGCAAAAATATAGGCTAGTCCATAATCCATAGTAATGCTTTCTCTGATGGCACCCATTCACTGCAGAGGATCCATTGGTGAGCAAGTGATGTAATGCAAAATTTCTCCAAATCTGTTCAGATGAAGGAACAAACTTGCACATCTTTGATGGCTTGAGTAAGTAAATTTTCTGCAAATTTTCGTTTTTGAATAAACAATTTCTTTCATTTTTGGGGTTTTCTAATCAGTAAGCAGTACTTAATGTGTTAATTTTTGTTTTATCTTGGGTGTAGGTTTGTTTTCTAGGCCATTTAAAAAATTTTTTTTACTATGATGCAACCAAAATGCAATGTTAGGAAAATGTTTTCTGTTTCTTGGGGATCTACATTGTTTGTTTTCAGGGAAATCAACCTACAAATTGTGGTATCTCAGTGGTATCTCTGCAAGCTACACAGGGATAAGAGAAAGTATTTTAATATAAAAGTTATACCAATGGCCTTAAAGGTATAGCACTGTAGGACAAGGAGACAAATTGTCAGCTGTGGGAAGATTCATGACCCTTTGACATATGCTTTTCTCTGTCTCGCTGTCAAATACACTCTTTTTCACTCTTTGTCTAGCACACACGTACAGAGTATATGGGGATTACGGAGCATTACGTAACCCCCCCCCCCCATGCAGACGTCCTCAAGGGTACATTGCTTTCTGCTTGCATGCAGTAATCCAGAACGGCTGTGTGCCTGAACATGACAGAGACTGATAACACGGCTGACGTGGAAGGGCAACACAGGTCATAAATATTAAGAGCTGGACATACATGGGTCAAAAATGGCATGCCAGTGTAGGATTGATAGACTAAGTGGGGAGCTACATGGACTGATGAGACCACCAAGGATACCATGTTATGTCATTTTGTATTTATCAACAAAGTTAAAGTATTGTAATTATATTACAGATTGATATGTAACCGTGGTCTTGACTTCTTAACATTTATGCTATGGACAGATGGTATCTCATATCTCTGTACTTCTCTTTAATCAGCTAAATACCTTGGCATTTATTCATTTACACTTTTCATTTATTAGTACTATTTATTTAGTACTGTTTTATTTTGTACTTACCCTGAGATGCTACATTTTAGCATGTAACTGGTCACATTGTGCAACAGCAACAACAACGATACTTGAAATCATGTTTGTTGAGGCTTTTAGTGTGCCTTTAGTTTAAGCAGTTGGACATATGGTTTTTAGCAGGTGGGCGATAAAATGTGCAAAATGATCATACACTTACTAAAGTGTCCTTGAGGCATATTGACTTGGAAGTGGGCTTTATGCATTTTTATATCTTAGTTTTGGATTGCTAAATGGATATATAATGTATTCACTATTGGAAAGTAAGAGAAATACCGTTCATGTTGATTAGTATGTAGCTAGAAACATTGTTTTCCTTTTCCTCCTAAAAAAAAAAAAGGGTTGTTGTTGGATGTTGCATCATGTGCTGTCGAGTATCTGGACTTGTTCTTTGAGACAAACAGGGTTTGTGTAGGAGTGTGTGTGTGTGTTTTCAGAGCCCCTGTTTCCTGTTAGACATGGCTGAATGCAGCAGAAGTCCACACCATCGATGCACGTTCAATCAAACAGTCCTTAATGTCATCTCAAACAATTACAGAGCTCAGCAGAAATTGCCCTTTTGTTGTGATAAATGATGCATCACATTGTTGTTTTATATGGATCTTAATATTTAATTTGGTTTGTCGAAGACAGGGTTACTTCATCCATAAACCATTAATGGATGTTCTTTAGATGTGCCAGCACTTTTTTGGCTACTAATGTACCTGCTTATACTATACAGCTTCCTGTACTAATATTACTGTTTCTATTTGGTGATGCTAGTTGCATCGTGTCTCAGGCTTTTTTTGAGCATCCCACCTTTTGCTTACCATTTAAGAAGGTGTGTCAAGCGAAAAATAGTCCACATTTTTCTAATGTTTCTTTCCATTGTGTTGTTTTAAATGCAAGAACACATATTAAATAAACCCCCCCAAAGTAATGTACTAGATTGCAGTCAGATGAACGCAACATCAAATTATTTTACAAGTGCAATTTTTCATTAGGGCAACCCAGCAAAGAGTTGAGTTTTGGAAATCAGACATGACTTGGATTGCATAAAGTTTCACACTCTGTTAGCAAAGAGTTTCTGTTTGTTTCAAACACTCCTCAAGAATGTCTGCAGTCCGTCATTCACTTAAAACCAGTCTGACCTGAATGAGGCATGAGCAATGACACAAGTATATGTTGCTAGATTACATACTTCATTGTATTAATAATCTTTTCCACAGACACCTTACGGGCATACTGAATAAACCTACACTTCCCTCTGGTGGAAGTGCATTCAAGATATTCACCAAAGTTGCCTTCTATAAACTACAGAGAAGTTTATAAAAGTAGTTTGCACAAATATTGAAAATTATTCATCGTTTACTCACCCTCATGTCATTCCAAACCCATTTTTTTTTCTTCTTCTATGGAACTCTTAAGTGTTGTTTTGAAGAATCTCTTGATATTTTGTGTATAGTGAAAATATTTCCAACCAGTGAATGTCAAGCTAGTAGTCCATATGACTCATGCTCAATATTTCAAGTCTTGTGATGCTATTTGATAACGCATCAAGACATTCAAGTCATACAGATTTGGAACAACACGATGGGGAGTAAATGGAGAGAATTTTCATTAAGAGTGAATTATCTCTTTAATCATCCCATCTGCTATTATGGTGATGATGCAGACGAGACAGAGTCTTTAACAAGATCTCGACCCTGAATGTTGGCCATCAGTATTGGAGCCATTTGTAGCTAAAAATTTTATTCAGTATTAGGCAATTAACACTTGTTAATGACGGTTGAAGATCCCCATAAAAGGAGTTGCGTCATTAAACATAACCTTTAAATGAAAACACAAGCATGACGAAGCATGAAAGGTTAATCAGTTTTCGTCAGCACCTTTTAAAGATGGACAGCACATTGACTTTATTTTCTGAGCATGTAAATACCATCTTTTATCAACATATTTATACACATACATTGGCCTTGGAGAAACTTTTGAACACCTACGCCACACTTTGAAAATGTACAAATGTACAAATGTTTAATACTTTACATTAGATAAAGTATTAAACCCTTTGGCATTTATTAAAAAAATGTGCATGCCTAAAATGATAGATAATTGATATACAGATATAAAATGTAAACAGATGCTACTTGGTTTGATATTTTGTCTCTATGCCATGACATTCATACATTTGAAGTATGGCTTAAGAATCCAAAAGCTATTTGGACCCACCGTATCATATATCCACATGAAATACACCCAAGTCCTCCTGCTCATAAACCTGTTGTTTAAACAATGGACCTGTATGCCAACCTAATGTACATTAAACCAAGACAAAGTGCTTCAGCATCTCTTAAAATGTTGTGGTGGCAATCCAAATGATGGAAAGGATGGAGTTTCTCTTGGTGGCTTGATCTGATTAGATTAGGCCAGAGCACCAGGTGATGTGAGACTAGTGTCCCGATGTTCAGATCTCATTGTGATCGATTCGCGTATCTGATGGTTATATCAGGTTTCATAGTGTCATTAGACCTCTTTTACTTCTATTGACTCTCCGCAGTCTGCAACAAATTTTTAGCAATACTTTGACTCCAAGCAGCTTTTAGAGATCACATTTAGAGATCTACACATGCCCCGTCAGCTACTTCATTCTTGGGGTGTGAGAATATAGCATTTTCATGCACCTTTCAACTCTCTAAACCAGAATGAGAGCAGAAGAGAAAACGATAGACCCTAAGGCCAGTGGCTTTCAGACGGAGGTCTGCCTTGCCCTTGTTATTCCCTTGTTGCTCCCCTCTAGCTCTCCTTTGCCCTCTTTCCTCTGTATTTCTCGCCAAACTGTTTCTGTTATTGGGCAGCACTCGCATTGAGCCATCAGACGCTGCCATCTGATTTAAAGTGGCAGACCACAGAGGCAGCTGAGTGTTCTGCTTCAGGAATTCTCTCTTTCAGTGTTTCTTTCAAACGTGAATTGAAACAGCACTGCTTTTATTTTAGACATACAGGACTTCTAAACCCCTCTCATGTATGCATGTGTGTATGATCATATGGAAAGCTCAGTCCTTCTCAGAGTCAAGCGGACTCCACATTGTGGGTGTTGCTATGGGTTACGTCCCCTCTGGGTGAGTCAGAGGCCAGTGGTGCTGAAAAGATGCAGCCTCTTTTCATGATACTCATTATAAGAGTGTGTGTGTGCATGCATACAGATGGATACAGAATTGTGTGCAGCATGATGCAAAATAAATGCTGCATTTCCTGTCAGCATTCATGTCAGTATATGTGATTTACAGTATTTACTTAAAGAATAATAAAACAAAATAGCTGCACTTCCCAGAATTCCCTAGTGTACGTTTTTGTGAATACGCATGTAAATAGTTTTAAATGCAAGAGAGTTTTATGTCTTTGCACAACCATACACATCCAAAGCTATTCATTTTTTTCTGAAGTATCTAGTATGTTAACTGTTATCAGTACAGTGTGTAAACTTATGTAGGTAGGAAATACCCAAATAATCTGCTATATTTGCTAAAATGTGTAGTAAACGGCACAATGTATTCGAACAGCACAATATTTGAAGACCCCTTCCTCCAGCAGATAATTTCTATGATATTTTTTTTATTGTGACAAAACTGCTTGTTTTCAAAATTTGTATTAACAGGATTGTTGATATAATGAATTTACCACAATTCATCTTACCTTTTCATAATCTGTTTTTTCTTCAAACATAAAAAGTTTTTTTTTTTTTATGCCAAATCTTTAAACATTTTAGTACAAGATTGGACCGAAAAGCAAAATAAACGAATTTCTGTGATTAAAACTGGATGTCACTTGCTGAATTTTACATGCTGATTAATGAGGTCATGTAACCAGTCTCATGTACGAAATCATTCTATACTGCATGTTTCACATACTTTTAAGCCATATAGTATGCTGTATGAGAAGAAAATGGCTAGCATTCCATTCTGAACATGACCTCAGAATTCAGCTATGAATGTACACAAAGACATTTCTTGTGAATACCTTGTTTCTGTGTACCGACTGTACGAGGCCTGCTAAGGCAAACCGGCTTGGCCTGTTTCTGAACGTGTGTGTTTTGTGGTTATTCCAGTTACATAAACCCAGAGACAATGAGTTAGCAAGGCAAATTCTTATGTAAAACATTTGAGTTTTGGCTTTGTTGTGAAACAGCGGTGTAAACCGATAGAACAATAGTCTGTCAATGAGAAAATAATCACCTTCATCAATAGTTTTATTTTAATTTTTTATTTTTTTAGTAGGTATTTTTAGGCATTTCTTCCAGTGTGACAGCTTGTTAAGAAGTATTTAATTCCGATTCTAGCAGTAGATATATTTTTCAAAGTATTGACTTTGCTTCTTGTCAAGGTAGGGCACACAAGTGCCATTGAGAACGTAGAACTTTTATAAAGTTTTTGCCCTTCTCTTACCTCGTCTTAATGTTGGAACAGCAGTGTCAAGCATAAACCCATGTTCAAAGCATTTAAGTCTTCAGCACTGACATTTGCAGAAACTCTACTGTAGATTTCACCTCACGTAAGATCGCATCTCTTTGAGCATAGATTTTACTCTGAGCACGTTCTTCTTTTTTCTGCTCCACATCTCTCTCATTCTTTCCCATGCTAAAGGCAAAGATCAGCGAGTTGTGTATAAAACGCGCGCACACACACAGTTTCTTAAGTGTTCCTGAAATAGAAAATTGCCATGACAGCTGCAATTGTTGACTATTTTTTTAGTTTAGAAGTAAATATTTTGAATATTTGCTAACCATAGCAAATAGTAACCCAAAAAGCCATAGTGTTGCTGTTGCTGCTCCCATTACAATAAAACTGATAGCTTAATATTGATATTCTGGTCTCTTAATATGGCTCAGACCTTCCTTCCAATGCAAGTCTGTGGGATTTTCTTTATTTTATTATTTTTGAAGGTAAATATCGTAAATTGAATTGCACATGATTTTCAATATCCTTCTTTGTATATAGGACGAACAGCTTGTGATGAGTTAATAATGTTTAGTATTTGGGGTTAGTGGTTTTAAGTAAGTCCATAAAAAAAATATGCTATTATATTCGTAATAATCCACTAACCTTGGCATTGTTCATGGAAACCATAAATTTGTGTAAAAACAGTCTGATGTTTACTTGATTTCTGAACAATATACTGAGGCTCGCTTGCATGGAAACGGAAAACAAACAGCTTAAATATCTAGTATCTGTATCTCACTTGTCTACCCTGCAGAGTTCTTTAGAATCGGATCAATTTGTTTGTGCATATCGATACCAAAGCATCGCTTTGGGAGCCTGGTTAGAAACCAGCTGCTATAAAACGAAAAAGGATGTAAATGTCTAAATGTCTCACTGTGACTTGAGGTATCGTGGCCTGCTGGTGAGACAGCTATTTGTTGCATATGACTCACCCATGATGGTCAGTGATGTGGATGCAACACATTAACAAGCCGGAAAAATTCTTAAGCCGCCCGCGGTGGTCCCATTTACTTGTGTTTTGCGTGTATTAGCGGCTCAATCAACGTCAGCACTTTATATTAGTGCCAAAGTTTCCATCGGCTTGGAATCGGCTAGCTGACAGGCACTACTTATAGTGTTGATGTTGCTTTTTCTCCCACGTACAAATGATAAAATAGTAGCAAAGCAGCATAAGATGTTGACGTCTGAACTGGAATAGTTGTTTACAGCTGAAGTTTGATGGCTGTGGGCGTCTGCGGGAAGCAGTTTCTAATTTGGAGCATAGTAATCAAACTGACGTGTTCAGTCGATCTGAACACATTTAGCGGTGTGATTAACAGTGTTTAAGCACAGTTGTATGTAGCAGTAGCATGGGAATTAATTAATTAGCCGTGTAATTGAACAAAAGTCAGTTATTCAGGCTGATTTATAGGACTGGCAGAGTGTTTAATTTGGTTGCAATAGCTAGTTTTTAATGTTGAGATAAAGAATGTTTAGGAGAATGAGCTAGTGTTAGGATTGGATCAGTACTAAAATTTAGGCTTTAACACAACCAGCGTCTGGTCTTGATGTTACATCAACACTTAGCAACAGATAAGGGGCTTCAATTGCATTTAATTGTATAATATTTGTAGTCCTACTATATTGGGTTTAATTTCTTTTATGTGTTTGGAACCAGTACCTTTTTTTTTTTTTTTTTTTTGAAGTCTCTTATGTTCACCAAGGCTGCATTTATTTGATCAAAAATACAGTAAAACAGTAGTATTGTGTAGTATTATTACAATAAAAACTTTCTTTGAATTTATTGTAAAATATGATTTGTTCCTGTGATGTTGGCATGTGACTGTATCAAGCTGAAGCTTTTATCATGGTGTACAATGTATTATGAAAATATTTAAATCATTTTGAAAAATAAATACATTTTTTCTTATAAAAAAACTGAACGTTTAAAGCAAAACACAAAAATAGTAAACAAATGTTTCAAACAGATTAAAGTGCAAAAGAATTACAGTATAAATAACAATAGCTAACACTTTACAATAAGGTTTCATTAGTAAACTTTAGTTTATGCTCTAACATTAACAACAAACAATAACTATTTGTTACACAAGTTATTATTCTTTGTTAAACATTACAGCTGTTCATGTTGACTCCATTAAATAATACATTTAGGTCCATTAAATAATTATTTTAATAACGTGTTATTAAATGTTGAAATGAACTAAGATTAATAAATGCTTTGACAGTTTGTTACCATTGAATTAGTGTTAACTAATGGAGCCTGCATTTCTGCTGTTCCATCAGCGCCATCTGCTGTCAGAGCGTGATTGTGCATTTTCTTTCTGCTCATCTCTTTCACTTGTTCTGCCATGCGCTTCTCACTTGTAAATAAAAGTATTAGGCCTCATTATTTTACGTATACAAAGATGAAGATAGTCTCAAGAGTTTTTATTTTATTTAAAAAAAAAATCTTAAATCACATTAAAACATACAGAAAATGTGAACAAATCTGTAATAATTAGGGATGCCCCAATCAGGTTTTTTTTGTGCCTGATCAGAGTCGTAGTGTATCTGCCGATACCAAGTCCCAAGCCGATACTTGTATATTTCTATAGGAATGTATGTTTGGTGCACAGTTCAAGTACATTAGTTATTCAAATCAGTTCAGTGAATACAGTGAGTTGTGCAGAGAGTAAAAGTTATGTATGTATGTGTATATATAATATAACATAATGTAATATAGAAAATATTAGATGCACTATATGCCCACACTATATAAAGAGTTTGGTAGATGTAAACATGTTACAGTGTTAACGATTGTAAACAGACTGTCGTCACAATTATGAATATGGGACTGCTAATATAAAATTCTTGTATTTTATATGTACAATAAGCAGAATAATTACAACATATGGTTAGAAAACATGAAGCTTGCGGTGTTAGAATGTCAGTCTATCAGTCAAATCCGAAGCAAGATGCAACCCATAGCAGCTCGGATAATCTGACGGCATATAAAAATAAACGATGAATGAGAGATGGTTACAAAAGTGTGCATAAAAAAAAAAACAGTGCACAGAAGTTAAACTGTGTGTGACGTGCTAGAACAGACCTCACTTGTACACTTATGTAAAACGTGTTTTTGTTATTGTATACTTGTTGAGCTTTGATAATAGTTAAAATCCACAATAGACTGTGAATGGCTTTCAGTTATACTGTAGATGAATTACAAAATGAATTTTTTAAATGTGTAAATTTGGTAGCTAAAGCTAAAATGTGTAAATTTGGTAGCTTTTTATGAATCTCAATATCCACTTTTACGCTTCATGTCACACTCTTTGAACTGTGCTGGATAGTAGTACATTGTCGCTAATGTGAGCTACTGAAATTCGCAATATTCTGATATCGTACCTGGAAATTTGATACCCTAGTTCGTATGCTGCCAATAAAACACTTGTCGTTAGCTCAGGTTTTCGGTTAGCTCTGATCGTAGGATGAGGAGAATTCCAGATGCCGTGTGTATGTGTGGGTGAACCTCTGATGTATTTTTAGCCTTTTGCATTATGAATGCCTGACAGTCTTGTTCAGAGGCGAGCCAGCGCTACTCTCTACAGAATACCGTTCCTTTTACCTGTGCGTGTGCACGCAAATTATCACACACGCACACACATACACACGTGTGCGTACAGCACGAGCAATAGATCATAATGTGTGTACCAGCACCTGTGCTTGTTTGTTTATTGGGAATACTGGAAGAGCGGAAATCCATTTTCCTGCTTTGTCTTTGAACTCTAAACTATCATTCCTTTCATCTAGGCTACCTCATCCCTCCCGCTGGTGCAAAATAGCGCCTGTATGAATCCTCGCACATGCATAAAACCCAGTTTAATCACTCTCGTGCATCAAACCCCAGGGCCTTTGCTGTGTTTGCTTGTGTCTGTGTGTTGAAGTCCATGTTTGTCAGTTTCGTTTAGTCATAACACTCCAAACCCGTCAACTCCATGTTTCACCTGGTGAGGAAATAGTCATAATAGCCTAAATACAAATGCTTAGTTTCTATCTCCATCTCTGGTACATCTGTGTTTTCTGTGCATGTGTGTTTGAGAGAGTTTCTAGAGGCGCTGATGTCTTGTCTCTATGAATGTCTCTAAGTTAGAATAAATCCTCTTTAAGCTCTGGATTTCAGACGTGCATGTGGTGCCGCTTGCATCCTATCAAACACGGTAATGGACTGTTTTCCAGCACCATCCTTCTATCTCTCTTTCTCTACTACGAACCTAATTGTCCCAGATCACTCATACATACCTCACACATGGTCAACAAGCACTCGAGGAAACTGGATGTAATTAGCCATAGCTTGGTAAGATGTTTATGTTGTATGGTTGACGTGGTATGCTTTTGTTTTTTGTTTTTGTTTTTACACGTCCATTTCTGTAGCATTTTGAGCTGATCATCATCATCATATGGTGTGACAGTCTGTGACACATTTTTCTCAGTTCACGCTGAAGTCAAATCAAGCTCAATTTAAAGAGACAGTTCAGCCTTAAATGCATGTTGTTCTAAACACGTATGACTTTGTCTTCCAGGGAGCACAAAAGGAGAATTTGTGAAGGACGTCCAGGCCACTCTTTTCAGTTTAATAAAAACAAAATAGGATAGACAAGGGCTGACAAACTGACAAAAAAAAACAACAAAAAAAAAAAAACAAAGAAAATATATTTTAAGTCATACACTAGCTTTATGTAAGAATCAGGATGAAATTTAAGTTATTCAGTAAAAATCTTGACATCTGTCACGTTCATGCAAGTGATGTCTGATTCATTAATGAATCATTCTTGTGACTCAGGGAATCAGGTGATTCAGCTGACAGAAGCAGTCTGAATTCTTTGTTCTTTGCAAGTGATTTCAGTGAATAAAAGCTTTTGTATAACATTAGAATATGGTAGTTATATGTACCACATTTATGATACTAATGGTGACAGAATTACCATATGACTGATGATCTTTCAAGGACATCAGAGAGGAAAGAGATAAGTTTGACTTTGACTCATGGTTCATATTCTGTTGCTGTTAAAACAAAAAATCCTACTAGCATAATACGGTATGATGTTAAATCAAGTGGTGTGAAACAATGAAAAATCCATCACTCAATGAAAGATGCTACTAGAGAGAAATAACTCTGAAGGGATGCAAATTACAGATCCAAAAACTGGCATCCTCAGCACTACAGCTGCACAACTTCATTAACTACAGTGACGTGCTGGATTAGCAAGTTTCTTTCATTTGTTTGTGTTTGAGTACAACCAAATACACAGCTTGGTTCTGTTTCTTTACTTCACTGTCTGTCGTTATTTTTGCTGTAGAGTTGCTTCTAAACTTAAAAGCTTGTTCAAATTCATCTTTTCCTTATCCTTTGCTTTTTCTACCTCTTACATTGTGGTTCTGGGACTAATTTTAGAGTCTGTTCAATTAAATAGAATGAATTTAAAACACTGCCATTATTAATGTCATTTGTGTTCCATTCAAGTGACTTGGTTCTTATAAGGATGGAAATGTAATTTATCACTAATTGGATCAGTTATGTAATTTATCTAGAAGCATCTCTTTTCTAATTAAGAGCCAGCATTGTAGAAGCAATCCTTTTTTGAGAACATCTGTGTGTTTTGAGACGTGTTCGTGCATACACTGGAAGAATTTCATGCTTTCATACTTTTACTTTTTATACCCCAGAATTCCAGATGTAATTAAATGTTCCTTGCCATTTGCCAATATAGTGCATTTAACCTTTTAATTATTATAAATAATAAGTTAGAATAAGAAAAAGTTTAATGGTAATGCAAATTAAATGAATAAAAACACATTGAAACAATGGCATGTAGCCTAAACATTGCTTTGAAAATGACAAGTAAACAAGTAAAAAGGGTAACAAAACAAAGAACAAAGAATCACATTATTCTCAATAGAACAGAGTGTTTGAAGTTTTTTTTTTTGAGTATGTAACTGTATGGCTTTATTAAAGCTGTTGAAGTTATCCAGCCAAGAGCAGGGAGCATTTTTCTCTTGTGAATATTAGCCTTCGTCTAATATTATGAACAACATAATGGATCTTTTGCTGTCTTTCAGATCTAATGTGTGACGTATCACATTACCAATTCAGTTTAGATTCACTTAAGATATAACTGTTTACATTGATATCTTGTCTGTGTATTGACTGATTAAGAATGCAGCGTTTAAAACGAGCCACTTGTCAGTCATGCAGTTTTTCCGTACTTTTGAAATCACTAATAGTGTGCATTATAGAAGTGTATAGTGTTTTTAGTTGAGTATAGCAGTATATACAGAGCGTGTTGCTAGTGTCACCTTCATGGCCTTTTTATTCAGTGCTGAGACACACCTGGTTGTTCCTGGGTGATCAGTAGAATACACAGGGCTGCCGAGAAAACCAATCATTTGACAGCATGGTGCCTGCTCCATTGCCTGTTGGTAATTGAGGACCACTCTTTGACTTGTGTGTTTCTTCTAGTCCCCTGCCGTAATAATTATGCATGCTCAGACTAGGTTATTGATTGTCTCTGTAATGCCGGAGGGAGTTGTTATCAGTCCCAGCTGGGTTTGGAGCCAACTTTGCTCATCTAGTCATGATGAGGTCACTCAAATTGAGGCAGCCACAATTTGGAGGGTGATTTTATTTTCATCATTTACCTGTATCCCTTTTCTCTCCATGCCTGTTTTCCCGGTTTTTCTTCCATGGGTGTCCTCTAATGCCACGGAATAGGCTTGACATATAGAGTTGGCACAGTTGTAGCGACACGAATATTGGCACACAAAGCGTGAATTCAGTCTCCCCAAGGCACGGCGTGGCAATTGTCGAAACTGAGGCTGTTAATCTGACGGAATCAGATATTTGTTCTGGACTGATTGAGAGAGGGAGGACAGAGATGCATTAGAGCTTCACTCTGTGTATGCACTCTGTGTATGCCAACTACGTGTGTGTCGTCTTTGCTCAACCATGTGTGGCCACAAATCTCAGGGGCATAGCCACCCCCTGCTGTTCCAGACGCTCTGCAGATAAATGGCAAAATGAAGAAGTGTTAGGCGCAGTGCTGATGTGCTGCTGCTTATTGATTTCCGTGTGCATTTGTCCATCGTTTATCACTTTGTATAGGTTTAGGTTCAATGTGTGCACTTAGAACTGAAGTGTGTCATTGTTTTGAAGTTAATATAGTGGTTGTCTCTGTATATAATGTTGGGAATTGCATAAGCAAGCTTTTGTCAGCAGGCTTGGTTCTGGAAATGTTTTTCCCCATTCATTTTTCCCATAGGTATTTTCCCAAAGTCTTTGTTTAAGAGTTAGAATATGTAAACCAAACCACTCAGCTACATGGTGAATCACAACATTAAAAGCAAAAAAAGTGTTTAAAAATTAGGCAAAAAGCATATACCAACAAATTAACAACCTCATAGCTCACAATAGGTCCGTCATTAAAAATCTATTTGCCTATGGTGAAAATGAGTGGGATTTTTCATTCCATTTATTTGAGCATCCCAACCAGCCCAACACAGCATTATTGGTTCATCTAATGGTATGAAACAATCTGTTTTTAATGGAAAATGGAGGTTTATTTGGGGAACTTGAATTTCATTGAATTCCTGATTCAACAGTACAGCTCATGCCTAGTAGTTAATAAAGAAACTTTGCCCAAGATGGACCTTTTTTAATATCAAGTTTATTTATAGATGTGACATTTCATAAAACTACCTTCATTGTCAGTTTTTGTATGGCCGAGTTTAGTAATTTGAGTTTCACAAACAATTCAGAACAGGCTGAGGAAGTTTAAAACAGATTACAGCTCAATGCATTACATGTTTTACAAAAATTACATAATTTGTGATATTATTTATGTACTATTATAGAATTTTTTTTATATTTTGGATTGGCTTTGATTTTTATTTCAGTTTAAGTTTTAGTAATTTAAGTACTTCAACATAACCTTTAATTTAGTTGGTTTCTCCAGCATTTGTTTCATTTGTGTTTATAAGTAATATTTGTATGTAAGGCAGTGGTATCCAAACCTACTACTGGAGGGCCAAGGTTCTGCAGATTTTAGATCCAACCCTAATAAAACACACCTAAACCAGCTAATCAAGGTCTTCAGGATTACTACAAACCTCCAAGCAGGTGTGTTGGAGCTCTGCAGGACGTTGGTCCACAGGAGCAGGATTGGGCACCACTGATGTAGAGGATTAAATTTTAGAAGCTTTTTGTTTGATTTGGGCCTCAGAACCAGCAGCACAATCATTTTGGTTTACACAATATATCAGTGTCTATCCAAACATAAGGAAATACACATATACAATATGTTCTAAATCACATTGGTTATTGGTAATGCCTGTTAAATATCCAGTTGGTTTATTATAAAGCCTCTTGTGTTTAGCTACATGGTTTATGAGTCTACATACATGTTAACTTACTCATTTTAAAGTATTAGTGTCCAAAGCAACCGCTGTTCTCTTTTGGCTTTAGCTCAGCCCACCGTCTTTAGCATTCCAAACAGGAAGGCTAAGTTTGCTGTAAGGTTTTAATGCGATTATGTGGCTTTGAGTCTCTTCAGGTGTCACTTTTATCATCTTAGAGGCTTGTAGTCTTTCCTTTATCTCTCTCTCTCTCTTTTCCTTCAGCTTCTTGAAGTAAACAGCTGAGTGTTTTACTTTCTTTACCTTGACTGTACTAAGAAGCTTTGTCATCACCCACCACATAAACAAACAACAAACATTCTTCATTATAAAAACCGGCGTTATTGTCGAGTAGGTTGACTTTCCCTCCCAACTCCACGTAAGATTCACAGGAGCAGTCTTATTCTTAATTTTTTTTTTTTTTTTTGTCGTTGCAGACAACAGAGTAATTGGCCTTATCTTCGGAGGCGGTAGATTTGCCAGGAGTCGCACGTAATCTTATTATCCTACCAAACACACAACAAAGACACGAAAGTACTTCCCAGCATTCCTGCTTGTAGTTGGAATCCTATGATTCCAGAGGCAATAAAGGAGGCCTTTCCAAGAATTCAGTGTTGTGCATTAGTTGTCTGCTATCACAGTTGTTTTCGGAATGTTTGTGAATGATATCACACAGTTTGTTTATATAGCAACATGTGTCTTGTTGTTTTTAGGATACACACATTTTGCATAATACAAGAAAAGAGCGACGGGCTACATTTATGTCCTGAAAGATATAAAATCGTTAGAATCGTAGATATCCTTAAAAATATTTAATTTCTTTCTTTTTTTGCATGTATTCATATAGATTAAAAAAAACTTTTTTAAATGGACTGTTCACCCAGTTCTGTCATCATCAAATCTGTATGTGTTAATTTCTTCTACTGAATACAAAAGAGGGTGTTTTGGACAATGTTGGTAACCAAACAGTCACTGGTAACCATTGGCTTGTATTGTGGAAAAATAATAATAATGTGGAAGTCAATGGCTACTAATAGCTGCTTGGTTACCAACATTCATACAGGTTTGGAAAAACATGAGGGTGAGTAAATGGGGAAAAAAATATGTTTGGGTGAATTATCCCCTTAATATGTTAAAATAGAATATGTTTTTGACTGCAGTATTGTTAGCCTTTTTTGTGTGTGTCAGAATGACTGTTCAGACAGTAAGACAAACAGGAATGTGCAGGTCAACTGTCTGCTTCAGCAAATTCAGTACTCGAGAGGCTTGTTCACTCTGGAGTGTCGGAATGGAATAATTTGTTGGTGAATTAATTTGTGCTGCCTAATTTATTGCTCTGTGTGTACTATTGTAAATTACAATTTAAGCTTGATTATATGCTGTTTTTGACTGCAACTTTGTCAATGAAATGTGTCGGACATATTTTATCATGCCTCCTGACCTTTATTAATTATGTAATAATAAGGAATTTTCCTTACAAATTCAGACAGTCACATTTTTAAAAACTGATCCACTCCTAACTATAAAAAAATGCACAGCTCATGTTGGTGGATGTTGAAGAAACAGCAAGATGCAGTGCAGCAGGATGCCTGTCTGATTGTGTAAACTCCAATTTACTTGTTTTGCTTTGAAGATTTGTTTGCTTAACCATTTCCTCAAACTGAAATGTGCAGCATTGACTCACACCGCCGCTCTGTGCCACTCTGTCAACCTCGGCCCACTGTAAGTTTATAATCTGTGGCTCTGACCTGACCTTCCGCCCAAATCTCACTGATTCATTTCAGAAAAATAGCTGTCTGTGTGGGAAGATGATACTTCAAGTTATTTATCTCATTTATCTCATCACTTCCACATTTGCCTTAATGGGAAATAAAGTAATAGTGTTAATTGGAACATATTGTGAATATTAATTTGTGACTTTATTGCTCTGTCGTCTTGCTGTGTTAATGTTTGTCTCCGAGCAAGTGTGGCTCAGGGGTCTCATAACTTGAAAAGTGGAAGCGTGGGAATTGCAGGTGCCATCTGGTCTCAAAACAGATAACATTAAAAAAGGGACATAAGAGGCATGATTCAGAATGATGTTGCATTCTTTAAGCGAAAGTGATACCAGTGGAGCAGATCAAATCTAGAGTGCTGCAACTGATATGATTTTCACATGAATTTCTTATTTGTTTCATAAGATTTTGTAAAGATGGCATTCCATGTAAGCCACAATGAACAGAGTTTGCTTGATTTTGTTTGTGTAATATAAAAACCTGGAAATATTGTAATTCAGTAATGATTAGGTATTTATTTTTATTATACAATATTGGAACTTGGTTTGAATCATAACATTTTAATTGTATGTATTGTATTTATTTGTTTCATTTTAATGTCATTTATAATGTGTTTTTTTTTTTTTTAAGGGATAGTTCAGCAAAAATTCTGTCATTAGTTGCTCACCCTCATGTCGTTCCAAACCTGCAAGACCTTCACTCATCTTAAGAACAAAAATAAAGATATTTTTGATGAAATCCGAGAGCTTTCAGTTGGGAATACGTCACAGTACTGAAGCTGGCAGCAACTTCCGGTTTATGCGTTTTGTTACTAAAATGTATTTAATCATTCATTTAAAATGTTTATTTTAGTAAATTATTTGTCAGATAAAAAATATAGTGCCTCACACTTCTGAATTATTTGTAGGTGTGTCAGATAAAATTCCAATATAAATGCAAAAAGAAAAAGTCCAGCACAATACTCAAATTTGCATAATTCCTAAATTTTATTTGTGGTTATTCGCTTGAGGCTGAGGAATGTTGATTGACTGAAAAGTTCTATGTTGATTGACTGAAAATTTTTTGATGATGTTAGTTTGTGTATGTTTGCTTTGATTTGTTTGTCGGTGTTTTTTTGTTATTTTTTGAAATTCATAATTTGATTTCAATGTTTTTTCTAATTTTTATTGTCTTAGGAAGGTTGATTGACCAAAATGTTGCAAATAAGATTATGTGATGTAGTTTTCCTTCCTCATATATATGTATCTTGATTCAAGCAGTAGTTGAGAGTGTAGTAAGGTGCAGTTAAAAAAAAAAAAATTTAAAAAAAAAAAAATAAATTTATATATATATATAATTTTTTTTAGAATCCTGCGTCTCAATATTTAAATAATTTTTTCTATAATTATATATATTTCAGCATTAGGCCATCTGCTGTTGAATGGTATTATCTACATTTTTCCATAAAATCTATTTTCATTTGGCTCTCAGGAGAATTTAGGAAAACATTACCATGCTGAGTGCGCCAGTCATGGCATGAGAAACTATAGACTATCCATTTGAACTGCTGAAATGACCTGGAAGTACTTTAACATTGCAGTCGAGGGCTATTGAGCGTGGAGGGCTAGTCTCCATGGCTTATGCGCTCCTCTATGATCCACAGGAGGACAAAACCGCTGGCCGATGGTGTGTGTCAAATGCAGAGGAAGTCATCCTGAAAGGACAAACTGAGATTACAGAGGACAAACGGCTTATTTTCTAACACAATGCTCTAGATAATGTCTTAAATTAATGACCCGGCATAAGAAGAACAGAGATAAATGTAACTTACAAACGTGCTATGAATAACTATGGGACTGTCATGCGGAAGCGCCTCCATTTAGACATTTCTCCAAGAACGACTTAATCGAAAATGTCAGCTCAGCAAGAAGCAGCTGACTTCCTCCCGCCCTATCTATTGTAGTCGTTCCTTAGAGTCCGTCCCCCTTAATACCGGCTCGCTCTAGAATCCCATGACCTTGAGCAAATCGCTGGCTTTCCTTTTGTCTCCCTCTGTTATGTCCTTTCTTTCCATTTTTTTTTTTCTTGTTGCATTTTATCATAGCTGTTAGCCATGAACTGCAATGAAATCTGTGAAACTCAGATGGCTTTTTATAATACGGTGATGGATCATGTTGAGGGCTTGTTGAATTGTGCCATCATTACTGTAATGCAATGTTTTCCTGTGACAGCCTTGATTTTCACAGAGCAAATAAAAAAAAAAAACAAAAAAAAAAAACAATGCAAATGAGCAAAGCAGCGTTGTAACTGACTTGGTTTAAAGCTCAGGAGGAGTAATCTTTTTTTTTTTTGTATTTATATCTATAGGCAGAGTGATTGGTTATTGCATTTTTATGAAACAGATTTCCGGCTCTGTAATCTGACTAGATATGCCACATTCAAAGCTGATGAGAAATAGCCGAGATGCACAGACCTATGACTGCATATCAGTCAAGTTCTGTATTATTATGCCCATTTGATTGCCATAAACGGCTAATGAACTCACTTAGCAGAGGAATTGTTTTTTGGGATTAATATGGCTAATGCAAGTAATAATTTATTGAACATTGGTATTTTTATCATGTTCCTGTTTATACAATAACCCAAAGTAAGTTTGTTACACCATTATGGGGAATGAAAGGCAACTTGAAATCGAAATTGACTCTGTTTACTTTATTAATATGTTTCTAGTCTCATTGGCCTTCTTTATGGTGCTTTTGCATCCTATTTATAGCTTGACAGCCTCAGTCTTTCAATTTCATTACATTTAAAAGATAAAATAGATAAAAAGATTAACAAAAATCACCTTTTGTATTCCACAGGTCATCCATTCCAAATCTCCATCCCCACAACAACTACTTAAAATTTTTATTTAACTATTATTTGATATATATTTTTTAAACAAGTTGGCAAGATGGTTATAAGATATTGCATTTTGCTGAATTCCCTTTCAGAACTGGTTGTTTAACTTCCCATTATTTATTTTTATTTTATTTTTTAATTTAATTATTATTTTTTATTTTATTTTTTATTTTTTTATTTTGTTTTTTATTTTATTTATTTTTAATTTTTTTTGTATTTGTTTTCCATAATGTATGAGTAAATTATGCTTCCATTTTGAGAGAACTATTCTTTTAAACTATGGTAAAATCACTGTAACACACAGCCCTCGTGGCTTTATTCTACTCTAATTGCTTGCGACCTCAATTAGTTAGATCTAAGGTCCATGTTGAGCTATGACACTATGAAAAACATTTACAAGTCTCTCTGTACCCCTTTCACACTTCCACCATCCTCATTTCTCCATCCTTCGTCTCTTTATTGCAGTTCACATCTGTTTCACCTGTTCATCTGGCTAATTCTGGTCTTGCATTAAGTTTTCATTACAGTTCCGCGCGCACGCACACCTTGTAAGGTACAAGTTAATTAAGTTTATGCATTTGCTGGCACATAACCCAGGCTTATAACGTAATGCTTGATTTATGCTGTCGTCAAGGACGATCTATACTATAGCTGTGCGGAGGTGTAAAAGGATAAAACAGATGAAAGCCTTAAAGAGGTGTGCCGTAGCCCATCTGTTATCCTCAACTGACGCCACGTGTTATTTGTGCTGTTTTCAGCTACAATGAGTGAATTTCAGTGACAAATCTCATGGCTGATCAGTATCAGTGATTGAAGGTCAACCACTAACATTTACGCAGACCTGTGCAATTATTTACTGACCTTGGATCAGTTTCATTCACTCAAATACAAAGCTACACCATGTCCACAAGTGATGTGAGCAAAATAGGTTTTGACAAAATAGAAATAAGTGTGTAAAAATGGCATTGCATGCTTATAAAACAGATTCAGGCAGCAGCAAATGTTTTGATTAAAAATGGCTACTTTTGTTCACCCTGCTCTGCCAGTTTAATGAAGGTAAAATTGTGGCTTTTCTCTCTAAATGCATTAGATGGTGAATTTTAAACCAAGGTCCATTTGGGAATTATTGCACATTACACACTGTGGTCTCCTTTTAAATGAAGGCGTGCTGGGACATTATAAAAGGCCTCAACCTAAATTTCTTTCCTGATGCACCCTTATATTACTTTAGAGTTTGCAGAGGTTTTTTTTCTTCCCCCAGCAGAGTCCACCGAGAGCAGGAGAAAGTTTGATTTCCTCCATAATTACAAAAGTGCCGTGATACTCGGCCGTTTCAGAGCAGTCTTTATTACCTCAGAGTCTCATGAGGAGTCTGGCCAGGGAAAACATTCTACAAGAATCGCTGTATTAGCTGAAGACAACTAAAAAAATACCCAAAACACTGGTACAAATACAGATCCTAGATCAGCTGTTCTAGGTTAATTGATTTGGAGTGCATGGTTATTTTATGAATAGACAATGTTTGCACAAAGTACATTGTTTAAACATTTGTTTAAAAATAGATCGCAAGATTATGCATTCAAAATAAGATTCTTTGCAGTGCCTTGTGTTCAACAACTTAGTTTTTACAAAGTCCCATTTTTCTTTCTGTAGGCTTCTTTCGTTGGTTTTCATTGTTCTTTGGAGATAGAGAAATGTTTTAACGTTTATTTTAATGGGAATAAAAATAAAAGCCTTTTATGAATACCTAAAGAATAAACCAATTCCAATTCTATTTAAATTGAATTACATTTAGTTACATTTCAGAGCTTTTCTTCATCTATTTCAAACTCATTCTCTTCACTATGTGTATGTATGTGTATAAATATATTAAAAAGTCTTATATTCTTACCTAATATTGTAATCAATTATTTGATTGAAAATTCACCAACAACAGTAATTTAATAAATATTATTAACTTTAATAAAATTGTCATTTTTCATCTATTCATTTATTTAAATGTTTCTTTTACATTATAAATATATTTACTATTGCATCCTTTAATGCATCCTTGCTGAACAAAATAATTATTTTTAAAATATTGTTTTATTAATTTCTAAAAACAATTGCTGACCCCGATGTATATTTAAATTGTTTGCACAAAATAATAATATAAAAGTAGTCTGAATTATCTATGAATGTTTTTAAACAACATACAGAACTACCAGAACTACCAAATTTTGCTATAAGTTTGATTACATCATATAATAATTGCTGTTAATAGTGTTAGTCTGTTTGATTACGTCTTTAATTGATTTTTCAGCACATTTCTGCCATATGTACATAAACTGACAGTCACCACTGATAAGCTACTACTAAATATTGTAGAAACTTAATTTTCTGTAAAGTTGCTTTGCAACGATTTGTATCATTAAAAAGCACTATACAAATAAACTTGAATTAAATTGAATGTTCACCGCAATAGTATACAGTATGTGTTGACTACTACAAAATGTAGCACACTAGGTCTTGGAACAGAGCTGCTGTATAGTGTAGGGCAGGCTGTGTTCTAAGCACTAAAAGGCGTTTTTCACCAGAAGTGTGTTTTGTTTCTCAGATGTGAAAGTCTGTGTGCCTCATTTCATCTCTGAGCCAGAGCGAGTGTTGTTATTTTTCAGATGAGCCTTTCTCGTGTCATCTACCTGTTCCATATCCATTATCAAGGGCAGATTTTATCCATGCACCACTGCCTTTTTTTCCCAGCATGCATTGCTACAAATGAGGCTTATCTGAGACACTGAACAAATTAAGTCAGCAAGTCTTTGTCATTCACACGCTTCCTCCTTTGAGATGCTTTCCATCATTCTGAATCTCCCTCCTTTTTTTCTTAGTTCTGAATTGCAAATTTCGTTTGGGATTTAAAAACTCCTGTTATCTGTGTCTCTCCTCTCTGCTGTGGCTTATTCAAAGCACAAGTATTAATCTGAGAGGGCTCTATAGGAGGAGAGATAACGATCTCCTTTGGCACATAGAAAGAGAGAATTGATGAAGACCGAGATGAGGAAGAGGGACACATGAGATTTAGAGGAATATGAAGGAAGCTTGTGTGTTTGTTGCCGTGGGAATTGTGCCAGTTTGACAGCAGGCTGATTGGCACTCGCCGTGGGTAAACTAGACTCCATCAACAGCCTGGCACCCGACTGTGTGCGTAGCATGCTCCGGCGTATGTGTTTTAGGATGAATAAGGCAGGATATGAATGTTGCCCCATTGTCCTGGCACAGCTGGCTTCTAATAAAGCTCACCAGGCACTGTGCTGCCATGCTGATGCATATTTATACAGAATCAGCAGCAATGATCTGCATGATTCATATGGGCTGTGTGAAGGATACAGTGTAAGCGATGGGAAGAAAACCAGGATGGGCCCTACATGGCTCCTGCGTGAATTGATGAGGCAGATCTTGTGTGTGTGTATGTGTGTGTGTGTGTCTGTACTGCGTGTGTGTTTTTGTTAGGAAGTATATTGGATGAAATAGGGCATGTGTTGTTTTTAAAGTGAACATGCATTCACAGTTGACCTTGTTTCCATTATTAATGTGTATATAACCAGGGGCAGTGCTATATGATATATTATTATAGATTTTCTTAATATTTTGAATTTAAATTTTTAAATGTTTTAATAATTGTGTTTTATCATTTTTATTAGTTTTAGTTTTTTAATGTTTAATTTTTTTTTTTTATTAATTTTTAGTTTTAGTTTATTTTAGTACATCAAGTTAAACAAAATGAAACAATAAGTGCATTTCTAAGTGTATTTTAGTTATCAAGTAACTTGTTTTTTTTATTTGAAGTAATAAAAATGTATAATTGTTTTGTTTTTTGTTTTGCTTTGCTTTGTTTTGCTGTACTATAACAACCCTGTGTTCGGGTCCAAACATTAGTGGATGCCGTTGACCCCCCCCCCAGAAACAATCAAAATATTATTTTGTTTTCCACAGAAGAAAAAAAAGTTATGCAAGTTTAGAACATCATGAGTGTGAATAAATAATGACATTATATATAATTGATTTATATTTAAGTGTTTTTTTTAGGTAGTATGGATTTTTTTGGGGGCTTTTTTGTTTTAGTTTTGTATGAGATTTTTTGGAATTTTGTGTTTTTTTGTGTGATTTTGGGGGGAAATAGCCTTCTAAGTGTGCAATATGATCCCATGTATGTTTGTACGTCTATGAGCGTATACACGCATAACTGGTCAAGATTTAAACTAATGGGCTGCGTGATTTATAGGCTGCTGTGATTAAACTGTGATTTAATTAGATATGCTGCTGATAATGGGAGTGCAAAAATGGCAGAGGGACTTATGCATTTACATGGATAAGCGAGGAGGGAGTGAATACGGTTGGCAGAGGGGATTCCCTCCCCCCGATAAGGAGGGAGAGGGCGCACAAAGGAAGGCGATTGTGAGGGAGGGTCGGGCTGCTAGGTTTTTGGGGAGCCTGGAGTATTAGTCGCCGGTAGATTCCTCCTGGTGGAGGCAAAGGGATTTCCAAAAATCAGCATGGCAGCAGACAAGTCTTTGCCAAGGCAGAGCCCAGGAGCAATGTTTGTAGGCAATCACAAGTGATCGTAACTCTTAAATGAAGCAAACTGACATAGGGCCACTGATCTGCGGTCATTTATTTTAATACTTCAAATTCATACCCCTCTTCATATACGGGCCCCATTTTATGCCTGCCCCGCTAAATAGGCCATATCTTACGGGCATTTTATGCCTGGCTACCAGTCCTACCCGTGACAATCAGTGTATGGACTTTTTATGATTGTCATGTGAATGTGAGAGTGTGGGCTTCAGTTAAGGGTAGTTTAATGCAAGTCAGTTCACTAGGGGGCTTTTTTTGGTGTTGTTTCAAGTCAGCTTTGTTTTTTGTGTTGTAGGCAGGTAGATTTGTTTTGTTGTATTTATATTAAATGAAGGTGGAATTTTATATAGTCTTATTTATTAAAGATTCTTGTTTTTCTTTTTAGCACCCCAGTTGTAGCTTCATATTAACATTTATTTTAAATACTCAAATTCTGTTGAGAAAATTACAGATTAGTTATGCCCCTTTTTCAATAGGTGTAAATATAAGTCAGGCTGGTGTCCCCAGAATGGTGTCTGTGAAGTTTCAGCTCAAAACTACACCAAGTCATTTTCATAATGGATTTTGAAAATCTGGGGCTTATATGGAGTGGAGACAAGAAAACAATCTGTTTTTTTCAAGCAGCTAGGTTCTCTTTAAATGCAAATGAGGTGCTTAATCCCTAAATCAAAATGCAAAACAAGCTCTTGCTCAGAGCCACCTGCTATTTTCGATCCTTTTGGACTCTTGCCAAGAATACATGTTCCAATGGCTAAAAAACATCTACCCAACACACACACATAGACAGTCTCTTTTTTATGTTGGCATCAGAAGATGGATCTCTGTGTTTTCAAAATGTTGAACGCTTACAAGTGATATACGGTCAGTTTTCTGCAGGCCATTTTGTTAATGTGTAACAGAATAGACAGCAAGGTGCATCAGCATGCTCGATGTAAAATAAACTGATAACATATTATTTATTAACAGATTCAAGTTTTTTAGTTAAAAAACACACACAGTTATTTTAAATACCTAAAACTTCGGTTTGTCTGTGATAGGTTTTTTTCAATATGTAATATAACTCTCTGGTGTCCCCAGTATGTGTCTGTGAAGTTTCAGCTCAAAATAACCCACAGATCATAAAAAATCAAGGTTATTTTGAAAATGTTCTCTATATTGAATGGAAGCAGAAATAGTGTTCTGTTGTTCATCTGTGCTTTAAGTCTAAGACTGCTCACCCGACAGTTAGCATACAGTTCGCAACTGCTAAAAAACATCTGGTTTTGGTCATGGCATGTTTATCGCAATGTAAAAGCTGGTTTAAATCACCGTTTCCACTTGTATAATTATGCATGTACAAAAAACGTATGATGGTGACGACATGCGGAGTGGAAACTTTTCTTCAGATTAAGGGGGTGGTAATAGATATAATGAGATCCCTGTGCAGGCGGTTCTAGATCTGGGGGAGTGAATCTCAGAAGTAAATTGTTTTTTTCAGACGCTTGTCTACCTCTGAAAAAGGACTGTAATAGTGTTCAAAAAAGTGACTGTGCAGTTTCCACTGCTCTCTTGTCTCCTCTGAGGCTGGGACTGTAAATAGTGTTCTGTGCTCATCTGTGCAGTCTAATGATATGTCATCTTTAAAGTTTTTTTGGTTTTTAGATGCTCAGATTTTAAAATCAACAGTTTGATGGTGTGTTTAATTCATTTCATGTATCCTCGGTTTTAGTATTTATTTATTTTTTGCATTGTTGTCAAGACATTCTGGGTGTAGTCACTAAATCTAAATTGCTTAACTCTTTTTATTCAGGTTTTTTTATTTTCTTGTTTTTGGACCTTGATTTTTATTTTTTATTTTTTTTCCAATGTTCAGAAAAGAATTCTAGCACAACTATGCAGTATATACAGTGATTTTTCTTAGTGTGCATAAGTATGTGAAAAAGTAATCATTATGGAATGATACACACTTACAATTATAGTATGCATTAGATGAATGCATTATTTTGCAGTTTTAATCCATGTTCTGGATTATAATGAAATTGGATTTGTGGATTTTTATAAAAAATATCTTAACTCTTGGTTGTCCAATCAAATTGTCAAGAAGGAGATGATAAAATATTGTGGTAGATATTTCTTAATAGAAATGCAAGATCAAGTTGAGTGCAATGCATTGCACAGTAAATAATGCACATTTAGGTCATACTAAGAAACATACTGCATACTTCAGTAAGTGTAGTATACTAGTATGCTACTCAAAACATAAGTGCAATGTTCCTCAGTGCTATGCACATAAGGTCCGTGTTTTTGATACTTGTTCTGGCTATAAAACGTCACATTTCATTTCACCTGGTTTTTGAAAATGTTCTCAAAATGAGATAATAATCATATAATTTACATTTGGGCAAGCAGACACAATAACCTGGTTTCTCAGAGTGCTGTGCAGCCATCTGTGAGTGGGAAATCGATTCTGTTATCCAATTAATTCGATTATCATTTTAAATGTAATAAGCTTTGGCGTGTGACTCATCCCGCTCCGTTTGTGTGCCGGATGTGGAGGATACCTCAAACTGTATGGCTTGAGGAGAGATGTGATATTACTTTTCTAAGTGATCAGACTTAGTGGATTTTAAAAGGGGCAAAAAAATAGACTTACTCTGATATTCTGGTCCCTAGATATGGCTTGATTCCCTTCTTCAGGGATACTTGATTGTAGGCTCTTTTGACTTTGGCCACCTAACAACACCCTTGAAACCACTCTAGCCGATTGGGCTCGAGCCCCTGCCCCTTTAATCGCCGATGCTAAAGTGCCCTTTTTGTCTGGTCTATGTGCCCTCTGCCATTTCTACTGCGAGGGAACACCCAAGACCACGATTGCACCCTAGCAACGTCACTTAGCCCCTGCCCCTCCGGAGGTCTGTACACGCCACTGATGAGACCACATTAGTCAAAGCTTGTTTGAGCTGCTGAATAATAGGTGGACCTGCCATACCACACTGGTGTGCTCACGTTGAGCAACATTTTTGTTACAGACTTTTTTGTTTCCAGTGAGCACTAAAAGGAGTGGGTGGCAAACAGACCTTTGATGTCAGAGTGGAACCCACGGGCACTACCTTCCAGAGTTAACTGAGAGAGAGAAAGAGAGACAGAGAAACAGAGAGAGAGAGTCCTAAGTAGGTCACACATCCTCAGCTGTAATGGATTCACATTTAGTAGTGCTCAATAACAAGTAGGGCTGGGCAATATAGTGAAAATATGTCTGCATTTTTCAACCTAATAGCCTATATACATTTTAGGAATTTACTAAATTATAAAAAATGAGGAATAATGAGAAATTGCCAACTTTTATAGATTGAGACATTGTTTTCAAGTAGATTTGAAAATGTAGTGAAAAAAAAATCCTGTTTATAATAATCATGATTAATACACTGTTGTTCCTGAATGTAATTTAATAATTGTTATTCAATATTTTTTATTTATTTATATTTAAATGCACAATATAACAGCAATACAAACAGCACTAATATGTACATTCTCTCTCTCTCTATTCTTCTAAATTTTATTTTTATTATTTGAACATCCACAAAGATTTCTGTGAATATTTTTGAGAGATAGAACAAATAGTTTTTTTTAACAAAATTGCTAGGAAATTTCACAAATAATTACAAAGAAATGACAGGTTAAACATCTTTAGAATGACAGAAATAGCATTTTCTTATAAAACGCACTTTAGTCTTTTTTTTTTATTTACAACTTTGAAAAAAAAAAAAAAAAAAAAAAAAAAAAAAAAAAATAATATATATATATATATATATATATATATATATATATATATATATATATATATATATATATATATATATATATATATATATTACAGGGAAATCATTGAATTGAATTGAATTTTGATTCAGATTTTAGAACGGACAGTAATAGTAATATTCATTTTATATAGCCAAAAATAAATATTGTTGAAAATTCACTACACTGTCCCATCATAACAACAACTATGCCTGTGTTTAAAGGTATATTATGTGAAAGCTTTCCTTTTCCAAAGGTGTATTCATTTTACTGCATACCGTAGTTTGAATGTAGTTATATTGTAGTCATACTTAGACTAGTATGTGTAGTCAATATTTCAGTGTTGGTCTGTGATATGGGAAGTGGTCTGATTTTTTTTTTTTTTTTTCGGTAAAAAAAAGCAACCCGGTCAGTGGAAAAGTGGACCGATTTTGAAGAGATCATTCCCTGAGCACTCGCACTAGCAGATGTCCTGATGTTTGCTCTTTAGCGGTCATGCTAGAATCCTCGGAGAGAAGGTAGATTTATTTAGCAGTGTGCTAAATGGACTCGTGTATAGATTTTAAAAGCCTAATGCTGTCTGTCTCACTGCAGCACAGTGGCTTTATACAATCACTGGATACAAAAGCTTGTGGTGATACATAACTGAACTACACTATATATGAGAGGAATGGTAAGAACATTTTCTATGAACCATGTTTATTCAAAGACATAGTTGACCCAAAAATTATTATTATTATTATTATTATTTTTACTTGTTGTAGGTTTGTTTCAAACCTAGTAAATGCCTTTTTTCTGCTCAGCACAAAATAAAATTTTACTAATGATGTTCCTGTTTTTTGGTGTCACCTTTCATTAAGATTGAAAAATAAACATTAAAAACCTAAAAAAAGTGCCTAATATGTGGCCTATAAACAATTGATATTATGGGGAGGGGTCAAGCAACACGAGCAGGCAAAGCGCAAACTGTGCGCAAGAGTTATGCTGGTGAACGTCAGTCAATTCACTGTAGAGAAAGTGAAAGTAAAAAACTGACGAGCTTTCTAACGCTGCATTAACGGTGCATATTCTCTGAGACAACGAGAGACTAAACTGCTTCAACATATGCTGATAACGGTATATAACTGTCTTAAATTATTCCCTTAATATTTCTCTTGTAGCCCATATAGTGAAAAACATCAGAAGAAACACCTGAGACAACGAGAGACTAAACTGCTTCAGGTTTTGAAAATCGGTGCACGAAATAAAGCTGCTCTACCACAAACGCCCTGGGACCAGCAAAACGCCTTTGAATTGTGTTTAATGAATTTTTCCCTAGATTTCTCTGTCATCCTATTTTCATTGATGACTGCAGTGTTAATAATTTGAATTATAGGCCTATGACCACTTTAATTCAACTGTATAAATTAATAGACCTGTTTAAAAAAAACTTTAAAAACATTTTCAATGAGGAGAAAACTAATATCAAACATTTTAATTATCCTCACAGCTCTATCATGCAGTGGTGATGCGCTATGAAATTATTGCATCTATCTGTCTGTCTGATTATGTCTGTCGTATTCTGTCTGTTTATCTATCTATCTATCTATCTATCTATCTATCTATTATTATTATTATTATTATTATTATTATTATTATTATTATTATTATTATTATTACAATTTTAACTGTATTTAGTTTTCTAATAAATCTCAGTAAACGTATTTTATATTTTGATATACATTTAAATTTTTCTTAAAGAAATCAACCCTAGGCTATTCATTTGCTGTAATAGCTGATATTATACTGTTAAACTACACATAATAATTATAACAAATACCATTGTATGTCATATTTCCCACAAAAGTGTAATTATTTATATTTTTGAGTAATACAGTATATAAATCAGCAAAATGTGCAACAGCAACCTAATAATTAAGCTTGCAAAGCATAAAATCATATGTACATGTTCAGTGAATGTGAGATGTAGTGA
Source organism: Cyprinus carpio (assembly GCF_018340385.1). Taxonomy (NCBI): domain Eukaryota; kingdom Metazoa; phylum Chordata; class Actinopteri; order Cypriniformes; family Cyprinidae; genus Cyprinus; species Cyprinus carpio. The sequence continues at coordinate 24,822,611 of NC_056602.1, read as the reverse complement.
TACTGCAGTACTGTCAACTGGACCGACACTCTCAGAATGCCCCCGGGCCATCGAGCAATCCTTATTTTTGAGCCGTGCTACACAAAAAACTGTTCAAATGAAATGTTTGTCAAACTGGACACACACACACCTATGTAGCCCATTTAGGCAAGTGATCCGCACTGTTAAGACTTGATATTCAACTCTTAAAGGTCATTTCACCGTCATACATATTCATTCGTTTCTCAGTCTTTTGCTGTTTATGTCTAGTTTTTCCCGTCTACACTATAATGCACCGTGATTTTCTCCGGTGTGTGTGTGCATATGTGGGTAGAGGCAGAGGCAGATATAAAAGGATGTTGACCATGTTTATCTGGTAAGCCTCTCCTTAATGAGCTACTAATTAATGATGAGTGTTGATTTACCCTTAGAAATGTTAGTGTGTGTGCAGTTGATGCGATGTAGCAGCAGCATGTCTCATTGTATACTTCATGGTTTGCAGAATACTTCTGTACTTTTTCTTGCTCTTCATTAAGGGCTCTGAGGCTCGGTTCTAATCTCATGTATAATGTATAACGCTGTAATGTTAGTCTCTCTAGAGCTAGATTTCATCTCAGTGAGAGCGGGCCTGGCCCTTTGATGTATCCCAGTGATTAGGTCTTCCTGTCAAACACCCACCACATACACACACTCGCACTGAGGGATGAAGTCAGTGTTAGACCCTCATTAAAGAGCTTCAGTGGGAGATTTGAGGGCAGGTTGTTGTAGTGTGTGATAAATATGTGCGCTAAATAGTGTGTTTATTATTCTATAGGACCGCAGAATTTGAGATCTAGAGAACAGAAAGCAAACAGAGATACTGTAGGCAATTTGGAGAGGCTGTTTTTGATATTTCCATTATACATGTTCAAACGGAACAAAACAATTATTGTTTTATATTGCATGTGCAAAAGAGCAAAAGAAATGAAAATGATCCATGTTAAACATCCCCCCTACAAACAAAAAAACCCATGGTGCATATGGATCAAAAGACAAAAAGGTTGTTTTTATGTATATTAGAATGTGTCCTGTTTATTAGATTTTTTTTTTCTAAGCAAAAAATAAGGACTCATTTTTTTTACTATGCTTTACAGAAGACACCTACTAAAATGTCATAGAGTGTAACAATAGTTTATGTACCAAAAAAATCTAAATATCGCAGGCATATTTAGAACAAGAATCATGTATTAATAGATTAATTAGATACATTATAAAGCTTTATTATTTTTTTTTTTATTGTCGACCACTAATTGGTTGATCCATTTGTCAGCAAGAAGTTCAAAAAAATTAAATAAAAATAAAATTAAATAAATAAATATATATGGAACATAGGTTATTTAGGAGTTAGTTATATATTCATTTACTTATATGTGTGTGTGTGTGTATATATATATATATATATATATATATATATATATATATTACACAGTATTCAGGTACATCTCAATAAATTAGAATGTCGTGGAAAAGTTAATTTATTTCAGTAATTCAACTCAAATTATGAAACTCGTTTATTAAATAAATTCAATGCACACAGACTGAAGTATTTAAAGTCTGTGGTTCTTTTAATTGTGATGATTTTGGCTCACATTTAACAAAAACCCACCAATTCACGATCTCAACAAATTAGAATGCTTTATAAGACCAATTAAAAAAAAAAAAAAACATTTTTGATTTACTGTACATGTACCTCAATACTTGGGAGGGGATCCTTTTGCTTTAATTTACTGCCTCATTTCGGCGTGGCATTCTGGGAGGTGATCGGTTTTGTGGCACTGCTGAGGTGGTATGGAAGCCCAGGTTTCTTTGACAGTGGCCTTCAGCTCATCTGCATTTTTTTGGTCTCTTGTTTCTCATTTTCCTCTTGACAGATAGATTCTCTATGGGGTTCAGGTCTGGTGAGTTTGCTGGCCAGTCAAGCACACCAACACCATGGTTCATTTAACCAACTTTTGGTGCTTTTGGCAGTGTGGGCAGGTACCAAATCTTGCTGGAAAATGAAATCAGGATCTTCAAAAAGCTGGTCAGCAGAAAGAAACATGAGTGCTCCAAAATTTCTTGGTAAACCGGTGTCAGTGTGACTTTGGTTTTCAAAAAACACAATGGACCAACACCACAATGATGACATTGCACCCCAAATCATCACAGACTGTGGAAACTTAACACTGGACTTCAAGCAACTTGGGCTATGAGCTTCTCCACCCTTCCTCCAGGCTCTAGGATCTTGGTTTACAAATGAAATACAAAACTTGCTCTCATCTGAAAAGAGGAATTTGGACCACTGGGCAACAGTCCAGTTCTTCTTCTCCTCAGCCCAGCTAAGACGCCTCTGACGTTGTCTGTGGTTCAGGAGTGGCTTAACAAGAGGAAACACGACAACTGTAGCCAAATTCGTTGACACATCTGTGTGTGGTGGCTCTTGATGCCTTGACCCCAGCCTCAGTCCATCCCTTGTCAAGTTCACTCAAATTCTTGAATCGATTTTGCTTGACAATCCTCATAAGTCTGCAGTTCTCTCGGTTGGTTGTGCATCTTTTTCTTCAACACTTTTTTTCCTTCCACTCAACTTTTTATTAACATGCTTGGTTACAGGACTCTGCCAAAGAAGCTGGCTGTTCACAATGAATGTTTGTGGCTTTCCCTCCTCGTGAAGGGTGTCAGTGATTGTCTTCTGGACAACTGTCAGATCAACAGTCTTCCCCATGATTGTGTAGCCTAGTGAACCAAACTGAGAGACCATTTTGAAGGCTCAGGAAACCTTTGCAGGTGTTTTGAGTTGATTAGCTAATTGGCATGTCACCATATTCTAATTTGTTGAGATGTGAATTGGTGGGTTTTTGTTAAATTTTTGTTAAAGCCAAAATCATCACAATTAAAAGAACCAAATACTTCAGTCTGTGTGCATTGAATTTATTGAATACACAAGTTTCATATATGCACCTGTATATATATAAAAATGTATGTATGTATGTGTATGTGTATGTATGTGTGTTTGTGTATACAATTAGGTATAATAATGCTGTTTTTTTTATGTACCATGATAATTTTTTAGACTTGACTTGATCTATGGTCATAACAAATACCACATATACAAATCTGTACTTCATTTCCTATACTTTTGTAGGCTAAATTTCTGAATGTGTGTCATTTTAAAATTTTTGGATGTGTTTTGTGGATGTTATTTTGGGGAAAAGGTTTGGTTTAACATTAAGTGAAGTAATATTTTAATCAAAGGGGTTAGGGTTAGAGAGTAGTGATTATAATTAACTCTATTTAGGAATGAACAGAAGTCAACATCCCATGACTTTAAAGCATTTTGACTCCCTCTTATAACTGTTAAGCAGCAACATTTTCTTTATAAGGCTCACAAACATGGCTAAAAACACATGCAAAAGAAGGTCAAGAGTGTATCTACCTTTAATTATCTGAGGGTGAATTGCTTTGACCTACGGTACCTGCGGCATTTGGCTCTCGCCACACACCTTCTCCAGCCGACACACATACCCACAAGCTCATTTTGTTGCTATCCTAAAGGTGAGGATACACTGGTATATATTTATTCATATCATCGCTGGGTGTTATCACCATGACTATAAGCGTTTGTAAACACATGACACACGGTTTTCCAGCTAGATGTTTTCAGTCTTCATTCCAACATGAAGTGACAAGCTATGCCGGCTTGTGTGTGTGAGAGAGAGAGTAAGATGCCCCTGAGCCCCAGACAGGCATCTCCGTTTGCCCTCAAGCTGTGGTGGCATCAGACATCAGTAGCACCCCTGCTGTCTGACATTTCACACACACACACACACACAGCACCCTTCACCATGCACTGTTATGCTAAGCTGCTAAACATAAGATGTGTGTGTCTCAAGTGTGTCACACACCTTAAACCTGGAGTACAAACCAAACTTAATATAACAACTAACCTAGTAAATACTTTTAGTAGTGTGATATCATCTCTTTTCCAATAAGTAGCATTAGTGTAATACAATTAAATGCTTATATGTGTGAGTGTGTATATATATATATATATATGTGTAAATTTATTTATTAAAATAATAATTAAATATATATATATATCCCCCCATTTTTTAAATAGGCATTAAAGTGCACTATCCCAAACTTAAATTGTTGTATTTTATGAACACTTTGGAATATAGAACTAAGGTTGGTCTCTTTTTAAAGAAGAAAATTGGCAGATTTTGGCAAAAGTGGAATTTTTTCAAAAAAATTAAAGTATCAAAAAGTTATAGAAGTTTAAATGTACTGTAAATAAAAATGTGCTATATTATTTTCATTTTATTTTATGTATTATAAATATTGTACATAACAGGTTTTACTCTAAAAATTGGTATGAAACATTAAAGCCTTGTGTCTAAATAAGTTATGTTCCAAATTTGGAGTTGATATGAAAAAAATTGAGGTTCCTGGTGAGATTTTATTTAGGGCGTCATACCACATAAACAGCCACTGGGAGCCATCAAAACTCCTTTGAATTTTGTTTAAATGAATGTTTTCCCTAGATTTCTCTGTATATTTACTTCAATACTCAAAATAACCAAACAAATATGGAATCCTGAGACTCAGACCTTTCCAATGATATGTTTGTTTCCAGATTATAAAAGTTTTGATTCTAAAAAACCGTAATGCATTTTGTAATATGACACTTGACACTGCCCACTAGGGGGAGGAGACCGCCATAAGATTTAAATTACTATTTTCCATGGTAACGCAATGTCGATTTCAAAATGGTTTTCACAGGATGAATCTTGGGCTTCTACGCTTTCAAACGATATATAATTTATGAATGATTACTAAAAGATTTTATAGAGAAAAAGGACATTAAAAAAAAGAGCGCCAAGCGTCCCACAGGTGGGACGGTGACAGTTAAAGGGTTATATATATATATATGTGTAAATTTATTTATTAAAATAATAATTAAATGTATTTTATTTTATGTATAATTGTAGTATAGCTACTGTAAGTGCTTTTTATTTTGATTATGTTATTTATTTTTTTTATTTGTAGATAACACAAATTCTGATGAACAGGGGGATCTGTATTTACCGTGTGCATGTATTTTTTTTTTTTATCTGAAAATTGTTATTTTTGTTCTTGAAGAACTAAATATGTGCTAAACGGATGGCAGTGCATTACAGATCATTTTACACCAATGATCACAATGGATTGTCATTCAGTAAGAGTCTCAAAAACATTTCCATTATTTTGACTTACCTACATTCTCTTAATGTTTTTTTTTTTTTAATTCTGCATCTTACTACTGTTGAGATTTTTTTTACATTTTGGAGAAATCAAAACGCATTTTTGCCCTTATTTGCCAACTTTTATTCAAAGTATATTATATTACTCTATATTAACTTCTTGTTTACATAGTTTATAGAAGTCATAACTTTAACCATGCTAATATAACCACAGCTGTGTGCTCAGCTTAACTGAATCAAAGATTTGCATGGCGTATTATTGCAGAGGTCTTTCCTCAACCTTAAAAATGCGGTGTTCCAATACACCCAAAGGCATTGCCATGGGAACTGCATAGGCATTTGAGAAGAGGTTTCTAAGGACTGGCTCTCCCATTTGTAATGATTTTCACATGTGCACCACAGTCTTGAAGTTGGGTTTGAACATGAACCATACAACTGGATTGTGTATTCTTCATGGACAGCCACAAACAACAACGCTGTTTTGTCACAAGTCAACATAATTCTGGCCAAAAGCTATGCTTGACAATGATGTGCTCACGCAGTCATCCTGCAACCACTAAGAAATTCTGAATGTATTTTTGTCTGAGCTACAAATGTTTGCATGCCCTCTTACACTTCCCTTGAGGGTAAATGAGGGGAGGCAACAAAACATGAAAGCAAAGAGAGGTGGGACGAGGAATGGGCGGTCATGATGAGGATGGCGGGAGAAAGCATTTCACTCCATCAGCGCTGCCGTGAGGGGAATGATAAAAAGGGGCCAAAGAGAGAAACGATTACCGCTTGATTGCTGCAGAGAGAGCAGATAAGACAAGAAAATGGGTATGTTGAGGAGGAAATTCAGAGAGACCTATAAAAATGGTCCAAGTTACTGATTGTGCCACTGGACCAGGTGGCATATGTGATACTTTTTAATACTTTTATTCAGCAGTTGTGCATTAAATTAATGAGAAGACGGAATTTGGGAATCCAGTCATAAAATGGAATTTACTGTATAATGCGGAATAGTACATAATTTGGCAAATTTTTAATGAATTAATCAAAAGTAGGGCTGTACAATGAATCAAATGGCAGCTAGTATCCGAGTGTTAAAGCGCAAAATGACTTTAAAAATGAAGTCTGCATGTTATGAGTGTCTCTGCATGATTGAAGAATAGTTTCATCTGTAGACATGAAAGATCCCTGTGGTGTTTTTTTTAGTTGCTGATGTCTTTATGAGGACATCAACACATGAACTTCATCTGCAGAGCTCTTCTGAGAGTTCAGTTCACTTTACCCTTTCATTTCAGAAGAACTGTCACCATACAACACACAACATATCACAACATCCTGTCAAAATATAAATTTGGCTTGACTTGAAGAAATTTTGACAGAACTGCTTTTATTACAGTAATATGGTCCACAGCAGAATGTAGTTCCTAAAGTAGCAATAATAGCATATTTTTAAGGACTAGACTTTTCATTTGGTTACATTTTAAAAGATTAATTACATTTTGAATGTTAAAATTCTGTAAAAATTGTTATAATTTCTGAAAAATAAAACACTTCATAGGGCACTATTATTATAAAAAAGTTAATTTTTAAAGTTTTGGTTGATTAGACATGCTTCTTGAGTATTAAAATGTAATTAAACTCAAAATGGAATCCAGAAAAATGAAAATGGAAGAGATGGAATTAATTTTGCATGCTTTTTGATCACTAAACTTTGGTGTCAAGAAAAATAAAAAAGGGGAAAAAAGAATTCAGAAGAAAAATTGCAACAAAAATATAAAACATAATTTGAGGAAATAATTTTCTTATGGCCTTACAAAAGTGACAGTTACAAAATAAATGATTTCAAATAAATGCTGTTCTTTTGAACTTTCAAAAATCCTGAAAAATGTATCATGATTTCCACAAAATATTAAGCAGCACAATTGTTTTCAGCATTGACAATAATAAGAAATGTTTCTTAAGAAATATTCAAATCATGCATTTCAGATTTTAGCATTTTAGAATGATCATGTGACACTGAGACTGGAGTAATGATGCTGAAAATACAGCTTTGCCATCACAGCAAAAAAGAAAAAAAGAAAAGTAAAATATATATTGATGTTGAAAATAGGTTTTTGAAATATTAGATTAAAAGAAAAAAAGAAAAGTAAAATATATTCAAATAAACAATAGGTCATTGCTCAACCCACCTGTGATGCACTCTGCAGTTAACTAGCATTATGCATTCATAGTTTATCAATCCCTGTAGGGGGCGAACCTGAGCTCTCTGTACACTCCCTAGGATTGTCTCCATTAGTAATGTTTCATTTGATCCCTGTGTCCTCATGTAATGGGAAGATCAATCATATTGAGAGCAATGAGGTGGGAAAATGGAGTTCGCCGTTTGAGAGCACAGAGGTTATGTCCCCAGTTTTTACAGAAACTCATTCCATTTTTTTTTCAGTGTCAGGCTTTTGATGGGATGCACCACGGTAAACCAGGCATGGCTCTCCGTCACTGTGCACCCAGCGTTCTGCTGGGAAGGTAATAACCTGTGTCGCTTATGTGACATTTCAGAGAAGTATTTTCCATAGCCTTTACTTTCCTCTAATGATATTTATCCAGGTATTAAAGCAATGGTTCACCCAAAAATGAAAATGCTGTCATCGTTTACTCACTCTCATGTCGTTCCAAACCTGTATTACTTTCATTGTGTGTGGAACACACAGGGTGAATTTTATTGTTTTTTATTTTTTAAAGAATGTACTAGTCATTTTTTCATGCAGTTACAGCAAAATGGATAAAAATGATGCAAAAGTTCTCCTTGTGCACTATATTATTTCATCTTTTGAGTTCATGTGATAGCTTTATGTGAAGAATAGACAGAAAGTGAAATCGGTATTCACAGGAAATGGAAGTTTGAAATAGGGAAAGGTTTTCAGATGTAATTATTAGTCAATAAATGAGGTAAACGAAAACTTGTATTATGGTGTAAATTTAAAAAGTGTTACTTCCATAAATTTATTTGATTATATAATGTGTTACCCCTAAAATGGTGTAAGATGCTTCACCAAGCTCATGTCATTTATACAATAAAGATTGTTTCAAAGCAGAGTCACAATAATAAACAAGAAAACAATGGAAACGGTGAAAACGAGAGATATCATCATCATCATCATCATCATCATCATCATACTGTATATAAATGCAATCAACATCATTTATGAGACAATTTCAAATTCTGCTATATGTCATTATTCAGCCTAAGTCAGTTCAGTGTTGATTCAGTTCATTTCTGAACCTACAGTGTATAAATGCATAAATGAGTACACCCCCTCTGAATAAATATAAAAGATGTATTTTATTAATGATCACTAATATAATTAATGGAAAGATGGCAAAATTTAAACATATTAAACATATACTTAATAAAAACAACAAAATTTATGCCAATATTTTCTGTAAAATAAGTAAATTAGCCAATTTTGTTTAAATGAAGGATTGCAGAAATGAGTACACCCGTGATTTAATTCAGAAAATGTATAATATTCTAGTACTTAGTATGTCCTCCAGAACTTAAAGTATACTGCTCTGACCCTTCTTGGCACTGAGTGTATAAGTTCATGACAAATTTTCACATCTGTCCTGTTTAACTACTGGAGGACGACCTCCTTAAATGCTCTGGTCTTTAATGGGGAGCTTTGATCAGCTCATCTCTACAGAATCCCCCACAGCTGCTCAAGAGTGTTAAGACTGAGTGAAATACATGTCCACTGAAGGTTTTTCACCTCAGCATATCTTCACTGTCATGCTGTAAAAATGCCCAATAATGCAGGGAATGAGAAGAGGGTAGCATCTTCTGTTTCAAGTTTTTGTATTACATCACACAGTAGTGTGTGAATTCATGCCGGCATTGATAAAGCACAACTCCCTCACACCTTCAGCACTCATTCATCCCTATATAAAAGCTTTACTACCACTGAACGTCACTGTGGGTACTAAACACTTCTCACTGTACTCCTCTTCTAGCAACACCAGAACATTTGTGATGCTTTTGGATCCGAGATGATTGACTTGGTCTCTTGAGACCAGAGCATGGATTCCCAGAAGTCTCTATTTTGTAAATATGGGCCTTGGAAGAGGTTAAAATAGTTTATTTTGCTTTGGCTACAGTGGGTAATTCTAGTGGTGACAACAACCATGCATGTCACTTCTGCAGGCTGCGTCATACTCTGTGTGCGATAAAGTGCCACTCTTTTCATAGCTTTTACCGGCTCTGACACACTTGCATGTTATTTCTCCTGCTCTTTTTCTAGCAAAAATTCACTCATCACTAAATGAAAACTTAAAGTGAAGACATGATTTTTTAAGGAGCCTTGTCACAAGTCCATTGTTTTTGAATGTCGGTGCTACTTCTGTTATATTTTCACACTTAAAACAATAATTTGGTATTCCTCTTGTACCATTGTCCTCTTTTATGCTAAGAAATAAGTCACCTGGCATATCTCTCCCAAGTGGTTCCACTGCTGCCAGCATTAAGGCTGAGTATGATTCATTGGGCTATACAACACTTTTAATTGCCAGGAAATTACTTGTATTTAAAAGTTTTGGTTCAGTATACTTACCTGTTGATCAAAAATAGCCTTAAACCTATACACTTTTATTTAGTAACTTTCAGGAGGGTGTACTCATTTTTGCAACACAAAATTTTATCACTTTGATAAGAAAATCTTATTTTGCTGAATAATTTTGGCATTCTTCTTTGGTAATTGATCAAGCAGGCTTGTTGGAACATTATATCTCCAAAGAACCCTACCATGTCTTCTAAGTAAAGAGTAATTGCTGAATTTAAGTTTTAGAGGGGGTATTCTCATTTATGCTGTGCACTGTATGTAAAGTGAATCAAATACACGTTCAATTCAGATATAAGTAGCTCTATAGAAAGCAGTGTTGTTATTCAGCTCAATTCAGTTTAATGTTGATTCAGTTCAGTTCAATATCTGTTAATGTAAAATTAATAAATTATGAAACAAACTCGATTGAAGCAGCTCGACACAAAACAATAGTGTCATTATTCAGTTCAGGTTTTTTCTCATCCGAATGTTTCAGTCAGTGCCGGCCCGAAGGGTTGTGGGGCCCTAGGCGAGATAAAAAAATTGAGCCCACAGGTGTAAAAACAGTGAGAAGAGAGCAGAAAAAATACAATTTCAATATTTAAGTGTATACATTTTTATTACATGTAAAAACAAAATCAACATGAAATACATGTGTAAAAATATTTAATCAGATTTAAATAAGTTTGCAAGTACTGCAAAGTATTGTAAAATATTGTAAATGAAAGTGCAAGTGTGTTTGAGAAACACAAATAATTTAAATATTATAAAAATAAAGGATACATAAACAAAATAAAATAAAATACACAAATAAATTCTATATTTAGAATGTGGTGAACTGAAACATCTGCAGCAGGTGCCTCGGTTGGAGTGGCCTCTATAGCTTGGGAATCAGAAGGATGGGATTCTGAAGATTGAAGTTTCGCCTTAGGATCAGCGGATGGCCCTTAAATATACAATAACAGAAATTAATGGATAATGTAATGATTGATTTCAATGCAGCAATGTATCTACAATGTTGTATAATATAATATGAATACAACCAGTGTGTTATATCAGAGTGCAAACTAAAAAAAATATTTTATTTACCAGGAGTGCTATGAATAATTCCAGATGTAGCAGCATCAAATGTCTCTGCAGCTGTAGGTACACTGAGAAATTTCAGCATAGACCCTGGTACATAAATAAAGCCAGAAAACACTAATTTAAAAAATGAAGTATATAAATATGACATATACAAATAATGCATGAATCAAAAGCATTTATTGTAAATGCATAACATACAAATATGCATACATAACTAGAAATACATAAAGTTTTTTTAAAGACTTTTTTTTATCAACAAAACTTTGCATTAGATATTGGACAGTGGGTTAAATTTGAATTTGGAAAGAGGAGGAGACCTTTTTTAGCATGAATTAGTGGGATGGATAATTAATTGATTATTTAATGAAACATACATGCTGAATGTGGCCTAATTTTCTCTCACATATTACACAAGTATGTCTGTGATCATGGGCATCATCACATTTATTAAATCAAGTATTAATACTACACTAATAAATAATGTATTATGTTTAGCGAAACATACCTTTACATTGAGCCTGCTTTTCTTCATCTGCTCTTCTCTTCTTTCTTTTTTCGGCTCCGGAAAGATATCGTTTGGATGCCATTTAATTTCAAATTAAAATAGCATCAATGTGCATTGCATAAATTAGAAATACGTAGATCAAAATAGCAACCAGACTTATGACGTTATATAACTTTAGACTTATTTAAGAAACTTTCTCGAGTATATATCGAAAGGAATTTACAGAGATATGTGGCTAAGTGGAATATGTGGAATCTGTACTAGGAATACGTTACGACATTCTAGTTCACCCAATAGCCTATTGCGGGAGGTGTTATGCTAAATAGAGTGTGGTGCTGCTGTGTATGTTTCTAATCTTTTTTTTCGCTTTTATTTAGACAGTTTTTTTACTATTATTATTATCGTTTTCAGCTCTTTGTCATGTATGAATTTTTCAGAGATATTCTTTTAATAAAATATGTTTTGTATTTTGCTCACCGTCATTGTGAATTGTATCGTGTTTAATGGTGTCTGTGCATTACAAAAGCGTTCCAATTGACACATAATCACTCATACTATATGTGGACATTTGAAAAAATAAAACAACTAAAAATGTGTGACATCATTCGCGGGCCGCGGGGCCCTCAAATCAAAGAGGGGCCACAGGCGACCGCCTGTATCGCCTGTTGGACGGGCCGGCACTGGTTTCAGTGCATCAATTTGAAAATATTACTAAATATTAATTTTCTTTTACGCGAACCAAATGACACTGAGGCAAGAAACCCACATTATATCAGGTGACTGAAATGGAGAAAAAGAACCTTGGGGAATCCAGGCTCAGTCAGTGGACAAGTTCTTCTCTTGTCTGAATAAATGAACATGGTGTGATTTATAATTCCAGCCTGCATCACAAGTCAGATTTGTGAATTAATGTTATTCAAAAAAACAAAACAATAAAATGTATCCATCTCCTTCTGCTTGTAGATCGGGATACGTCACACTGGCATTAGGTGGGAAGGAAGAATTGTAGTCTGTCCAGCAGATTGAAACATGAAGGTAGAGAGCTGCCTTTTAGCCAGTAGTAGACATTCTTGATGTGTCAATCATTTATGGCAAATCAACTTTTTAGCTCAAATCACACTATAAAACTGTAATTTTCAGGTTGGTTCAGCTGTGCATGCAATGCAGGTGTTATGACTGTTCTACAGAGCAGCTGATGCCCAATTGGCTTGGGTAATTGAAAGGCAAGAACTTTCTTCCCACCCGCTGCCACGCTGAGTGTTGTGATTTTTCACATTAAATTTTTATGCGTTTTCTCATTCTCCTTATAATGTCTATGACTGTATTCAGCAGCTGCCCTTGGGGCCTTTTGTCTCCACTCCACTATAAAAAATGGCAAGGCTCAATTCAACTCATATCTCTCCTGGAATTCACTATTTATAGTTCAGAATGCTTTATTATTCCCAAAAAAGGTTGTCAAGGATTCCAGGAATTAAGTCTTTAACTGTTCATAATAGTTCTGCAACAAATGCTGACTCCCCGCAAGCTATAACCATGTTTATGCTGAACTCCAGGAAGAGGATTACAGTGTTAAGTGGTATAAATTTCGAAAATGTTAGCACAGTTGATTAAATTCATCATTGTCGTCCCCAAAATAAGCCCTGACGCTTCCTCTACAACATTCTTTGGGCTATTTGTTTCTCAGTTTAATTAATAATAAATAAAGGTTTCTAGGCAGAGAGTTTAATTAATCTGTCAAACTCCATATTTGTCTTTTTCTTTTAATTACAAAATAATTTTGGCAGCTGTGGTTGCAGAAAAACCCAATTACGGCCAAAAACTGTCAAATTTTACAGTATAAAACTAAGGTATTTCTGCTATTAAAGGGAATCTAATGGCACATAGTTCATCAGTAGCTTCGCCACAAGCAGAAAGTTTATCCAGAGAGTGCAGTGCAAACACAAAACACCATCAGACACACGATACTTAAAACAATTCAGCAAAAGCTTGTAACATAGGACGAAGTGTGGCAGGGCTGTCAGTTTTTTGACTGTAAAAACTCCATATTAACAGCTATTTGTCTTTTTCTTTTCCATCCTCAATGAAAATGAAAATGCATTATGCAGATCTACTTTGTAAGCAGCGCTGCAATTATAACATAGAAACGTTGGTGCTCATGAAAGTAGTGTTCTTTTAGATAAATATTCTAAATATTTGCCGTAACGAACGCATCCATTCATTCAGGTGCTGAAGTGAAAGGCTAAATAGGCATGCAAAATCTACAGCTCCTATTACAGGTGTGTAAGGTGTCACCTTTTAATTTGGATTGATTGCAGTGTATTCTAAATATTTTTAATATACAGTTGTTAAAATTTTGAGTTGGTTAATTATGTTTTGTCCTAAGACAAGAATGCATTTTGGTTTTAGGTTTTCAGACAACTTTGATGAAAGGTTTTGATCCACTTCAAATGTTGACTACTGTAAACTTGTTCTGTCGACCAGCGTCATTTCCAGACAGATCATTCGCCACTTTATTATGAGTTAAAAAAAATGCACGCTCAGGTGCAGCATTTTAAATTTCTGCTTACAGTAAATGGCATCGCACCTGGGGCTGACTAGCAAAATAGCTACAAAAGTAAAAGCAAAGAAGTTTGTATTCAAATTCAGAAAGCAAAAAAGTACCTTATATGTGTTTAACTTCTAAATTGTGCTGATGATTAGTCTATACATTACTGCTCTTACATAACACTTTCAGTTTCAGTTAACTTGAAGCGTCTCTTACACTTGATTTGAGTAGGCTACATAGTGCATATTTAAGGTAGCAATACAATACATATCCTATTTATTAATATTAATAATATGAAAATATATAGTTAATATTGGTTAAATGGAAGGGGGAAATCCTGGCCATACGCAGCTAGGATTTTTCTTTTTATAAAACACTGATGTTCATTTACTGAAGTGGTATTCAGGAACTGTGAGTAAATTACTGAAAAAAATTCTGCAAAATAATAATAATAATAATAATAATAATAATAATAATAATAATAATAATAATAAATATAATAATAATAATAATAATAATAATAATATCATGGCTATAATATCCACAACAAGCAAAAAATAGATTACCTTAGATAAAGTCTGATTATGTACGTACAGGACAGGTCAAAATTTTGGACACATTACAGTTTTCAATGTTTTTGAAAGAAGTCTCATATACTCATCAAGCTTTACATTTATTTGGTCAAAAATACAGAAAAAAAAGTGATATTGTGAAATATTAATTTTAAAAAATAAAAAACAAAATAGAAATCTTTTATAACAATACAATATGTTCAAATGTTTGCAATACAATGGGTCAGTATTTTTTTAAAAGAAATTAATACTTTTATTCATAAGGATGTGTTAAATTGATGCTGACAATTCAATATGACTCACAGAACTAGATATTTTTAAGTATGATTAAAAATAGAAAACTATTATTAAAAAAGAAATAAATAAAAATAATAAATAATTCACAGTATTATAGTTTGTTATAGTTTCTGTATTTCTGATCAAATAAATGCAGACTTGATGATCATAAGCGACTTTCAAAAACATTACAACTAGTAATGTGCCGAAAACTTTTGACCTGTACTGTACAAGTAAAAATATAAACATTTTAAAATTAAATGTTGTATAAATAAAAAGGCTCGCAATCATATTTGTTTCAAGTGCTTTTTATTGGGGGTGGGGGTCCTCCAACATGAATTTTGCCTAGGGCCTCCAAATGGCTAGAACCGCCCCTGCATACTGTATTCACCCCATAGAGTTACATTGTTAAATACAAAAGGAGGAGGAAAAATGATTGCTGTTAAAGTTTACCAAAAAAAAAAAAAAATCATATCATCATGTCATTTTCAGTTACAAAGAAACTGCAAGCAACATATTGAATTAAATGTAAAAAATGTTAAGAAAAACTGAAATAGCATTTTCTTATAAAATATACTCCAATAATCTTGTAAAAATGTAAAAAAAAAAAAAAAATCTAAATAAAAATTTAATTGTATGTGTGTTTGTGTTAATAAATCTGTTTTAAACTGCTTGATTCATATAGGTAATTTCATAATGCCTTTGTGATCTTTTTGGATCTTCTAAGTTTTGGTTACTTGGACTTTCAATGGAGGGACAGAAACCTTTCAGGTTTCATTAAAAATATCTTAATTTGTGTTTTGTTTGGAACAACACCAGGGTGAGTAAATGACAAATGTTATTATTTTTGGGTGATCCAATCTTTCATATAAGTGATACTGATTAAGGGATTTTCTGAGATAAAAATACAAGATTTTAAGTAATTGTCTCTTTAAGTTTTTAATGAGTTTATGTTTTATGGATGGACATTTAAGTTGTTCTCAGCCTCTTGCAGATGAAATGGTCTTTTTGTTGGTGTAAATGGTTATTGGTCATAGTCAATGAGGCTTTACTAATAGAGGTAGGAGCTCAACCTTTAGAAGATTGAGCTGTTTTGTCCCTCATGCTGCTCTCTCTCCCTCCCAAGTGTCTCTGTTGTGAAACAATATCATCCTTCATTGTGATGTCCTCAGCTGGAGCTTTAAAAACCAAACATAACTTCATAAGCCAGAAACTTTTTCAGGAATGTAGCTGAGTTTCATAACTTACTGAATTATTTTGTCTGAGATGCCACTTGCCTGTAGGGATATTTTTGTTAAGTTGAATCAAGTTTAATGGATGAAGTTATGATAGGAGCTCTTTTTCAAACCTAGCAAGAAGCCTACCTAGACAGTTTTTAAGATGACAGGCATAAAATGAATATTCAAAATGCATGCTCTTCAGTAGAGAATAATGTATATTGATTAAAAACTGCAAAATTAAATGGGCTGTTATCCAACATTTGTGCGTTAGGGTATTACGTTATTATTAACATTTATAACATCAAACTCAACGTAAATCACGTTTTAGTTGTTTGAAAGCTATTTTGTGTTGCTTGCTGATGTCAAAACTGAGTGATGGAACAGAGATGCATTTTTAGAAGACTAAACTAAAAAATGCAGTCACATTATGATAAGATTGTGAAAAGCATAAACAATCTCAGATAACATCTAAAAATATAGGATAATTATAGATTAATATGAGATTAGTGAGCTTAATCAGATTAGTAGCGTGAAAAGTCAATTAAATGAGGACTAATCGTGCGTCTCTCATTGCAGCTGTTGGATAAGTTGGATAAGACACAAGAGCATGTAGAATGAGCCACACGCTGTTAAAATTCATCGCATGATGCGAGATATTTACTCAGCAAACTCTTCCGGCAAAATGCCTCTCAGACTTGACAGCTGTGCCGAGCGCACACCTTTTTAGGAGGCTGCTTATGTAACGTGTCAAAACTATAAACTCTGCCTTCACAAACTCCCATCTACCCCTTTACCAGAGATGGGTTTGTTGGAGCTGATGGCTATTCAGATCGCCTCCATCTCAATTTGTTTTTCGTAGTATAATGAATATGCTTTTTATGTCACAATGGGAGGCTGAAATGGAATTTCCTTGTTTGTCAGAATAAAAGACAAACAAGCTTTGCTGTAACTCATGCGTTTTAACTTTTGCCATTTACAGAGACAGCATGTAAGCAACAGTCTGCACTTTGCTGATTAAAGCAATAACAGAACCCGAATTTGTTTGGTTTTTACACTTAAAATAGCCCACAACTGAGTTTAGAATATGCAGTAAAATTTATTCTAATTTTGTGTACTAGTAAAAAGAATAGTTTGTCAAGGCAGCTTTGAATTTTGGCTTGGCAAAGCCTTGTCTTAAGTTGAAAATGGCTTTAATAATTCTATTGACTGATTGATTTTTTTTTTTTAATTGATATGAATTTTAGGGATGTAACAATATCAAAATCTCACGATATGATAATATCTCAAAATGAAATCCACGATATGATATTTATAAAAGATTTTCTACATTTTAAAGTTAAATTCTTCTATCTAATTCACTTTGAGAGTTAAAAATTTAGAGCTCCAACCCATGTTCCTTTTGTTCGATAGAACAAAACTTAAGCCAGAAAAAAAGTAAATGAATTGACTTGTACCTGAAATTTAAAGGGTATCAGTCTAAATTACATTCACACTGGTGTTTTAGAAGCCAAACTAATTAGAATACAACAATAATAATAATTTTATTATTATTTTATTATTTATTACTATTATTCTATGAAAGAAATAGCCATATATTGTGAAAGAGTTGCACTGTAAAACAAATGAAAATTAATATTTTATAGTTATATTATTTTTGCTTTACACTACAATAGGGAAATTACAATACGTCTTTCCTAATTTCTACACTTGAAAGGGATATTTAGAATTTTGACTGCAGTAACATTACTCATTTACCCTCTGGGGCCTGAGGGTGTTTTGGGGGCATAGAGAAGTTTTGACATGCCCTGATATTTGTGTTTCTTTTTCAGTTGCTTATAAACACATAAATGGCTAAAGTCTAATAACACTGTAATCAGCACAAAGTGGGCTACAATAATATGTGAGCAGCATGTACATGATTGTGTTTTTGAGAAAGCGACGTTTATGCGGGGTTAGTGAAAAACTAAAATTTTGAAGTCACTGAAATAAGGCAATAAAACGCCTAGAGAAGATTTGTTCACAAGACTTTTGAGAACAGATTTTGAAGCCTAGAGTTTTTGCTTCAAAATGATGTGAAAATCATCTTGATTACTCACTCACAGAAAACAATATATTGATTTACATTTTTTAAGACACTTTTTGTGTAGGAAAGGTAATGCGAGAAGGCGTCAACTATCATGCATAATGCTGTTTCACACCTGAGAAGACAAAGGCCCGCATAATGAGCTGCATAATGAGCCTTTCAGTCAGGTGTGTGACTGTGAGAGGAAGAGTTAAAGAAAGACTCTGAGGACAAAATACATTTTTTTAACTACATTATTAACATTATTGTGATGGTCACTGATACTAGTATTAATTTATAGAAAAAAAGAACACGATTACCACATAGCACAAATATCATCAGTGATATTTACAGCTTACTTGATACATTTACACCTCAGAGGATCCCGGGTATAACACATTCAAAATACTTACACCAGAGTAGATATTTATGAACAGAAGCTTAGTTACATTCATAAACACAAGCATGCTTTGTATGTAGGCCTGTACAGTATATATAGTTATAAACATATGTGGCTATATTCGTGAACAGAGAATAGCCTCTCTCAGTAAAGTTTTGTCTAAACCATTCTTACTGACATTAGGCTTGCAAAAAATACATTTTTTTATATCGTATTGCTGTTTATGTTATATATAACATAAAAAATAGAAAAAGAAAAAAAAACATCCTGGCATGGTGAGACATTTAGATGCTGTGAATGAAACTTTATAATGTTTCACTTGATTATAAATTTAGTCAGGAATAATAGTTTGAAAAAAGTCTAACTAGTAAAATGCGTACAGGTTATGTGAAAACTAATACAAGTAGGATAATAAAAAAAAAAGACCTCATGTTTAGGATCTCTGCTTGATCAAGCCACTGCATCAATAATCCAAAGCTAATCCAAAGCAGACCAAGGCTGCAGACAGCGCACCCTGTTTGTTTTCTTTATTTTATAAATGCACAAAGTTTTGTTGTTATTATGTGTATACAAATAAAATTAGACCCTTTACAGATTCTATTGATGTATTGCTCTTATCTGTATGATCAAAGCTGAAAGTGTAATTTAAGTTCTTTTTCAGGAGAAGATGCCTCAAAACGCATATTTGCGTTAGTCGGCACCAGAGGGTTAAACCTCTATCTGTCAGTAATCCATACCACACTTTTTAGACCGCTTTTATTTTGACGAAAATGCCAGTAGAGCTTTTAATTTGATTGAAAACTCCAGCTTAAGCGAAAACAGGCTTACAGAACATGTCTCATTACAAATCTAGTAAAATGCCTTTAATCATCTGCCCATTAAAATGTTGGAAATTATGCAAATGTGAAAATAAAGCATAACTGGTTTTTATTGCATTCCCAAACATGCGCTAAACTCACAGCACATGAAATAAACAAGTTCCCTGTGAACTGAGTCGTTCTGAGTCACATAAAAGTCTGGATCGATCGTCTGAATGAAGTGCGTGCTTCACTTTGAAACACGCAGCTTAAACAGACTTGATGAAGGGATTAAGCCACATTGTGCTTTCGGTCTTAGTTCGTTTGACAGATACTGAGCCAAAGCATAATGGCCCAAAACACAGCTTTAAATACCTTTTATGTTATAATAAGTTTAAAGGGGTCATATGATGCTGCTAAAAAGAACATTATTTTGTGTATTTGGTGTAATGAAATGTGATTTATGCGGTTTAAGGTTAAAAAACACATTTACCACATGCTGTACATAATTTTTTCTCCTCTATGCTCCGCCTTCTGAAACGCGTTGATTTTCACAAGGTTAAACGCTCTGAAAAGCGAGGTGTGCTGTGATTGGCCAACTATCCAGCACGGCCGGAGTGACGAGACCAAAACATAAAATCCAATTATAAACGTGATATAAACATAATTTCTAGTCTGTTTTCTTTTGAAAAGCAAAAACAAAGTAGTTTCGCTTTCTCAACAGAGCAACATCACACACCGCGGCCTTGAGTGAGCAGAGGCCAGAGGCCTAGAGTGATTCGTGGTCTAGAGTGAGCCACGGCCGGCTTGAATGAGCAGAGGCAGGCGGCTTGAGAATGGTGCGGCAGGCAGATTCTATGAAGGAGCGTACCTTGGTCTTGCAGCAACCACATGTGATGACCCCTGGCTGAACGCCGCTTCGTCCACGGTGAAAGCCGATTCGGCTATCCACAGTGCAAAGTTGATGTATTTCCTCAGCGACCAGCACAGATCAGCTCCAGGCATGACAAATCGGAAATCATCCTCTTTTGGAAGGCCAAAGAAAGTAGTTTCGCTTTCACAGTGTTACACAGCGTCTATACGACATGGCGGCAGTGGCAACAACAATAATACAATGAGAATAAAAGTTACACTTTCTTTCTTTGCGTGAACATCTGTGCAGCGTTATGCAAATCTTCCCACATACTGATGTAGATATGTGGGGGCATGTTATAATGAGCCGTTTCTGGGGGCGTGGACGAATGTTAACTTTTATAAAGAATGTCTCTTTGGGTTTGAGACTTCAGTCTTTGCAACGTCACAGATCTTTATTCACCAAGAGCTTGTAACACTCCAAAGAGAAAGGAAAATTTGATATCGCATCATATGACCCCTTTAAATATATTTTAAAAATCTACATGTTTTACCCATCGTTTCATACTGTCATGTGACCATGATGATATCGAGACAGTTTTGCTATCGCTATCGATACCACAATATTCACAATATCGTTACATCCTTAATGAATTTACATGTTAGACAGACAGATTTGGAAGATTTGCCAGCAAAACATAAGAAAGAGAAAATTCATGCTATAGATTTGACAGTCATCTTCAAGTTGACAGGGCTGCTGTAATTGATTTTGTCAGTTACACTGAAGTCCTCAGGTGTGCGGTTTTGACTGACTGTATAATTTATCACCAGCTTGTAGTCACATGCTGAGCGTCAGGGAGTTTTGAGCATGCACACGTAGCACACTCACCCAGGCTCTCTCATATACCTGCCGAGAGTGAGACTTTCTGAACAGGGGCTCATTATTAATAACACGCCAATTAGAAAACTTATGCATGCTCACAAAGATCACTGATGAGGGCAGTTTAGTGAGAGAAAGAAAGTGCACTCTCCTTTTCTCTTGCTCTTTATACGTTTCTTTCTTCTCTCATACATTATCTATAATCACCCATGCTCTGAGGAACAGAAAAGCATGTGTTCCAATTAATTGTCTTTTGAATTGACTTCTGGTGAGTTGTTTCTATATATAGATGAAATTATTGTCATAGGTTCTTTTTTTGAACAACAGTCAATTTGAGCTTTGTTCTGTATTTTAATTTGTCAGACATGTTGCAGGTTATTGAATATGATGCAAAGTCCAAGAAATACATATAAAAACAATATTGCTTTTATTTTATTTTTATTACTCCTTAAATACTCACCACAGGAGTAATAATAATTGACATTTATTTATTGCAATTTTTAGATTAAAAATATATATATTAAATGTTTACTTTTAAATATAATAATAATGAAATATATAAATAACTGCTGGTTTGTACATGATGATATATGCAAAGATCATTTTTGTTAGTATTGCATGGTTTTTATTTGCATTCAATTAAAAAAAAAAAAAACTGAAGTTCTGGTCTTGTTAGATTATTGATGGTCGTCCATTCATTCATTAATTCATTGTTGTGAACTACGTGACACCAGTATTGTATTTTATGGCCACTATCTATCGCTGCACTGCACAATATGGCACATGCTGACGTCTGCATGCACACCAGTAACTACCTCAGTGCAGTGCCTCATCACAGACACTTTCACTGTCTGCAAATATTGCTGGAACATTTATATTTTGTTTCTTCTTCTTTTTTTTTTTTTATTCAGGAGATAAAACAAACCCAACTTTGACTTTGTCTGTGACCGCTAACAGGATTGGTTCAAAATCTGCACACCTCTCCACTATAAGCCCTCTCACCTTGCCTCACACTTTCTGAGGTTCAAAGCTCTTTGCACTCTTTGGTTGCTGCTCACTGGTTTGAGAATTTATAAGGATGGAGGAACAAAGTGAGAGAGGGAGTGGGACAGGGGGAATCAATATCAATGGTGAAAAATTGCACACAATTGCAGCAACATCCTTACAAATTAGCACACTCTATAGAAGCGCATCGGTAGGTAATGGGAAGTAAAAAATCCCATTCATTTTCTCCATAGAGAAATAGATTTTTTGAGATAATGTATAAACCTTTCAAGACGAGCCTAATGTGAGGTCCAAGGTTGCTAAATGATGATATATGCTTGTGGGGAAGGCACAAGTCAGTGTGCTTCCAGCTTCTTCTTTCAAGGCATCAGGCTTAATTGCTGTATTCCCAGTGAAGTACTACACTCTCTTGACTAGAGGCTTCACATTCAGATACATTTCTGTGAGCATGGAAATGGGAATTGCAGAAAAGAGCTCTGTAGCATCCATCTAGTCATTATTTACTTTATAAGTTATATATTTTAAATTGTTTTATACAAATGCATTTAATTCTAGTTAAGGTGAAGTAAGCAATATTGAGAGCTAGTGGTTAAAATGGACACTGCCATCCAAATTCAAAATATTGGAGAGTGTTGTTTCTCCTGCCCCCTCCTTCTCACACTTGACGCTCTCACGGGTTGCCAGATTGAGGACACACAACAGGAATGATCACAATTGACATTGATTGATACAATTGATTGTAAGGCGACATGCCTTTAAGTTGTTAGTGGATGAGTTGATTTATCCATGTTTTAATATGCCTCTGGTTATAGAATTTTTAGATTTGGTACAATCTGTGATCTCTGATGCAGTTCGTTTGTTCACTCCCATGACTGTAATATGCTGTGTTTTCGATTAACTGCCAACCCAGAGTGTTGAAATTCTATTGGGTAAATTGGCAGAGGGCGAAATCACACAGACCAAAACAAAAACAGACATTCTGACACAGAACACACATTTCAAAGCAGAATAACTGGCTGTAAATTTGTTTTTCGGAGAAACAAGTATTTCTAATCTGCAAACCAGTGGCGGTTCTATATTGAATTACACCCTGGGCGAGACCTTCTTCGAGCTTCGCTGCTGCAAACATATTAGGTCTGTGTTTTTTTGTTTTAGTACAGTTAAAAAATTATATATAGCACTTTTAATATAGTCAGTTGTTTATATTGTACTATTTTTTCAGATTAATTTCAGATTAGTTTCAGATTAAATTCATTAAATTGAAATTATACATTTTAAATATATATATTTTTTATTTAAATGTAGTATTTTATTTTTCTATAAATATGTGCACATTTTATACCCATAATCAGTGATTTATAGTCAGATTTATATTGTACTTTAAAATATTGTACTATTGTTTCAAATTAGGATATTTCATCCACAAAGCTTCATGGAAGGAGTGTATTGTATCCAAAAAAAAAGTACAGTCATTTATCTTTTTTCATTTTTCAAATCGTTTTTTGCTTGGAATTAAATGTTGTAATCCTGTGATTAACCTCAGAGCTGGTTGTTTTGGTTCATGTTTTATTGAAGAGTATGTTGAAATGCCATTATGGAAAAGTAATAGGAAAAATACATCCAAAACTGGTGTTCAAAAACACCTAGACTGCACTTTAAAGGCTTGAAATGTCTTAGAAAATCTAAATAAATTGTTCATGGATTGACTAGTCATTTGCTGGATGACTATAAGCATGGGTTATCCAGTCACCCTTATGGTCTGACAGGCTGATAAATGCCTCAGTCATGCTTTACGAAAGTCCTTTTATATTTCTGTTAGAAATCCTTTCTTGTAGTTTCTTTAAGGTCTTGGTTATACAGTAAATCTGTCCTCATGTAGACAGCAACTGCTGTCACCACTGCAACAGCTCCATCTCTTTCTTTGTCAGCAATAGGCTTGCCACATGCCTCCCTATGTAGCTTCAGAGGATCAAACACTTGGCATCCTTTTCCTTTGTAACATCCCTCCTTCCTCTGTGCATTCTCTCACAGATAGCTCTCCTTGTCATCATATATTAAAGTAACAAGAGGTTTCCTATCCTGATTAAAAAAAGTGGTAAAATTGCTGTAATATGTAGCTTTGGATTCATTTTTGATTATAAATAGCATCAGCAATATTATAACAGATATCAGTGTTCAATAAATGATTGTATTTAATAGTAGAAGAAGAAAATGTAACTATATGCTCACTCATCCCATTTTGTTCAGTAGTTGTTTTAGTGGAAAACAACTTCACAACTTTCTTGAAAGACGCAGATAAAATAGTAGGATCTGAGTTTTATGTTCTGTCAGCTTCGAACTATTTTCTTTTCTGCTCGTTTTTCCTTTTGTTCCTCATTTGCTTATTGTCTGACTCTGTTTTTCTATTCTGATTAGCTTTGTTCTCTTCGTCAGTAACAACTTTTAGGTCATAGTGCCATTAGGCAGAAATCATAACTCCCTCGCCTCAGTGTTGTGACAGACTGAGCTTTCACATTCTCACAAAGAAATACAAGTAATGGCTCTCCACACTGCTTTCAACAATAACCGTGCTTTGTGTTCATGCGGCAGTCTTAGCGATTGTTGTCCTGGCTTGAATCTGTCGTCAGCGAGAGGCTTTATCCGGGGACACGGTCTTGGAGAGGTTGGGGGAGCGATCAGAAATAGTCATTCAGCTGTCTTGCCGCTGTCTCCAACGTCTAGTTTTCAATCAGTTCTGCAGCCAGCTGTTTCTCGACTCTTCTCATTTCCCGCAATGATTGTGAGCCACAGTTTGAGCTTCAGAAGTGCCGTTACCTTCGAGCGCTTCAGGAGGCATTTGCAGGAGCTAAAAACAGCTAATTTGAGTCACATAATCAGTGACGTCTAATAGATGCATGTGTAACAGGCCTCCTCAGCAGTGCTGTTGAGAATCAATGGGGAATCGGAGCACAGCTGAGAAAAGAACCCTTATTTGAGCCGTCGGTGGCAAACGAGCCAAATCAGGCAAAAGAGCCATCTGCTCCTGAACTGTACAGTACAGTATATAGAAGTTTAACCAATTAGATAAATGCGCTGTCTGAGGGGGCAAAAAGGCTGTAAGATGGCCTTTTATAAAAAAAAAAAAAAAAAAAAAAATCACCATGGTAACCAGTGTTTCAGCAACATTTTTTTTTTTTCAGCACATTTGTTTTAAAGAGTTAATAAGGGATCTCTTTTTGAAGGGGCCATTCACACAGTGTGTATATGTGTGTGTGTGTGTGTGTTTGTCATGCCAGTGTTTTTTTTTTTTTTTTTTTTGGTATGCTGAATGTGTATGTTCATGAGTCAGGCATTTGCATGTCTGTCTATCTCTTTTGTTCATTTTGTAAATGAGTTAGTGCTGTCAAACAATTAATCGCATCCAAAATAAATGTTTTTGATTACATAATATATGCGTGTGTACTGTGTATATTTATTATGTATGTATAAATACACACACATGCATGTATATATGAAAAATGTTATGTTCATATATACAGTACAGACCAAAAGTTTGGAAACATTACTATTTTTAATGTTTTTGAAAGAAGAAAGTTTCTTCTGCTCATGGAGCCTGCATTTATTTGATCAAAAAAAAAACAGAAAAAAATTTAATATTGTGATATATTATTACAATTTAAAATAATTGTTTTTAAAATTTATTATACTTTAAATTATCATTTATTTCTGTGATGCAAAGCTGAATTTTTAGGATCATTATCACATGATCCTTAGAAATCATTCTAATATGATGATTCATTATCAAAGTTGGAAACAGTTCTGCTGCTTAATATTTTTTCAGAACATGTGATACTTTTTTTTAGGAATACTTTTGAATAAAAAAAAAAAAAAAAAGAAGCTATGTTTTTAAAATAAAAAATATTTTGCAATAACAATATACCCACTGGTCAGTAATTTGGGGTCAGTAATTTTTTTTCTTTCTTTTTCTCTCTTTCTTAAAATCAATACTTTTATTCAGCAATGATGTGTTAAATTGATAAAAAAGTGATAGTAAATAAAATATATTATTAGAATATATATTATTAGAAATTTTTTTTTTGAATAAATGCAGTTCTTTTTAACCTTTTATTCATCAAATATATTAGACAGCAGAACTGTTTCCAACACTCATAATAAATCAGAATATTAGAATGATTTCTAAATGATCATGTGATAGACTGGATGTTACATGTGACACTGAAGGCTGGAGTAATGATGCTGAAAATTCAGCTTCTTTGCATCACAGGAATAAATTATTTTTTTTTAAAAAATATTCAAATAGAAAACTATTATTTTAAGTTGTAATAATATTTCACAATTTACTGTTTTTTTCTGTATTTTGATCAAATAAATGCAGGCTTGATGAGCAGAAGAAACTTCTTTCAAAAACATTAAAAATAGTAATGTTTCCAAACTTTTTGGTCTGTACTGTATATATATATATATGTAAAATTATATGTGTAAATTATATGAATAGAACTATATATGTAAATACATGGAAATATTTTCTTAATATATACTGTATTTGTGTGTATTTATATATAGGCCTACATAAATATACACAGTACACACACATTTATTATGTAAACTAAGACTTTAATTTTGAATGCGATCAATCATTTGACAAATTGAAAAATTATAATCTGTATCTGGATACAAATATATTGGTACCAGATTGGTTAGCAAATAATAGATATTCGAGTGTATGATGCTCATTAAATATAATGCCTTTAGCAAATCTAAAAAAACCTTACATTTTTACTTTGCATTGTAAAATTGTGATGTCTAAATAAAATTAACTAAAATTCTAGACATATAATTGGCCATAACATTATAATAATTATCGTATGCTAAAAAAATTGTTGTAGAAACAAGAAATTGCTGGTATTTCACAATTTATTACACAATTAATTGTAAAAAAAGAAAAGAAAAAAAGGCAGTAACACATTAATTGTAAGATTTTGAAGTAGAACGACTGGAAATAGTATTTTCATGTAATCTTTGATTTATTTAAAAATATTTTTATTGATTTTTAATCTTTTTAAAAAATTTTAGCTTTGCATGCTTGGTTTTCATTCATTGTTGTTAAAAATGTTTTTGCAATTTATAATGAAATTCAAGTATGTTCTGCTTTCTCAATATGCCTACAATATATACTTTATTGAATATTAGAAAATGCTAAATAATGTTTACAGAGAATCATATATCCAAAGTTAAATTGAAGGTCACTCTATTGCCCCCTACTGAGGTTTATTACCACCAGAGCAAGAACAAAAAAAAATGCATTTACAGTACTTTTTCTGTTTTTAACAACATTTGTATTTTAATGGAAACTATGCAAATTATGGTACATTTTTATAAGAGTGATCCTCAGAAGTAGTAAATGCAGACTCCCTCTCTCATGGTAAAACAAGCAAAAATGATAAATCCCCTGTGTCTTCTGTTTTGTTATGGGTTTGTTTTATTTTTTATTTATTACTTTTTTTGTATGTCTTGGCCATGGTTTGTGACCACTGTGACAGGAGGGAATCTAGGGAGGATTATAAAGCTGCTCTGCCATTTCTGACACGTAGGAAAGGAAATAGAGAAGGACAGAGATAAGCACAGGGAGAAAATTTAAGTAAAAATGTCAACGTTAAAAGGGGTTATAAAAAAAATAAAAGCAAAGCAGATGAGGAATGACCAAAGATATTTACAGTTGAAAATGGGAAATAAAGAGAGTGGCACAGTGATAATGTTCTCTAAAACCTCTGGTCTTCCCCCTAACAAATTCTCTGTCTTCCCTTGACAGGATTATTATATTATTACCTCATTTTATTGGCGGAAGAAGAAGGTGGGCGAAGCAAAGGGAGAGAGAGAGCGATACAGAGCATCTGTCTTATATCGGCTCTGCCTCAGAACTCAGAATCCAAGAAGTTAAGCTGAAAATGATGAAGAGAGTCTAGACCTTTGTCGTGTTGAGGCCAGAAAGAGACGAGTGCTAAAGAGACAGTAGAAGTCCCCTTTTTGAGGTCCACAAATTACAGGCTATTTGGTGTTTAGTATAGAGTTTCCATATGAATAAACACCAAAAATACATAAAGTGCTGTCCAAAGTCTCAGATCACTTTTGAATTTTTTGCATGGTCCTAATTTAATTCAGTTTTTTTAATGCTTTAGTATTTTTTTAAAGCAGAACAAAAATTAGATATATAAAAATATTTTTTGCTAAATAGAAAAAACATTGAGAAAACACATCTTTCTTAATTAATTATCTTAATCTTTATTTATGTTTGTTTTATTTTATTCATTAGTAGTAGTAGTAGTAGTAGTAGTAGTAGTAATAACAATAATTATTATTATTACTACTATTATTCATTTGTAAGATTATTTATTGTATTTATGTAAA